>NC_134879.1:47518657-47528657 GCF_041734735.1 Babylonia areolata | reverse complement strand
TTTTTTTTTGTTTTTTTTTTTTGGGGGGGGGTTGTTGTTTGTTTTGGATAGAGCGCTGTATAAGTGTTCTTGTTCTTGTTGTTCGTGTTCGTATTGCTCGTCTTCTTCTACTTCTTCTTCTTCTCTGTTTCTTCTACTTCTTCTTCTTCTCTATTTCTTCTTCTGCTTCTTCTTCTGCTCCCTCTTCTTCTTCTTCTTTTTCTTTCCTGGCGCAGTTGGTTTTGTTTTTTGTTGTTGCTTTTTTTTCTGGATAGAGTGCTGTATAAGTATCCCTTCTCATTGTTGTTGGTGTTCTTCTTCTTTTTCTTCTTGTCTCCCCCCCCCACCCATTTCTTCTTCTTCTTCCACTTCTTCCTCTTCCTCTTCTCCTCCTCCTCCCCCATCTTCTTCCAATTCTTCTTCCTCTTCTTCTCCTTTTTCTTCTCCTCCTCTTCCTCCCCCTTCTTCTTCTGCTTCGTCTGCTTCTTCTTCTTCTTCTTCTTCTGATGATGGTGATGATGATGATATTAATGTTTTTCACAAACGTAGAGCAGCCAACCAAAGCCTGACCAGCGAGATGGGATTCTGCAAAGGTCGGGCAGCTTCTCCTTTTGTTATCGTTCAAGTGCTGACAAATAAACATACCACTCGAGGACGAGGAGACAGTGAGAGAGCGAGAAAGAGAGTGTGTGTATAGTGCTCTATAGATATGTGCTCCTTCAATGCTACTACTACTGCACTACTAGTACTGTTACTTTCTACTACTACTACTACCTATAATAATGATAACAATAATGATAGCAATAATAGAGTTGATGAAACAGACAAGCGGAAAGAGGAGAGTTGGTGAGGTGTACTTACTCAGCCATAACCCTCTTTGACGTGCACTTTGTCAGCGTGTGACCATGGTGAAATGAAAGTGCGTGCATCGAGCCACGATAGCTAGGCGATCAGACAGGCAAACAGAGAGACAGACAGACAGACTGAGACACAGAGAGAGCAACAGGGGAGGGGGGAGAAAG
Organism: Babylonia areolata; assembly: GCF_041734735.1. Lineage (NCBI taxonomy): Eukaryota > Metazoa > Mollusca > Gastropoda > Neogastropoda > Buccinidae > Babylonia > Babylonia areolata. Next base: position 47,527,656 of record NC_134879.1, on the reverse strand, counting down.
AGAGTTTCAGACTAAGAGTGTGCTTCTGAAACACAGAGAAGTACGTGTGAACTCAGACCACCCTTTAAAAACAAGAGAAGGAAGGGAGAGAGGGAGAGAGAAAGATTTTGGTAGCAACAGTCAGAGACGTTGAATGTTCTTGTCAACATGGAGAGCAGTGGGTGGGAACTGTGACCACTCCTGGACCCCTGGACAGGTACAGAGAGAGGGAGAGAAGGGAGTTGGAGAGGGGGAGGGGTCCAGTTGCTCAAGGAGGCGTCACTGCGTTCGGGCAAATCCGTATACGCTACACTACATCTGCTAAGCAGATGCCTGACCAGCAGTGTAACCCAACGGACGTAGGCCCTGGTAGAAAATAAAGTAAAGGGAACAGATAAATAAGTGAATATAAAAGCAAGCAAATGAATAGATAGGTAGATCATTTATTCAATCACTCAATCAGCCGATCAATAGAGAGAGAGAGATGGAAGGACAGAGAGAGGTCTGTGGGAGGGAGAGGGGTAGAAGGTGGGCAGTGGGGGGTTTCTGGTGCAACATGTACATGATTCATGAGGGACGCCGGTCTGGCTGAGTCAGTCACCTCTTGTGGGATATCTCCAACAAACGTACGTAGCAACATAAACACCACCATGGGCTGACATCCAACCTCAGACCAGCAGAACGACAGCCCTCAAATGGAAGATAAATGCTTGGTGGTGTGGCGAAACGCGAATCTAGCACTACTCTCAACACTGTCAACACATGCTCTCAGGCCCTCAAAGTACCATGCGTCAACCACCACAAGCTATGATCCAGCTCTCCACCAGCAAAATGACTGTCTCTCTCTTCCCCCTCTTTAGCGTTATTAAGCCCGACCTCCCCAGGCAGCCAGACAGCCAGGCTGAGAGCAATTGAAGACGTTCGGAAACAGAGAAAAGGCCTCGCTGAATGCCATCCAGGCACGAAGTGGTGGAGTGAGAAATGACTTTTCTGTCTGGTTGGACAGGAAGTGCCAGCAAGTCGTCCCCGATAATTTACTCCCGCCAGCCGACACCGGCGAAAGCTGCCGGACGTCGCAGCGCTTTCTGGGAGATTAGAGGAAGGGAGGGTTCAGAGGCGGCGGAGCTAGACAGAAGATTATGGCGTGTGAGCTCGCCAGTCGTGCTGGTTTGATCTGCATTCTCTCCTGGCCTCTGCTCCCCCTTCTCCCCTCCGCGTCCTCCCTCTTCTCCACCCTCCTCTTCCTCTTCAGCTGTCTTCTTCAGCCTCTGCTCTGCTCCCTTCTTCTGTGTCTCCCTTACCTTGTGCCTGCGTGCTGATCCGTTGATTCCTACCAGTGGCCTTCGCTGCTTTGTGCCGTTCAATCGATCATGACCGATGCTGAGATCAGCGTTCACTCCACAGGATGGCAATGACCACCACGTTTGTCAAACAGATCGATAGCACAGCGGATGAAGTCCTAAAATAAACAGAGAGTTGCCGATCATGGCAGTTCAGTCAACAACCTATCTGTACAAAGAAAGCGGACAATAAGAAGAGTCTCTTTGGTGGTAGTTGATGTGATATACAATGTCTAGTGTTTGATATTATTTTTACAATGTCTGTGAAAAGAAATACAAAACACAGAAATGCAATTCAAATCAGATAAGATGACTTGCGCACGTAATACAAGGTTCCTCTCAAACATAACAAAACCAAAGCAGCGACACCACCAAAATGAATTCAGAGCTTTTCTCAAGGCCTGATCAGCACACTGGTTTCAGGCTTAGGTTAGGCGGATGCTAAACGTCTTCTGAGGGAAACTCACAATTTTTATGATTAATTCATGGCTTAGCAAGTGGGGCGTAGCGCTTATGGACGAGCCCATACACTGTGACACCTTGAAGTTGAAACAGAAAAAGTGACGTCATGCAGATAACCAGCAAACGGATCAAAGTTCCTGACCAAGACTGCATCTGTATCTTTCTGGCTTGCTTGACGCTGGGACACAGAATGAAAGGATATGTAGGGTACACTGTCCAGATTTACAACTTTCTTGCTTTTTCTTTGTGTTCAGAACCAACTGCTCGAAACGATTTGCAATATTCTAGTAAACATCAAATACAGCATACTATGTCAATGGTCATCAGAGAGTCGCCTTTTTCCTTTTTTGTGCTGGTTTTATTCTTGTGATTGGCTGTCGTGTTGAAATGCTACAACAGGCGACTAAGCTTCCAATCTTAACTGCTGTGCTAGCCTATGGCCATAGACTTGCTAACCATTCGCGTGGAAATTGAACAGCACAAGTCCAGAAATAGAAAATCAACGGGATCAGCACGCAGGCACAAGGTAAGGGAGACACAGAAGAAGGGAGCAGAGCAGAGGCTGAAGAAGACAGCTGAAGAGGAAGAGGAGGGTGGAGAAGAGGGTGGACGCGGAGGGGAGAAGGGGGAGCAGAGGCCAGGAGAGAATGCAGATCAAACCAGCACGACTGGCGAGCTCACACGCCATAATCTTCTGTCTAGCTCCGCCGCCTCTGAACCCTCCCTTCCTCTAATCTCCCAGAAAGCGCTGCGACGTCCGGCAGCTTTTGCCGGTGTCGGCTGGCGGGAGTAAATTATCGGGGACGACTTGCTGGCACTTCCTGTCCAACCAGACAGAAAAGTCATTTCTCACTCCACCACTTCGTGCCTGGATGGCATTCAGTGAGGCCTTTTCTCTGTTTCCGAACGTCTTCAGTTGCTCTCAGCCTGGCTGTCTGGCTGCCTGGGGAGGTCGGGCTTAATAACGCTAAAGAGGGGGAAGAGACAGACAGTCATTTTGCTGGTGGAGAGCTGGATCATAGCTTGTGGTGGTTGACGCATGGTACTTTGAGGGCCTGAGAGCATGTGTTGACAGTGCTGAGAGTAGTGCTAGATTCGCGTTTCGCCACACCACCTGGCATTTATCTTCCATTTGAGGGCTGTCATTCTGCAGGTCTGAGGTTTGACATCAGTCCATGGTGGTGTTTATTTCTCCAAGCGCTCGTTTGTCAGTTAGAATAGCATGAAAAAGGTGACTGACCCGTCCTCGGCAATTGTTTACATGTAGCAGAAACAGTTAGTGCTTCTCTTCTTACACCTTCCCATCCCCTCACATTCACATATACACCTGTCTGTCTGTCTGTCTGTCTGTCTGTCTGTCTGTCTCTGTCTCTCTCTCTGTCTCTCTCTCTCTCTCGCCCTATTCAGGGCGGGGACTGGATGTAAAAAAGCACACCAGTGCTTATCTATTATCCTCGAAATAAAGAATTTGTCTTGTCTTGTCTTGTCTTGTCTCTCTCTCTCTCTCTCTCTCTCTCTCCAAAATCTGATATTCTGAGAAAGAAATACTTATTCAAACATATGCACAATTTAAGGATTCCCATATTACACCACTTGCTTCAAAATGTTAACAGCATTGTATGTATCAATGTTTATTTTTTATGCGTAAAAACAGAGAGCAGAAAGCGCTCAGTTTTAGATGACATGTTTCAAAATTATCCAGAGCTTTTTATTCAGTTGGGTTATATTATCAGTTTATTCTTTCTAAATTTTGTTGTTCGTCCAACTCAAGGTTTGGTCTTCATATGTGTTTCGTGTGTGTTCAGCACGTGCATCCATATGTACACAGATTGGTGGCTTTACATTAAAACAGATCTGAGTTCTCCCTCTCTCTCTCTCTCTCTCTCTCTCTCTCTCTCTCTCTCTCTCTCTCGAATGATCTAGTCTATGGCGAAACAAATCGCTACCCAATCTATGTAAACTCTGCTGTAAATTGTATTCGATATTGGCTTAAACTGTTGCAAATGGGGGATAATAGAATACCGTATAAAGCCTATAAGATATTACATGATTTAGATAGAAAGGGGAAAAAAACTGGGTAACGAAGGTTCGTTTTTGTCTGTTCGAATATGGATTTGGCTTTGTGTGGATGGAACAGGGTGTTGGTAGCGTTAATGGCTTTATATCTGTTTTTCGCCAAAGGCTTATTGATTGTAGATGGCAAATATGGTATAGTCACATTTGTACTAGTGATAGATTTGATATGTATAGAACATTCTGTAATATACCTGATTTGAAACCTTATCTGCTGTTAGATATAGACAGGCATCTGAAACGTGTAACGACAAGATTTAGACTATACCTAGTATATCAGAATTGACAGTGCATCCACTTTAGATACAGAAGTTTTTGTGCAAATGATTTAGTCTGTCCTTTATGTCATAAAGCCCAGGAAAACGAGGTACACTTTGTTCTTTGCTGCCCAGCACTAAAACATGTACGTTAAATGTTTATAAAACCTAAGTACTACAAGCATCCCTCTCTGTTCAAGTTGAATTTGTTAATGTCGTCAAGCAATATCAATGACGTACATAATTTTTCGGTATTCTTATATTAGGCATTCAAATTAAGAGAAATTGTTACTTCGTAAAACAGTTATAATGTATTTTTTGTTGTCTATATATTTACACGGATACAATGCACGGTTTGTTGTCTATATTAATGCTTATTTGTTTATGTGTTTTCGTTGAGTTGTATTATGTTTATGTGTACCACCTTCACTAGGGGCTGTGGCCTGATTATGAATAAACCATTCCAGTTCCAATTCCAATTCTGTCTCTGTCTCTGTCTCTCTGTCTCTCTGTCTGTCTCTCTGTCTGTCTGTCTCTCTCTCTCTCTCTCTCTCTCTCTCTCTCTCTCTCTCATATTCGTAAGCATTTTAATAATTTTGACTTGTTCCATCCAAATCAGTCTGGATTTAGAGCAAATCACTCATGTCCTTCTGCACTAACAATTTTAGTAGATCAATGGCTTACTAACATTAATAATAACGAAATTACCGGAGCTCTTGTTGTCGACTTTATGAAGGCTTTTGATGTGATTGATCATTCTCTCCTCCTGAAAAAAATTAAGATTTATGGTTTGTCTTTGAATACATTAGAAATTGTCTCATCTTTTCTCTCTGAAAGGAAACAACTTGTGTTCACAAATGGTTCAAAATCAATGTTATCACCAATTAACTATGGTATACCTCAAGGTTCTGTTTTGGGACATATCTTATTTTCCGCATATATTAATGACCTACCCTTATCTATCAAGACACCATGTGAAATGTTTGCTGATGACACCACCATTCATACTAGTCATATTAACCTATGTATTGTGTCTCTTTCTCTTCAGGAAAGTATTGACCAATTGATTGAATGGTCCGAACTAAATCTCATGTGTCTCCATCCTAAAAAAACAAAATTCGTAATAATCACAGCAAGACAAAAACGTCAAAATATGTCCATAAACTGTTCGCCCATTTATCATCAAAGGCGACAAGATTGAAGAAGTTGACCACCATAAAATCCTTGGCATCGCTATCGATGATAATTTGTCATGGTCACATCATATTTCTCTGTTATGCAAACAGGTATCAAAAAATATCTATCAACTGTCTAGAATTAAACACTTTTTGGATCTTCACTGCCGAAAACTATTTGCCAGTGCTTATACAGAATCACACGTTAACTATGCTTCGACAGTGTTGGATTCGGCGAATGACAGTATTATAAAACCTCTATTGAGTCTGCATAGAAGAGCTGTAAAACTGATTCTTTTAAAATCTTCATCATTGACTGTATCTTATTATAAAGCTCTCGATATCCTCCCACTGAAAACAAAACTTCTATTTAACAAAGGTCTATTTATGTTCAAAATCATGTCTGGATTTGCTCCCCCCTCACTGAAGAATAAATTTGTAACCAACACTCATCGTCATCTTCATAAAGTTATGGTACCACTTCCAAGGATCGATCTTTTTAAATCTAGCCTGTCTTATTCAGGGGGCTGTTTATGGAATGAATTATTATCCTGCCTCAATGTAAACACTGTAAAAAGCATCCCTATTTTTAAAAACATATATCGTGCACATTTATTGAAAAACATGTGACTATGTGACACATAACAATTATAAACAACAAACATGTATAGATTGTCAATATATATATACGCCTCTCTCCTCCCATGTCAGTCTCTCTCTATGTCTGTCTCCACTGTCACTGTCACTATATCTGTCTGTTCAGTCAGCCTCCCCTACCTTCTTTACTCTTCCCCTTGTCCATTCTTCCTTCCGCTCTCCACCACGCCCCTACCCTATTGTCCTCGTTGTTATTCATCTATCGCGATATTGTATTATACATAAGTTCTATGTTTATGTTTGTACATGCTTATGTAATTTTGACGTTGGTATTGTGAATTGACTCTCGCTTCTTCTTTTTTCTTTTCTTTTTTTCCCCAGTTATTATTTATGCTCAGAGAGCTGGATGTAAACAAGTACTTTGTGCTTACTCCTTTACCCTCGTAAAACAAAATTTCGTTCGTTCGTTCGTTCTCTTTCTGTCCATCTGTCTCTATTTCTCACCTATTATTTTTTGTTTCTAGAAAGGGTGCTTGGGAGAGATGGATGGTAAAAAGGAGCGAACGGATTAGAACTGTTATGTTCCGGACACACGGAACAGATGAAGGGGGATTGGGGGGGGAGGGGGGGGGGGAAGCTCCATTTTAAGCCAGTTGTTTTGACGAAGGTGGCGAAAGATGTAGACGTGTTCAAGGAGTGTGAGGTGCGATGATTCTGTCACAGTACCTGTTTCCACAAACTTCACCAAGATAAACTAGATACGTTTGTTGATTAATATTGTTTTTATTCACAGTATCCATATGGTTATGACCAGCTACGTTAAAAAATACTATAGAGATTTCATGAACAGTTATCGCTTTTCAGTGAATTCGAATTCCTTTCTTGTTTCATTTCTGTACTTTGGTATGCTTAAATATATGGAGAAGAAGAAAAATTATTCTTAAAAAAAAAAGAAAAAAAAAAGAAAAGAAAACTAAGTATAAAAAAAACACGAAGTTGATAATTGACTCATATTTCTCACACTGCAAATCCGACAGAAAAAAAAAAGTTTGCAAATGATTATGCACTTGTCTTAAGAGAAAGTAATGTTACACAGAATAGGCGCATAAATATGGAAAACTAGTTGAGAAGAACTTGTGTTTACGAGGTATGAATTTCCGCAAACGGGCTTGGTGATTATGCTGAGGCGAAAATGTGGAAATATGGTTTGAGCATCTGGACATTTCATTTGTTTGGCTGCTTTTGAAGTCCGTCCAAACAGGGGAAATTGGGGTGAACGGTGCTGTTATTTCATTGGTCAACTCTATTTCCTTTCGTGTTTTTTGTTGTGTTTTTTTCTTTTCTTTGTGATTGTGTATGAATGAGTGACTCTGTGTTACTCTGTGTGTGTGTGTGTGTGTGTGTGTGTGTGTGTGTGCGCGCGCGCGCGCGCGCGCGCGCGTTTGAGTATGTGTGTGTGTGTTTGAGAGTGAGTATTTGTGTTCTGTGTGTGTGTGTGCGTGTGTGCGCGCGCGCTTGTGTGTGTGTGTGTGTGTGTGTGTGTGTGTGTGTGTGTGTTGTGTGTGTGTGTGTGCGTGTAGTTGGGTGCATGTTCGTGAATGTCGCCGGAACTCTCATTAATTTCTGTTGCTGCTGTTGTTGTTCTGGATAATTTGATATCTCTCTCTCTCTCTCTCTCTCTCTCTCTCTCTCTCTCTCTCTCTCTCTCTCTCTCTCTCTCTCTCTCTCTTTCCCGCCTATCCTTCCCTTCCCTATCCTTCCATTCCTTACCCCTACCCCTCTCTCTCCCCCCTCTCTCTCTCCCCCCTCTGCCCCCCCCCCTCTCCCCCCCTTTGTCTCTCTCCCCCCCCCCTCTCTCTCTCAATTTAACTCCCATCCTTCCCTTTCTTACCCCTATCCTCTCTCTCTCTCTCCTCTCTCTCCGCTCTCTCTTTCTCTCCCTCTCTCTCTAAAGTGTAAAGTTTAATATACGTGTAAATGAGGAAGAGAGGGGGATAGAGAGAGGGGGAGGGGGGGGGGAGAGAGAGATGGGGGTGGGGGGAAGAGATGAACGCTGCCACCAGTCTTGTCAGTGCACTTCAGCGGCAAAAGATGTATAAACTGGAGAAATGGGGGGGCAGGGGGCCGGAGGCGGAGGGGGTGGTGGGGGGCTGGGGGGGGTGGTCTCTTTTTTTGGCACCCCCCATCCCCACACACCTCTAGCCTTCGGTCAAAGCGCCCCCTGGTGAACCGAAGCTAGGTAGATCCCTTCGTGTTTGAACGATTATAGGGCCCTGTGTATCTACGACATATAAATTTCGACGATGCTTTAAGATTATATGGATGTGGTGTAGCCATGGTGAAGAGAGGGGGTGGGGGTGGGGGGCTGGGGGGGGGGGTATCCGAGTATACTGCAACACAGACACAGAGAGACAGACCGACAGATGGATAGATGGACAGATAGATAGATAGATGGAGAGAGACAGGCAGACAGACAGACAGATAGATTGATTGATAGATAGACAGAGACATATAGATAGATACATTAATAGATAGATAAATAGATGGACAGAAAGATAGATAGATAGATAGAGGGAGAGAGAGGAGAGAGAGAGAGAGAGAGAGAGAGAGAGAGAGAGAGAGAGAGTGACAAACAAACACACAGACACGCTGAGAGAGATGGAGCTTTGAAAATATCGAAAGAGATACGACGCTTCTGTTTCAATCTGCCTTTCTTTCTTTTTTCTGTGTTTCTTTCCTTCCTTCATTCTTTTTTTTTTCACTCCCTCCTTTGTTTCTTTCTTATTTCTCTCTTTCGTTTTCAGTCTTTCTTCTTTGTTGTCTGTCTCTCTGTCTGTCTGTCTCTCTGGTTTTTGAGTACGCCTGGCTCCTTTGTTTTGAAGCATGCGTGGTGTAGCGTATATGGATCAGTGCACACGCTTTGACACCACCTTGATACTGAAAGTAAAAGTGATCTGTTGTTGTTGATGTGTTGGGTTGATACAGCTTCACCAAGGGCGACCTCCACCTGTGAATACAATACAATACAAGATATATATCATATCATACCGTACCATACCATCCCATACCATATCATACCACACCATACCACATCTTACCATACCATACCACACCAT
>NC_134879.1:47511157-47513657 GCF_041734735.1 Babylonia areolata | reverse complement strand
GTTGTCTGACAGTGCATAAAGACAACCAGATGAGTGTGTACACTATTAATGTTGTCTGACAGTGCTTAAAGACAACCAGACAGGTGTGTACACTATAAATGCTGTCTGACAGTGCATAAAGACAACCAGATGAGTGTGTACACTATTAATGTTGTCTGACAGTGCTTAAAGACAACCAGACAGGTGTGTACACTATATATGTTGTCTGACAGTGCATAAAGACATCCGTACAGGTGTGTACACTATAAATGTTGTCTGACAGTGCTTAAAGACAACCAGATGAGTGTGTACACTATTGTTGTCTGACAGTGCATAAAGACAACCAGACAGGTGTGTACACTATAAATGTTGTCTGACAGTGCATTAAGACATCCGTACAGGTGTTTACACTATAAATGTTGTCTGACAGTGCTTAAAGACAATCAGACAGGTGTGTACACTATAAATGTTGTCTGACAGTGCATAAAGACAACCAGACAGGCGTGTACACTATAAATGTTGTCTGACAGTGCATAAAGACATCCGTACAGGTGTGTACACTATAAATGTTGTCTGACAGTGCTTAAAGACAACCAGACAGGTGTGTACACTATAAATGTTGTCTGACATTGCATAAAGACAACCAGACAGGTGTGTACACTATAAATGTTGTCTGACAGTGCATAAAGACAACCAGATGAGTGTGTACACTATTGTTGTCTGACAGTGCATAAAGACAACCAGACAGGTGTGTACACTATAAATGTTGTCTGACAGTGCTTAAAGACAACCAGACAGGTGTGTACACTATAAATGTTGTCTGACAGTGCATAAAGACAACCAGACAGGTGTGTACACTATAAATGTTGTCTGACAGTGCTTAAAGACAACCAGACAGGCGTGTACACTATAAATGTTGTCTGACAGTGCTTAAAGACAACCAGACAGATGTGTACACTATAAATGTTGTCTGACAATGCATAAAGACAACCAGACAGGTGTGTACACTATAAATGTTGTCTGACAGTGCTTAAAGACAACCAGACAGGTGTGTACACTATAAATGTTGTCTGACAATGCATAAAGACAACCAGACAGGTGTGTACACTATAAATGTTGTCTGACAATGCATAAAGACAACCAGACAGGCGTGTACACTATAAATGTTGTCTGACAGTGCTTAAAGACAACCAGACAGGTGTGTACACTATAAATGTTGTCTGACAGTGCATAAAGACATCCGTACAGGTGTGTACACTATAAATGTTATCTGACATTGCATAAAGACAACCAGACAGGTGTGTACACTATAAATGTTGCCTGACAGTACATGTCTATCCACAAATTGATATTAGACAAAAAAAAGACACACACAAAAAAAGAAAGGGTGGGGAGGGAGGAGGGAAAGGGTAAGGGGGGGTGGGGGTGGAATCACAACATTTACAATAATCTGGCTAAAATAATAACTTCAAAACTTTATTAAAAAAAAAAAATTTTTTAAAAGATAGATCGTTTTAACAACCCAGTTGGACTATCCAACAAAGATTAGAAATAGTCCAACATGCCTATGATCAAGTATGGCACTAAAGATTGCTTTGTAAGCTTAAAAGCATTGACTTGTCAGGTCATGTATTTGAGTTTATCAAAGGTTTCTTAACCAGTAGGAAAATTCGAACAAAAATAGGCAACACTTATTCTTCTACAAGACAGCTACAAATGTGTGTGTGTGTGTGTGTGTGTGTGTGTGTGTGTGTGTGTGTGTGTGTGAACAGCAAGAACTGTTTTAACAAAGCACTTCTTTGGCTGCTAATCGTTAGCATTGAACAGAACACGATCGATTTTATGGCCTGCTTTCCTCACTGGCAAAAGAATTATATCGATTTTAATGCAAATTCTTATCGTTGAACATTCTTTTTCGTTGTGACTCGAGATCCCCAGTCATTCAGTCTGTCAGCTGAAGGGACACAACTTATTCAGCTTTAGATCGTAACGAAATAATGTAGTTATCTTTCTTTTGCTTGACAGTCGTTGACACTCGCAAAAAAAGATATTCTCCTGCAGAATTTGCTTACTTGGTGGTTTTATTGAATGTAGTAGTGGTTTGAGGTGTGTGTGTGTGTGTGTGTGTGTGTGTGTGTGTGTGTGTGTGTGTGTGTGTGTGTGTGTGTGTGTGTGTGTGTGTTCGCGCGCGTGCGCGTATGGCCGGCGGGCAGGAGTAATATATGCATACGTTGATATATGACGGGTGCAATAGCCGAGTGGTTAAAGCGTTGGACTTTCAATCTGAAGGTCCCAGGTTCGAATTTCGGTAATGGCGCCTGGTGGGTAAAGGGTGGAGATTTTTCCGATCTCCCAGGTCAACTTACGTGCAGACCTGCTAGCGTCTGAACCCACTTTGTGTGTATACGCACACAGAAGAACAAATACGCACGTTAAAGATCCTGTAATCCATGTCAGCGTTCGGTAGGTTATGTAAACAAGAACATACACAGCATGCACACATCCCCGAAAACGGAGTATA
>NC_134879.1:47488657-47501157 GCF_041734735.1 Babylonia areolata | reverse complement strand
TTCAACACAGGCCAGAACCATTTGATGATAAAAGAGGGAAGCTGAGGCTTGGGAACAGAACTAGGCTGATGGATATTCCTACCTCCTGCCATTCCCTACCACTTTGGGGGAGAGCAGCTGTGAAGAGAGTCAAGAGGGTAGGAGGTGCGGGGGGAGGGGGGTGGGAGGTGTTTCTGTTGTGGCTGAAGACGTAACGCGAGACAAACAGACCGCTACGAGATTCCTGTTGACCCTTAACCCTGATGATTATTTTTCACGTCAAGACACGGTTGTTATGATGATTGACTGTACAGAGCATCAACGTTCTCATATCCTTGTACAGTTGGATTCATGATATGCTGATAGCTGTTACATAGAATGCTCAATACCTTTTCTCGTTGAACCATGTCAGTAGCTTTTTCGGAGTGTTCGGCATATATTTGTCTGATGAACTGATGTTTATGTGTTATATCATGATATGAAAATCATCACCAGTCCTATTTGAGAACCATTTGTCGATGCTTGATGGTTGAGTTCAGAGTTGGGTTGTATGTGAACAGACGGTGGAGGCTGCAGATGGGGTGAGACATCACTCACAAATGAAGCGAGATACGTACACGGTGTTCCAGTGTATTCATCCAGCTGTGGTCATGTCTCCAGGAATGCATGTTATCTTTTCATCGTGCTTCATTCCAGAGATTTCCCAATTATCGTGGTAGCGTTAGAAGCGCTTGTGTGCTATATCTTCACATGTTTAATTCTATTGACGGGAAGGGGTATTTTGTTTTATGTAAAGATCCATTTTTTGTTGTCCATTTCACTTGCTCCATGTTATTTATTTGGTGGATGATTGTAGCAACATCTCATGCTTGAATGGAGAGAGAGAGAGAGGGAGGTGGGGTTGGGGGGGATTTCATTGGCGCATATTACCGTTCCTTTCGTTAAAAATGCGGTCCATGAATACCTTTGACTAACACTGACCTTTGAACCCATGTATTGTGACCATCAAAACACGCCTTGAAGTCTTAATTCTGCTGCACTTTTCGATGTTAATTAGTGCTTCTGACAAAGTGTCTTCATGTCAGCTGGCATTACCACAGTCATTGAGTCTTGTCAAACTTATAACCCCCCCCCCCCAAAAAAAAAAAAAAAAAAAAAAAAGCTCTCATGTGAACGCTGACAGAGATTCGTAGAAGGTTTGTAGAACACGCAGGGCTGAAAAGTAAACAGTTCATGATATGACCTGAAGGCGCTCTGTGGTCAGTACAGCCCTACACTTCCTCAGACAGACTGACAGTCAACTTGACCTGTGCCTTTCGCTCGTTAAAAGTTAAAGGTCCCATTGCCTTCTGGGGCTATTGGGGCAGTGAATTCATGTCCACTGAGTTTTGGCCTCGGGGCCCAGTCCACTCTTTCCGCCGTTTCAGCATTCCCAAACCGATGTCAGTTAACATTCACACCTGGGTGGAGCGAGGAAAAATCGGAGTAAACTGCCTTTCCCAAGAACACAGCATCATGCCGAAACGGGGCCTCGAACCCTGATCACGGGTGAACACACTGGACCACAAGCCCAACGCCTGACCGATTCTGTCACGGCACGGGTGAACCAAAACTTGGAAGAAGCGGTGCTGTGTAATTGATACTTGCTATTCTCCTTTGGGCTTGCACACACACACAAAAATTATATAAAAGAATTAGTTTCGATAGTTGTTAACGCCCTTATTTTAGGAATTTATCAGCATAGACTCCCGTGTTACGGTGGACCAAAACTTGGAAGAAGCGGTGCTGTGTAATTGATACTTGCTATTCTCCTTTGGGCTTGCACACACACACACACACACACACACACACACACACACACACACACACACACACACACAAATTACATAAAAGAATTAGTTTTGATAGTTGTTAACGTCCTTATTTTAGGAATTTATCAGCATAGACCCCCGTGTTACGGTGGACCAAAACTTGGAAGAAGCGGTGCTGTGTAATTGATACTTGCTATTCTCCTTTGGGCTTGCACACACACACAAAAATTATATAAAAGAATTAGTTTCGATAGTTGTTAACGCCCTTATTTTAGGAATTTATCAGCATAGACCCCCGTGTTACGGTTTGATTCTTCAGTTTCTTTCTCATTTTGCTTTTCTGACTGTTCTTTGGCTTTATTTCCTGTCATGAAAGTGGTGTCAGTGTTGCTGGGATTCTCTCTTGAGTGACCTCTTGCATCGCTGGTGGTTCTCTTGAAAGCAGGCTTTATTTTCCTGTTCGCTGATTCTCGTTCCAACTGTCGTTGACTCTAGGTCGATTTCCAGCATTGTTGGTCTCTTTTTTCCCATCAAAAGTACCGACTGTTTTATCAAGAGGACAAATTTGAAACATGATTATTTCTCAATGGACATTGTCATGTACATAGACTTGTAAATCTTTTAACGAGAGGATCGGTTATTGACAGGACTATTTTTTAACGGACACTGTCATGTACATTGAATTACGTTATTTAAACTATTTATCAGATTAAATTCGGTGGTATCATCGGCTTTGATTATCACATTATTACAGCGTGCATGATGCCGCTCTGTTTAATTATATACAGATTTCAACATGAATTCACAGAACCTAGAAGGTACGACGATGTGTTTTGGCGTAAATAAAGACAGAATGCTGGAGGATGCGAAAGGAGAGACTGTCTTATGTCCATATTAATTTTAAAACATTGATTTTCGGCATGGCGATGGTGAAACGAGGTGTTCACGGTTTCCGTCCAGTGTCTTCTCTCCGCTGGTGTAAAGAAACAAAACAGAATTGAAAGCCCGTTCCATGATGCTGTCGTCGCATGGTCACAGCCTTGAAAGACGTGCAGTTAGTTGTGAGACATCATACGACAAAGACTGTTAATCTGTAGGGGGGAACTATTTCCTGTTTCCAAATTCAGGAAGTTGTAACTTTTGTTCGAACTGATGCGTGCTTTTGTTTTTATACTTGTTTGTTTATTCATTAGTGAATCAGAGATATATTGATTAGGTAAATAAATATTTCATTCATTTATTCGTTTATCTATTCATTTATTTGTGAATCAAAGATATGGAAAGAAAATATATTGATTAGGTAAACAAATATTTCATTCATTTATTCGTTTATCTATTCATTTATTTGTGAATCAAAGATATGGAAAGAAAGTTGATTCTGGAATCAGACTTCCATAAAGCAGGTCAAAATGTACATCAGTAGAACCGGCAACAACAATAGCAGCAGTTTGATAGTTGTAATTTTGATGTCAGTGGTAAGCGTAATGTGGACATGAATATATGTCTTTTTTTCTGTTCACTTAAGAGGCTATAGGTCTTTGCAGGCTACAAATCACATTGAAGATGAATCTTTCAATGTGTCTGGGCATGGCCTGATATAAATGGGGGTGGATGTGAGGGGGAGGGGGAATGCGCGCGCGCGTGTTACGCTTTGTTCCAATCAGAGAAGATTTTAATCGACTTCTGTTTTGTTATGTTCTGTATGTAGCCTACTCATCCATTCACCTATCCATCCATCCACCTGTTAATCCATCCATCCGTTCAATCATTCGTGTCTTTTGATGGAGAATCAACCCCGTGACTTCATTCAATTCACGTTTTGAACTTTCATCCAAAACCAATGAAGTTTGATAACCTGTGTGTTAATCGGTCCTGCATGAGGGACCCGTCTCATGCGACGAAGCTCATTGCCTCTTGCTCCAAACAGACCAACAGAGTGGACATTCCTGCCATACAATACATTGTAAATAGCCTGATGTTGTTCGTTGTGAAAGATAAGTTCCTTTTCCCCAGAGTATAATCGTCGTTACCAACTTCACCCCAGAGCTCACACTTTCATCTAGTTTTGAGGAACGAACTGTGTTGAAGTTCGCATGAAACCCGTTCCAGTTAACTGTGTGTTCCGTGTTCCGCCAATTGTATCGGGCCCTTGAGGTGTTAAGTATTGTTCTCCAAACTGTGATTTCATTAAACTGGTGACGAAAGTCGATGTAGTCTTTTTTTTGTTTGTTGGTTTGTTATTGTTGTTGAAGATGTATGTGTGTGTGTGTGTGTGTGTGTGTTTCTGCGAAAAATCAAAACAATGCTTGTTACAAAGAGAAACACAGCCAGAATCATTATCATGATAATCGAATGCCAAACAAAAAAACAACAACAACAACAACAACAACAACAACAACCAAAAAAAGCACAAAATACGGATAGATAAATGGATGAGTACGTTTATTTAAAGACAACAAACTTTATGTTTGGGCATTGAACACAAATTAATTTTATTAACTTTTTTTTTAATTAACTGCAACTGTACACAATATGTGCAAATTTCTTATCTCAGTATGTGTACGCAGACAGCTTAAAACTGACAGCACACATACTATGTAAAAGCTTTTGTTCACTGAGTGTTCACGTTTTAGCCATGCACATTATGTTATGGAATTCTCCCCTTTTGCCACAGATCTGGGGCCATATTCAAGAGAACATCCTCGCTGAGGGTAAATGTGTACCTGCGGGTAATCTGCCTGAGGCAAGGTAAACTGCCCGAGGGTAAGCAATATCCAGTATTCATGAACACAAGAGTCTACCTGCTGTCTACAAACCCGAAGGCAATTTACCCTTACTACCT
Source organism: Babylonia areolata (assembly GCF_041734735.1). Classification (NCBI taxonomy): domain Eukaryota; kingdom Metazoa; phylum Mollusca; class Gastropoda; order Neogastropoda; family Buccinidae; genus Babylonia; species Babylonia areolata. The sequence continues at coordinate 47,496,525 of NC_134879.1, read as the reverse complement.
GCCCACGAAGCAGGGGAAAATATGGCGGATCCTTTTGCAGCATTTTTCTTTCTTTTTTTTTTTTTTTTTTTAAAGGGAAAACAGGTGTGCTTTACGGATAGCACGTGTTTTGCGAACTCTCTCGACAATGTTCCGAGCTGTGGTGCATGAGAAGTGAAACTGAGAGCATGCCAGATGTTAGGATTTTTAGAAAAAAAAATGAGGATGGGTTAGCTGTCTGAGCGAACTGCATGTGTCTTGAATACAAAAATAACTTATCCTTCAAGGTAAATTGTACCCGGGGTCCCAACCAGTCAAAGATAACTTGCCTGAAGGCAAAATGAATTTTGTCTTGAATACGGCCCCTGGTGTACAGAGCACGAGTCATTTATTGTTAGGTTAATTACAGTTGTACTGTCACCAGGTACAGTGGAAAATACGACAAAACAGGTAGAATATTTTTAAGACATGACACCACCTCCCGAACGAGTTTATTATCACTCGTGGGAAACATGTCAGTTTTGTGAGTCGTGGTTCGCTACTGGTATTTAACATTGTGCAGAATTTTTTAACATTTTGGGGCGTCTGTTGAGACTGTTTTCAGAAATTGATCGAAATAATTTAAAGCTTGAAAAACAAACTGAAGCACAAAGAAAAAAAAATAGACAGCACTTTGAAAAACAAATTACAACTGCATTATTTTGTATCAAATTACCATCACAAACTGACTGGGGCTAGGAGGAGAAGGATAGTAGACACAGCAAGGAAAGAAGAAACAAAGAAGACTGAAAACTATAAAAAATAAAAAAGAGAGAGAGAGAGAGAATGAAAGAATGAATGACAGCGAGGGAGAACAGTGTTTCAAGCCCTCCCCCTACACATCGCTCTGTGACTGCATACAAAAAGCGTTGTTCTGCCTCAAACAACACACCACGACAATCTGATTATTATTATCTGGGTTAGATATCAAAGGCACTTCAACGAATTCGACAACAACACCGTGCAACACATACGTGATAGTAATAACCCTACAGTAAAACATCATTTTCGTATAAAAAAAAAAAAAAAAAGAAGAAGAAGAAAAGAATAATGATGATATTGAACAACGATAAGATTTTAAAAGTCGCACATGATAACATTTACTTGGGAGGAAAAATCCTAATACCATTACCATGATTGTTATGCATGTCTTTTTTAATGTTCATGCTCACAGGTACCCCCATCTCCATCCCTTGTTACCTGGATTAATGTCCACATCATTTTTCAGCACAGTAACTGCGCCGGGAGAAGGGGAAGAAAAGAGGAGGGGGCGTTCTGTATCATTTCACCCGAAAATCCTTCCCCGGCGTTGTCGCCGCGTCACACTTAAACACGCGCGCCTGCACGCACGCGCACACACACAGAGTCTCTCTCTTACACTTCCCCCCCCCCCCCCCACACACACACACACACACATATGACTCTTTGTCTGACTGATTTCGGTCTGTCTGTCACTCTCACCCCCCACCCCTCTCTCTCTCTCTCTCTCATTGTATTTCTCTCTTTCCCTCTCTCCCCCTCATTATCTCTCTTTCTCTATCTCTCCATCTTTGTTTGTCTATCTGTCTGTCTGTCTGTCTGTCTGTCTGTCTCTCTCTCTCTCTCTCTCTCTCTCTCTCTCTCTCTCTCTCCTGCCTGTCTGGTCCCTTTCTTGCACTTCCCTCAGCCTTTGTCTTCAACTGTCTGTTAATTCGCCACATGTTTGCCCTGGGCGGGGTGGGTTATAATAATCGTCGGGAAGTGGGAAAGCTAATTGCAAAAATGTGTTTTCGTTGTGTTTTTGTAGGATTTTTTTTGTTTGTTTGTTTTTTGTTGTTGTTGTTGTCTTTTTGGTTTTGGTTTTTTAGATTAGCTTCTTTTCCTCCCATCCCCTTTAAGTGCGAGTTGTGGATGTAAACAACAACAGAATATGCATACGCCTTGCTTACACGTCTATTGGATTTTAACGATGTATTGGCGTCTATATCCTTAAGGTCAATGCCTTGCTTATCTTTTACTTCGTTCATAAAGATATTGTATTTGTCTCTCTCTTCGTAAACACGCTTTAAAAATTATATTACATTATATATCTAAAGCTGCCCGGGTTCCACCAGCTCCGTTCTAACCCCATATTTTCGCAAACCTTCCTTTCCCAAATATGTTGGGTTGTTTTTTTTTAAAGTAAAACATTTGCGAGGGCGCCAACAACGGCCAGGAAAAAAATATCAACAACGAAAAGAAAGGGGAAAGAAACCGAAAAAAAACAAAAAAAAACCCCTCTTAACAGCGCTTTTTTCTGTTGTGTGTGTGTGTGTGTGTGTGTGTGTGTGTGTGTGTGTGTGTGTGTGTGTGTAGGTTCATTGCATCTGATAAGCTCCTTTCATGTCATGTCATCCTACCCCTCCTCATCTGGTTCTTTACTAGAACGTAAGGATCGTGGGTTTTTTGTGGTTTTTTTTTGAAGATATGGAGTGGTCAAAAGCTGAAGTTACGTCCCCTATAGTACCCCCCCCCCCCACCCCCCACCCCCCACCCCCCACCCCTCCCCCAACCATAACCGCACCCTGAGATACCGACAATAAAAAAAGGGAAAAAAAAGAGAGAGAAACCCGTTTTCATCCAGTATCCAGTCTCATAATGCTTTCCATTACATTAATTTTCGACTTGTGTGTGCGTGTGCGTGCGCGCGTGTGCGTGTCTGTGTGTGCGTGTGTATTTGGGTGTGTTTGTATCTATGTGTGTTGGTGGGTAGGTAGGTGGATGTGGGTGGGTGTATATATATATTTTTTTCATCTTACTAATAGTGGGGGAAAACCAAGTACAGTTAACAAAGCAACTCCTTCGTTATTTGAAAAAAAAATTGAAAAGATCTATACAATGTCGAAATGTAACGAATAATAATAATAATACTTTTTTTTTTATGGCGCGATATCCAGCACCAATGCTGCTAAAAGCGCCTTACATCATAGTTGACTATAAACATGCCTTAAAAAAAACATATCAACCGCTATCTGACAATGGAAAACATCCAGTGTGTTCATATGAATGCAGAAAAGTACACTGAAGATGATAAAACCTATGAAGTAAATACTACAACCATCTTCAGCACTCGTAGCCAGGTTACACTGCACGGCATCAGAGACTCTTCTGGTGGACTGCCTGACAGATTTATTCGCCGTGAGGGTGTCGGGGATCAGGCTGCTGAGGTCTCTGGACCTCTGGACCCCTGGGGCCCTGCTCATCGTTCTGGTCCGGGGCTATGGCAGGCTGCCGGACATCAACTGAAGCAGAAGGACACAGAGACAAGGAGGAATCAATAAAAACCTTTCCCCCCCAAAACGGAGTATGGCTGCCTACATGGCGGGGTAAAAACGGTCATACATGTAAACGCCCACTCGTGTACATACGTGTGAACATGGGAGTTGCAGCCCACGAACGAAGAAGAAGAAGATTTAAAACCTTGACAATACACGTTGCGCTAGCAGTGGGCAACACATATTTTCACTACCCCCATGCGATAATGAATAAATGAATGAATAAATGATGATATGGATACTGATATGGCGACTATCCTCGTTCGGAGACCAAGCTCTAAGCGTTTTACAAACTCGGGGTCATTTGTCACAACAGTCTGCCTTCCTGGGTAGAGCAGACGTACGGCTGTCATTGGGCGCTCATCATTCGTTTCCTACTTCATTCCATCAGATTTCAGGCACGCACACGTGCACACTCAGACATACATGTACAAGTTTTACGTGTGTAGTTGTGTTGTTTTTTATTATTATTATTATTATTATTATTATTATTATTATTTATCCCGCCATGTAGGCAGCCATACTCCGTTTTCTGGGGGGGGGGGGGGGGTGCATGTTGGGTATGTCCTTGTTTCCATAACCCACCAAACGCTTACATGGATTACATGATCTTGAACGTGTGTATTTGATCTTCTGCTTGCGTATACACACGAAGGGGGTTCAGGCACTAGCAGGTCTGCACATATGTTGACCTGGGAGATGGGGAACAAAATCTCCACCCTTTACCCACCAGGCGCCGTTACCGAGATTCGAACCCGGGTCCCTCGGGTTGAAAGTCCAACGCTTTAACCACTAGGCATTTTACGCAGTGGGCAACGCACTGTTTTCACTTCCCCCTACGATAGTACTTGCAGCAGGTGATCGGTCACCCACTGTACGATTCGAGACATAATCAGAGCGGTCTTCTTAAAAAAATAAATATGAAAATAAAATAAAAAGAAGTAAAAACATGTGTCAGCTCTCCACAGTATTTTCAGTATCATTAGCTCAAGGAGGCGTCACTGCGTTCGGTCAAATCCATATACGCTACACCACATCTGCCATGCAGATGCCTGACCAGCAGCGTAACCCAACGCGCTTAGTCAGGCCTCGAGGGGAAAAAAAGATAAATACATAAAAATACTACTACTACTAATAATAATAATATTCATAAGGCGCAAAATCTTGATGAAGTCAACTCTAAGCAAGCAAGCGCGCGCGCACACACACACACACACACACACACACACACACACACACACACACACACACACACACACACACACACACACACACACACACACACAAATTCCCGAACTTAGTATGTCTAATTCACACTCGACCTTTTCTACGTCATTTGACACACATAGTAAATTTGTGACCGTGGGTTTGATTGGTTAACCCTTTCACCGCCAGTCAGTTTAGAGTACAAGATTCCCTTGTGGTATGAACACAGAAAAGACAGTGACTAAGAACAGCTGGGGATTCCCCCTGCGATGTATAGAAAATATGACCTATCCTACTACCGAACATTACGAGCAGTAGGTTCATGGATAACAGACCAATGAATGGTCACCTTTCAGTGACATGGGTCCTCTACTACGCTTGTGCATAAATGCGAGCTTGGCGGTGAAAGGGTTAAGACGCTGGTGCATGATACGTTTTCAATCGCACGGTCGCGGGTCACTGCAGTCTGCCTGCCCCTGCTCACTCAAGGAATTGGGCCCTGTTTCACTGTGGGCGCGCGTTTGAAGTGGTTAAAGCGTTAGTTCAACCTGTCACTAACACACACACACACACACACACACACACACACACACACACACACACACACACACTCAACACAACACAACACACACACACACACACACACACAACACAACTCAACACAACACAACACACACACACACACACACACACACACACACACACACACACACACACACACGCACATACACAAAAAAAAACCCAACCGCAAAACAACTCACTCAGAACTCGCAGCTGCTCAACCGCAGGGGGCAGCCCCAGCCGACCAAAGGCGCCCCCCATGGCGAAGATGACCCCGGCGGTTTTCAGCCCCATGCCTTTCGTGCTGATGGACTGGAGGGCAGACACCACCTGGGCCAGCCAGGGGACTCCCGTGGCCAGGGACTGCAGCTCGGCGGCCAGGGACTTGGGCTGGATGCCTTGGGCCGTGAAGCCCAGCCATCCCATCAACAAGGGTGTCAGCAGGACGGAACAGACCCCGCACAGCCAGGGCCACCAGCGACGAACCACTGTTGGAACGAAGCGGTATAAGACGAGGTGAGGCGAAACGAAACATGACTGCTCCATCTGTTCAACTGCAAAGGTTTTAAATAACGAAATACAAACAGAAAAGGAAAAAAAAAAAACCAAACCAAAACAACAAAAAAAAAGCACATAACAGGTTCCTTAGCATTTTACGGCCATCAGAGGCCATCACTGTGTCTTCTTCTTGTTCTTCTTGTTTTTCTTCTTCGTCTTCTTCATCTTCGTCGTCGTCTTCTCCTTCTTCCTCTTCATCATCATCATCGTCGTCGTCGTCCTCTGCTTCTTCGTCCTCTTCTTCTTCTTCTTCGACGTCGTCGTCGTTTGCTTTTTCTTCTTCATCGTCGTCGTCTTCGTATTCTTCTTCTTCGTCGTCGTCGTCGTCGTCGTCGTCGTTTGCTTTTTCTTCTTCTTTGTTGTCGTCTTCGTATTCTTCTTCTTCTTCGTCGTCGTCTTCGTATTATTCTTCTTCTTCTTCTTCTTCGTCGTCGTCTTCGTATTCTTCTTCTTCTTCGTCGTCGTCTTCGTATTCTTCTTCTTCATCGTCGTCGTCTTCGTATTCTTCTTCTTCGTCGTCGTCGTCGTCGTCGTCGTCGTTTGCTTTTTCTTCTTCATCGTCGTCGTCTGCTCCTTCTTCTTCTTCTCGTTCGTGCCCACTGTGTCCAAGGCTCGGCAAAGGAAAGCAGGTCCCAAATCCGCTTTTCCCGAAGTTTCAGCCCCCCCCTACCCCAACCGAAGTCAGGTACCTATCCACACCTGGGTGGAGTGAGCAACTATCTGAGTGGAGTGCTTTTCCTAAGAACGCAGCACAACATACCGAAACAGACCTCGAAAAGAACCCTTTTCACTTTAAAACTCACATGTGGGGAAAGTCTACAACAACAACAACAACAAAAACAACAAAAAAACATCAACAACAACTATGGGTTGTGAAATAAGACTCACTTTGGTAACACAGTGTCAACGTTTCAAGCCTTAACTCGCTCAGTACGGCCAGTCCTGTCTTCTCCTCTACACAGACCCCTCGGATGGCCAGTGGGTGTCTCAATGACCCAACCTTTAGCTTCCGTTGTCAGAATTGTGGTATCTTTGTCAATATTCACCTCTTCAGTATAAGAGTCTTCCGCTTGCAATATTTTGATGATGGTAACTGGGGTGAAACGCTGTTAACGTCGTATCTTTCGCCGTTCGTATGGAGAGAGTTAAGTTCGTACTTCAGGGAGTGTGATTAACGGAAACGAGGTGAGGGCAGGGAGTTACAGGAAATATGGAGTGAGAGAAAGTTTGGTGAAGAATGAGTTTACCATTGCGCATTTAGATGGGTAGATGTGTGTGACAGGGGGTGGTGGTGGGGTGGGTGGGCGCGGGGGGCGGGGAGAGTGGGAAGTAGGGTTGTGGGGGCGAGTAGGATGGTGGTGGTGTGTGGCTGGGTGAGTGGGTTGGTTGTTGTGTGGATGGATAGTGTGGGGAAGGGAAGGGGGAGGGGTAACTGGACTGCTCGCAGCTGAAAGAAAGCTGTGTGTGTGTGGCGTAAGCTTGAAATCGAAACGCGTAGTTCCACTCGACCACTTACGTGTGGGATCATGGTACGTTCTCCACACGACGTACACGAACAGAACTATTGCCAGCAGGGCCTGGACCTGAAATACACACACACACACACACACACACACACACGTACACACACACGTACACACACACACGTACACACACGCGCACACACACACACACACACACACACACACACACACACACACACACACACACACACACACACACACACACACGTTTCATTATAACCCAGTTACAAGTACAATGCCCCAAATCACCTATACGGCCCAATCCCAGTACGGCCCACTTCCATTATGTCCCGATTCCAAAAGTGCACAGTACTGACAGGGCCCAAAAAGCCTGATGACACCGGGTGCTGCTGGTCACGAACCCTAAGACCTCGGGGCTTCAGTGGGGCCCAGCGCTAGGACCCGGCAACACTGGGACGTCAAGGAATCACGTGTTGAAAAAAGGTCGATTCCCACGTGTCCCCAGTACCACTGAGCTCCAAACATGGGCGGGCTTTACAGGAACTGGGCCCTTGCAGCCTTTATACGTCTGCAGGTTAACACGCCGCAGCGTGAATACAATGAAAACTAAACTGGTAAATGGTTGCGGCCCCCCACCCCACCCCTCATCATCCCTCCCGCTCTCCCCGCCCCCTCGCCGCCCCCCCCCCCTCCCCCACCCAACCCCCCTTTCTCTCTCCCCAGAGGAAATCTTGAGATCATTCTTTTC
>NC_134879.1:47476157-47483657 GCF_041734735.1 Babylonia areolata | reverse complement strand
CTCTCTCTCTCTCTCTCTCTCTTCTCTCTCTCACTCACTCTCTGTCTAATTCTAACTCTCTGTTATCATTATTATTATTATCGTCATTATCATTCTTACTATATGTTTGTTTTTGTTTGTTTGTTTGTCTTTTTTAATCAAAACTGTTGTAACTGTAAATGGCTTGGAGCAAAATTATTTGATTGGGCACTGCATAAACAAACTTCTTTTTCTTCTTCTCTTCTTCTTCTTATAATTATCATTATTATTATCGTGACTATGTTACTAATGTTGTTGTTGTCAAGTCAGCTAGTATCTCCAAAGAGAGATTCACAAGTGGCTTTGTTGCTCGTGCTCACACTGAGTACAAACATAAAACATGCATTTAAAAGACGTGTGTGTTCCTCCACACACACATAGTTTATGTAAACACTAGCATAACAAATTGAACAGATATGACGATTGAGTCAAAAAAGAAATACCAAGCTGTAAAACAACAGAATTGGTAAGCAAATAAGTCAGAAAAGAAACACATCAAACAGTGGAATTAACATATTTACAGTAAGAATAGGAATTTTAAAAAAATAAGAGTAACCTTATTATCCTCATAAAGAGGAACTATATCAGATGCGGTAAAAACGAACGTGGACAATTACTCAACATGAAAAACATCAAACATTACTTAAAAAGCAACATTAAACAAGTAAGACACGCGAGAGCATGAACAGCATTGTATAGATTTCACTTTAAAACATTACAGTGTATGATATGATATGATAAATCTGTTTTGAAGGACACCAACTTTAACATTGCATTCTTCTTCTTCTTTTTCTTCTTCTTCTTTGTTCATGGGCTGCAACTCCCACGTTCACTCGTATGTACACGACTAGGCTTTTGGGTGTATGGCCGTTTTGCATTCGTCATATCATGCACTCACCCTCACACTGCTACACACCAGTCAGCCTGCTACACGCCTGGAAAAACTGCCCCATCATCTACACTGTTTCAGTGGCATTCCCCCCCCCCACACACACACACACACCCTCCCACCCCCCACCGCACCTCCCCCAACCCCCGACCTCGACCCCAACCCCACGCCATTCATTCCGAATCCCCCATATACGGCTATGCCCGGGTTTCTCTGTCGCAAACCCAACGTCGGCAGCAGTCCACAGGAATAACCAACGAATTTAGGTCACCAGGAGGCCACACACCAGAGGAGACCCTGCACTGCTGCGGGCGGAGTCACTTCAGTGGTGTTCAGTAGTGTCTGTTCTGATTTAACGAACTCAGGACACGGTGTCATATTGTGCACGTAGCCTGCACAGTGCCACACGCCACCAGTCTGACACGCGCCTGGAAAAAAAAACAAACCCTGCCTCTTTTGTACTTAAAAAAAAAAAATTTATATCACATCTCATGACAGCAAAGCTTCACACTTTAACTCTCTCCATACGAACGACGAAAGAGACGACGTTAACAGCGTTTCACCCCAATTACCATCATCAAAATATTGCAAGTGGAAGGCTCTTATACTGAAGAGGTGAATGTTGACAAAGAATACCACAATTCTGACGACGGAAGCTAAAGGTTGGGTCATTCAGACACCCACTGGACATCCGAGGGGTCTGTGTAGAGGAGAAGAGAGGACTGGCCGTACTGAGTGAGTTAAGCGTGAACGGCAGGCTCATTTTCTACATTGGTGAAGGAATGTGAGTGTGTTGATCCATTTTGTCTGTGAGCGAACCATACAGGGTCTGTACAGTGTGTTGTATTACCCAAAAAGTGAGCGGAATTTTTTTTTTTTTTTTTTTTTTAACATTACACTGCAACTGGTGTATGAGCAAGTGGGCGGAAGTCATTAACACAGTCAAGATTTCGTTCCTTTGTTGTTGATGTTGTTTTTGCTGTAATCATTATCATTATCATTTGTTACCTGTTGTAGTAGTAGTAGTAGTATCATTATCTTTATCAGTATCATTACCGTCGTCGCTGTACTTGGAAGTGGTCTTTGCAATCACCACTATTGTGGTTGGCCTTAACATAAACATGCTAAAGCGAAACTTGTACCGAAAGCAGGTTTCCACAAAACACCCCCCAAGCAATTCTTAGAAACGTGCTCGTTAGTTCGTCAAAAAAGATAACACTGAGCTGTTGTGTCGCGTAATCCGTTCAGTGTCCTTGACCTTCCATCCCGTCTGTAACTGTCAAGACAAGACGAGTTTACGTCAGGAAATCCCGTGGAATCACAAGACCACGTTTCATATTTCATGTAACAAAAAAAAAAGCAAGCTATGAAAGGCATAAATATGGCACCGTGCTCACAGTCAACTGACACTAGACATCAACTGGTTGGTTGACAGAAACACCAGGAGCGGGGCAAACTGCATTTATCACAAATGCATGTACAAATACATATAATCAGACATACATACACACACATACACCCACCCCCCACCCCCCCCACACACACACACACAAACACACACACACACACATATATATATATATATATATATATATATATATATATATACATGTATATGTGTATTATATATGCATATATACATACATACACATACGCACATAATTATACACATACACATATATATACACACATACGCACATATAAATACATACATATACACACATACACATACAAAAAAGACACACATATGCACGCATACATATATTGCACATATATGCACATATACATATATCTCCCGTCGCCTTATGTGCTTGAGAGAATAGCTCTGGTGTTGAATGTATGTCTGCGTGTGAGTTACAGGGTTTTCGTGATTGTGAGTGTGACAGTCTTTATACTGATGGAACGCTGGTCATTTTGGTGTATTTTCTATCGCTTTTTGACCACGGACAAGGGACTTATGGTTCGATTTGTCAACCTCATTTTCTTCTTCTTCATCCATTACGCTGAGCTGCTTGGCTGTCGGCCATTACCGCCGCCACGACCAGAGGCACGAGGGAGTGACTTGATGGCATAACCACTGGGGGCAAGATCAGCACATACTGCTTCGTCTCCACGGGGCTTGAGCCACGTCTCCACAATAAACAGTAAATCAATGTTGCTGTCAACAATAAAAGAAGAAATCGCGGTTCTTTTTTCTCTGCAGTTGGGACCAACATACTGTGCGTTGAAAGATGCAATTTTAAGACCAGAGAGCTTACAATTGTTGGACGAGTGGGGGTGGAGGGGAATGGAGATCAGGTTGTTGAAGTTCACAGAGCAAAGAAGTTTGATCGGCGATCAGGGGGAGCGGAGGACTCGATGTCTTGTAGACAGAAGCACTTGGATGGGCCTACTGTGTTGAAATCTCCGGCGCCCACCTCGAAACGGCCGTCGCTTTTTCTTCTTCGATGAGCATGAAGCCCACTGATCTGACGGCAAATCTGAGCATGGAACTGGACTGTGAATACCAAGATGACAAAGTTTGTCACACACGGACAGTTAATGTTAAACTGCGTACACTGAAGCGACAGTAATTACACTGAAGCGACAGTAATTCAGTTCTACTGTAAAAGACTTGAGCGGTTGGCAACGGCACTGGACAAGTCTGCTCTGCAGTTTCTTCCACACGTTCAGGTTGCTTGTTCATTGCAGACATTTGCAGAGACACTCTCACTCCCCACCTTACCTTCGCCTACACATTTTCCTTCACCCACTCATCCTTTGAATTGCTTCAAGTGTCTATCACTTCCCAGCATAGCGTGCTGCACTTCATGTGTGTGTATCGCCCCTGGTCCACTTCTGTTAATAAGTTAATGGAGACCATGTTCTTTGAACAGTTTCCCAATCTTTTGGACTACCGTAACTGTCTTCATGGAAATCTGTGTCTTTTAGGGGATTTTAACTTTCATGTAGACAGTTCCACTGACCGTAGTGCTGTAAAATTCTTGGAACTTCTAAGTATGTACAACCTTTCTCAAACTATGTGGACCTACCCACAAACATGGTCAGACTCTTAATTTGGTGATTGAGAGGCCCAGTGATGGAGTTCATCGTTCGTCTGACCATTTGTGTGCAGTTAGTGTTCTCGACATAGACCTCCCCTCCTCTGTGACAGTGTATCGCAGCGTGTGCAACATTCGTGCTATAGACAGAGCAGCTTTTCGTGACGACCTGAAATCAGGACTTGAGTGCTTTTTGGACTGTTCAGCTGACCAGTACAACACTGCCCTTCAGGCAGCACTGGACAAGCACGCCCCTGCATCTCGTTGCAGGGTGTCGTCCAGGAAGGTGTCATGTCCATGGTTTGGGCTTCTTGGTGAGGAACTGCTAGCAGCGAAGAGAGAGAGGCGACATGCGGAAGCACAGTGGAAGGTATCTGGTTTAACTGTCTACAAACAAATCTACCAGAAAGCCAAGAACTTTGTTACCTTTCTTGTGCACCAAGCGAAGACTCGGTTTTTCAGCACCAAGATCTCCGAAGCTAAATCAAGCAAAGAACTATATTGCATTACAAATAAGCTTTGTGTCAGAACAAAATCTTTGTTTCTTTCTATCTATCCATTTTCATTGCTGCCCAGTGTCTTTCAGATTTGTTCTGCTCAAAAATTGTTAACCTCAGGAAAGAACTGGATTCACAGTCAATTGTGTCACATCCCTTGGGAAAAGAATTTCAAGGTGTCCCGTTTGTTGCTTTCACACCTGTTTCAGAGACAGATGTACTGAGTGTGTTGAAAAAGTCTGCTCCAAAAACATGTGACCTGGACCTCCTTCCCACACCACTACTGTATGAGTGTTTGGATGTTGTTTTGCCTGCACTTACAAATTATAAGTGATTCTTAAGTTTCTGGTGTTTTCCCAGATGTATACAAAACTGTACTTGTTAAGCCCCTGCTACTCTGGATCACAATGACCTCAAAAGTTTTCGCCCTGTATCCAACCTTGCTTTTGTGTCCAAAATTATTGAAAAAATTGTTCTCTCCCAACTTTCATACCATTTAGCATTAAACAACCTGTTCTCTTCTTTTCAGTCAGCGTATAGATCTGCCCACAGCAATGAAACTGCTTTGTTGAAAGTAGTTAATGACCTGTTTCTGTCTGTTGATGAAGGTAAACAATCTGTGTTAACTTTGTTCGATCTGTCGGCTGCGTTTGACACAACAGACCACAGCATACTCCTTTCCAGACTTGAACATGTTTTGGGGATTTACTCAACAGTTCTGAGTTGGTTTTCTTCATACCTATCCAACCGCTTCCAGATTGTCTCTGTTAGTAACTTTAAGTCTGATCCAATCCTGATCTCCTATGGTGTGCCACAAGGCTCTGTCCTGGGCCCCTTTCTGTTCGTTCTGTACACTGCTCCTCTTTCTGATGTCATTCCTTGCCATTCTGTTCTTCACCACTCTTTGCTGATGATACATACGTGTGCAGAACCAAACCAAGTACACAGTCTGATTCTTTCATTGCAGGATTGTATTCTCGATGTTAAATCCTGGATGACATTCAACAAACTTATGTTGAATGATGACAAAACTGGAGCTATGATTATTTCCTCTGCAAAAATGTCCACATCTACTTCTTTTCCTGCCTCTGTTATGGTTGGTGATGCCACAGTTCAGTTTTCTAAATCAGCAAGGAACCTTGGAGTCATTCTTGACTGAAACCTCAGCATGCATGCCCAAGTAATAAATCTGATACGCATAGTCAATTGTGAACTTCGTCGCATCAACTCTATCCGTCAGTACCTTTCTGTTGAAACTACTAAAACTCTTATTTCTGCTTTTGTGCTGTCACAAATTGACGACTGTAATTATCTTCTCATAAGCTGTCCACATAATATTCTTCAGCGAATTCAAAAACTTCAAAACAATGCTGCCCGTCTGACTCTCAGAGTCCCACGTACTGATCACATTTCTCCTCACCTCTGCACTCTACATTGGCTCCCCATTGAAGCGAGAATTAAATACAAAGTTACCTGTCTCTACTATTCTGCTTTCCACTCCGCAGGACCTACATATCTTTCTGACCTTATAAGAGTTTACACTCCTGCAAGAAATCTCTCTTCCTCTGACTGTTACCTTTTGAAACTTCCTCGTATCAATACAAGAACCTATGGTGAACGTTCTTTCTTCTTTGCTGCTCCTCACATCTGGAACAGCCTTCCTCATCATATCTGTGCATCTTATTCTATTTCTGCTTTTCGTCCATCACTAAAAATTCGTCTTTTTAAAAACCTATCTATAAGTACTCTCAGCTTCCTTGTTCTCCAACACCACCCATATCAGCTCACTTTGGATGTATGTAGAGTGGGAAAGGGAGAGTGTGAGTGGGGGAGGGGGAGGGGGTTTTGAGAAAGAGTGGTCATGAATGTTGCAATATTTTTCTTTCATGTAAAGCGCCCTGAGGCGAAGTGGAGTGGGGAAAGAGATGGGCAGCAGAAAAGCAGTAATGATTAATGTTAACATACACATGGGTGCAAAATATTCTCCGTAAGAATGACAAATGTAAGATAAAAGCATCAGACTCTAAGTACTTTTCAAATATAAAAACATGTTTTTATACCGTAGTGTAAAATCTAGTGCATATTCAAAATGACCGACGAAACCACACAAACAACATACTATTTCTTTCCAAACACTCCTCACACAGGGTTAGATATACTCTCACAACACAAAACATGGTCATACACATGCACAATTGCATGCATGCACTCAGACACACACACACACACACACACACACACACACACACACACACACACACGTGCTGTCGACGTCGAAAGCACGGTGAGGGCCCGCCTGGATGCTGAATGCTTTTCTTGTTTCTGTCTTCAAAGGTTCTACGGATGTCACTGTGCGTCTCACTATGTGTGCCTGTTCCTGACAGGTGGTTGTCCGGTCTAAAGTTTGCAGCAGCCGGTGATTTGCATTAAGTCTCAAACCTGTGTGGCTGTGGAGGTGACCTCATGCTCCGTCCTTTAGCATAACGTTTGTAGGACACTCTTTCCTCACCCCCTCACCAGCTGTGGTAAAGAGAAGTAGCCCTGTTTCGCTGAATCCTTGCACCGGGGCGTCCTCTTTCCCCCCGGCCCACGCCGCTCATATGAGACGTACACTACAAGCTATTATAACAGGAAACTTTCCTCAAACTCACTCAAACGCTCGTCAACAGATAGATACCGTGACGTCACATTAACAAAAAAAACTCAGCCTATTAAGAAACAACAACAACAAAACCGAACAAACGTAACACGCTAGCGCTACACTAATCACCAGGCATACACCAGTCATCAGGTAAAAGAAGATGAACAATATTTTGTATTTGTATTTTGTATTTGTATTTCTTTTTATCACAACAGATTTCTCTGTGTGAAATTCGGGCTGCTCTCCCCAGGGAGAGCGCGTCGCTACACTACAGCGCCACCCATTTTGTGTGTGTGTGTGTATTTTTTCCTGCTTGCAGTTTTATTTGTTTTTCCTATCGAAGTGGATTTTTCTACAGAATTTTGCCAGGAACAACCCTTTTGTTGCCGTGGGTTCTTTTACGTGCGCTAAGTG
>NC_134879.1:47456157-47461157 GCF_041734735.1 Babylonia areolata | reverse complement strand
GTTGACACGGACTTCAGAATTCCCGATGCTGTGTGGCGAAGCGTGATGGCATCGGTGTGTGGTGTGATGTGGTGTGGTGTGGTGGACCTGTACACTGGGTGGTTGTCAGTGTCCTGCATGCATGGCCGCGCTTAGTGATGCCAACACACACACACACACACACACACACACTCATGCACTCTCTCTCTCTCTCTCTCTCTCTCTCTCAATTTACTCTCATACTATTTTCAATGATCGTTTGCAGACATAGTATGTAAAAGTGACCGAAACCCGGGTGAGTGAAATATTTTGTGCTATATTTTTTGGAGACTTCTAAAGTTTCTATTCGTTTGAATCTTCTTCGTGACTTTTCCCTTCTTTAGATATTGGACAGGCTGTTGAAGCAGGGTGCTGAGTGTGTCAGATGGACCCTCAACACTTCCTACCTCCCCTCGGTCTGTAGGAGGTCCCTGGAGCTGCATGCTCAATAATTGAGGCTGGAGGGGCCGTCCAGTCGAGGATTTTGCCTTGTGCTGTCAGTTAAAGGCAATGACCAGGAGGGTCCTGTCGGAAATCTTAACCGCCTAGACGAACGGCCAGAAGAGAAGCTTCAGACTAACCGTGGATAACTGCCGATCTTTAATGAGAAGATAATTCATTTCAAGATTTTTTTTTTCTGATAGAATGTCAGAATGTGTGTTTGCCCAGAATGATATGAAATATCTTGACAGAGTAGGAATTATAAACAGAGGGAACGTTATAAACAGTTTTGTCTGTCTATGGGTGCGCCTTCAGAATGAATGCAGAGGTGCGTGACTGTGGAGTAAGACAGAGAGATGATAAACAAAGCTCAATGGAAAATTACGGAAAACAAGAGGGTGCAGGATAAGATCAGCGGTGGAAGCGGGGGGGTGGGGGGTGGGAGGAATGGTAAAGGTTTCGCGTTTCACGTTTCAATTTCGTCAGCTTCACATTAAGCCACGTGTCCCTGTGATCAGCAACAAACAACAAACACTGAGCAGCAGCAACAACAAAAAGACTATACACACATATGAAGAGAATCCCCACATGATTCATCCAGTGTTATATAGGCCAAGGCTTGTCGAGTCAACATACGTTCTGCCGCCGGCGAGCAACGTTGACACGGACTTCAGAATTCCCGATGCTGTGTGACGAAGCGTGATGGCATCGGTGTGTGGTGTGATGTGGTGTGGTGTGGTGGACCTGTACACTGGGTGGTTGGCAGTGTCCTGCATGCATGGCCGCGCTTAGTGATGCCAACACACACACACACACACACACACACACACACACACACACACACACACACACACACACTCATGCACTCTCTCTCTCTCTCTCTCACTCTCTCTCTCTCAATTTACTCTCATACTATTTTCAATGATCGTTTGCAGACATAGTATGTAAAAGTGACCGAAACCCGGGTGAGTGAAATATTTTGTGCTATATTTTTTGGAGACTTCTAAAGTTTCTATTCGTTTGAATCTTCTTCGTGACTTTTCCCTTCTTTAGATATTGGACAGGCTGTTGAAGCAGGGTGCTGAGTGTGTCAGATGGACCCTCAACACTTCCTACCTCTCCTGGGTCTGTAGGAGGTCCCTGGAGCTGCATGCTCAATAATTGAGGCTGGGGGGGGGGGCCGTCCAGTCGAGGATTTTGCCTTGTGCTGTCAGTTGAAGGCAATGACCAGGAGGGTCCTGTCGGAAATCTTAACCTCCTAGACGAACGGCCAGAAGAGAAGCTTCAGACTAACCGTGGATAATTGCCGATCTTTAATGAGAAGATAATTCATTTCAAGATTTTTTTTTTTCTGAGAGAATGTCAGAATGTGTGTTTGCCCAGAATGATATGAAATATCTTGACAGAGTAGGAATTATAAACAGAGGGAACGTTATAAACAGTTTTGTCTGTCTATGGGTGCGCCTTCAGAATGAATGCAGAGGTGCGTGACTGTGGAGTAAGACAGAGAGATGATAAACAAAGCTCAATGGAAAATTACGGAAAACAAGAGGGTGCAGGATAAGATCAGTGGTGGAAGCGGGGGGGGGGGGGGGGGGAATGGTAAAGGTTTCGCGTTTCACGTTTCAATTTCGTCAGCTTCACATTAAGCCACGTGTCCCTGTGATCAGCAACAAACAACAAACACTGAGCAGCAGCAACAACAAAAAGACTATACACACATATGAAGAGAATCCCCACATGATTCATCCACTGTTATATAGGCCAAGGCTTGTCGAGTCAACATACGTTCTGCCGCCGGCGAGCAACGTTGACACGGACTTCAGAATTCCCGATGCTGTGTGACGAAGCGTGATGGCATCGTTGTGTGGTGTGGTGTGATGTGGCGGGCGTGGGCCTGTACACTGGGTACTTGTCAGTGGCCTACATGTATGGCTGCGCTCACGTGATGCCAACACACACACACACACACACACACACACAGCACACACACACTGCACACACACACACACACACACACACACACTCATGCAAGCACACACTACACACACACACTCACACACAAACACTCACACAAACACACACACACACACACACTCATGCACGCACACCGCACACACACACACACACACACACACACACACACACACACACCACATTCAAACACACACACACCCACACACACACACCTACACGTACACACACACATACACACACTTTACGAGCACACGAACACACACATACACACACATACACACACACACACACACACATACACACACGCGCGCGCGCGCGCACATGCACACACTAGACACACACTCACACACACACACACACACACACACACACAGACGTACGTATATATATATATACAGAGAGAGAGAGAGACAGACAGACAGACAGACAAAGACAGAGAGACACACAGACAGAGAGAGAGAGATCCAGGAAGCATGTGACAGTCATGGGACGAGGGGGAAAGAAAAGGGGAAAAGGAAAACCAAGAATGAATAAATGCACTTCGTAAATGACGACGCTTCTACCTAAAGTACCTATAAATAGCCGTACAAACGGCACTTTACTTCGTTCTGTCCACAGTAAAAACAAAAACGTTTTTTTTTGAGAAAACCCGAAGAGAGGCGGATCTCAGCGACTGATAAACGGACTGCTTTCATACGACACACGCACACACACACCACACCCACACACACACACACACACGATGACTGATTTTTTATCACGTGTCACACAAGGGCACATGCTTACTCGTGATAGTATCAGACGTCCAGGAAATGTTCACACATACCCATGGTCGCGCAAGCACCGCGCAACTGCACACGTGCTCTCATTGACCCACTACACTCCCATGACATGCGCGCGCGCACAGTCACACACACGCACACACACCACACACTCCCACGTTCTTTATCTAGAAGTCTCTGGGCGCTTTTATTTGCGAGCAGTTTCATTTAATGTCTCGCAGGATTAAGCGGTATATGAATTATTCTTGTTGTTGCTGCTGCTGCTGCTGTTATTATTATCGTTATTATTGTTGTCGTTGTTGTCGTCATGTTGGTACTATCGTCATTATCATTATTATTACACACACACACACACACACACACACACACACACACACACACACACACACACACACACACACACACACACACACACACACACGAGAGCTCTTTCTCAGGCTCTCAACCTTACACTTACTATTTATCGGAATGAGCGCTTTTATCTGTCTGTGCGTGAGGTATTTGGTTTGTCTCTGCACACGATTCACTGAAATCTATACAGATCGCTATCATCATCAGCAGCAGCAGCAGCATTATCATCATCATCATTAGTATTGTGTGTGTGTGTGTGCGTGTGTGTGTGTGTGTGTGTGTGTGTGTATGTGTGTGCATGTGTGCGTGTGTGTGTGTGTGTGTGTGTGTGTGTGTAGAATCAACGCGCGCACGCGCTTACTGAAATGTAAACATGAAACAGGATGACAATGAAATGCGACAGTAAAGACGTCTCCTTGTTGACAGACAGTCACCGTCATGTGGCCTGCAGCGCGCTATTCTTTCGTGAGGTGATGTCCTAAAAAAAAAACTAAAAAAAAACCCTGTCATTAACAGAGAGCACTGACCTTTCCGCTTTACATTTGATTTCTTTTGTTTGTTTAATTGTCTTGTTGTTGTGGTTGCTTTTGCTGTTGATTATGGTTTTATATATATATACTTTTGGCATATCCGGCAATTATTTATCTGGTGTTATTTATTTATTTATTTACTTATCTATCTATCTATTTATTTTTATTTTTGTACGCTTATAGTTGACTTCATTAAGTTTTTGCGCCTTATAAATATTATTATTCGTAGTAGTAGTTTTTTTTTTAATGTATTTATCTATTATTTATTCATTTATTTACTTTTTTCTTTTTTTCTTTTCTTTTTCTTTTTTCTCAAGGCCTGACTAAGTGCGTTGGGTTACGCTGCTGGTCAGGCATCTGCTTGTCAGATGTGGTGTAGCGTATATGGATTTGTCCGAACGCAGTGACGCCTCCTTGAGCTACTGAAACTGAAACTGAAATTGAAATATCCGGCAAAGCGCTGTCATGGTTTCAGTCTTATCTTTCCGGTCGCACACAAGTTGTTTCTGTCAATGGTTTCTCATCTCGTCCAGGTGCCCTGCAATATGGTGTCCCTCAAGGATCCGTGTTGGGCCCCATTCTCTTTGTCCCTTTATACACATCCTGTCTCTGACATTGCTGCCCATCACAGCTTTTCTTACCGCTGCTTTTCCGATGACAATCAACTTTACAAGTCCTGTCATGTTTCTCAGCTTCCTGCTGTTATCCATCATACACAGCTATTATTATTATTATTATTACCTTTTTTATATTATAACTATTATTTATTTATTTATCTATTTATGTATTTATTTCCTTATTTATGTACGCTTATCTATTATTTATTCACCTTTTTTTTCTCGCAAGGCCTGACTAAGCGCGTTGGGCTACGGCGCTGGTCAGGCATCTGCTTGGCAGATGT
>NC_134879.1:47383657-47446157 GCF_041734735.1 Babylonia areolata | reverse complement strand
TAACTCTCTCCATTACACAAGGTACACACACACAGATATATATATACATACATACATACATACAGATTAATGTTACTGTACTTTTTATGTTCGCTCTGGAAATAAGAGAAGGAAATGATTGAGAGGAAGAGAAAAATGGAAATGGTATTACAACGAACAACGACTACTACTGCAGTTCAGAGAATCTTGGCTGGTCACAAGTTGACCGTGGGTAAAAACACTTATCTAAAAACAGAATATTAATTATACATATCAGTGGGGTAAAAACCAACAGGGGTACGAAGGGGTTGCTGCACCAGTATCAGTCGAAGACCGTGTTTACAACGTTGGCATGGTTTTTTTTTTTTGTGTGTGTGTTTCTTTTTTTTTTGGGGGGGGGGGGGGGGGGTTTTTTGGTGTTTTTGTTGTTGTTGTTGTTGTTGTTGTTTTTTTTGGGGAGGGGCTTTTTTTTTGTTTTGTTTTGTTTTTTCCCTAACTTCTCAATAAACACCAGGAACATACAAAGAAAGAAAATTTAGGAAATGAATGGGGCCAGGAGAGAAGGGAAACATACAGATTACATAACAAAGGAGTCCTTTAACACAGTGACAACGACTACGAAACAAGTTCATTTACTCACTCCGAACTAATAGTTTTCTCCCTTGCTTTTTCCTACAGACGACCTATTTGTTTGGGGTTTGGAAAAAAAATCACAAAAAATACAAAACATAAAGTAACTGAATGAAACTCACTGTCTTGACCCACTGACCCCTCTCCTCACGTCTATGAACGCCCACTCCCCTCCCTCTCTTCACTGCTCTCAGAAGCTGAGTCACTGTCAGTACCTTCTTGCTGGTGGCTTTCTTCACTGCAGATACTTTACTTAACGTCTTCATCATCCTCGTCGATGTCGAAATCTTCAGTATTTGGAGCGTTTCAATCACTTCAGCAGCGGTAAAACCCGCTGACGGGATCTAGTTTGCTTCAAAAATTTCCACTTGTATCGCATGGGGTCCTGAACTCACTGGCTCGCTGTGGAGTGTGTTGTTACGCAATCTTATGAAGAAACTTTCCATTTGACCCTTGTTACGTTTGCAATGCCCGGTGTGGCTGTGATTGTTATGCTACCCCATGAAGAAAACGTAGAAAAATGTTTAATTGTCGAAACCGCTATAGCATTCCATCGTCCGGCGTGAGTTTTAAAGTATCGTCAGTCATCTTTGGTGCCCGATTTTGTAAATATTTCTTCCCCTGCCACTGATTTTCACAAATGATGATTTCTAATTAATGTTAATAATAATCACCATTATGATAGAAAAAATAGCAATACAAATACTACTACTAATAATAATGATGATATCATTTATTTTCAGTCTAATATCATCATCTTAGAACAGACAAAAAATTAATAAACGAACGAGTCCTGTTACAGTGATTGTTAATTCGCCCTGGAAATATTTCGGCTGTAAAACTGTTGATTCGCTCTGGAACTTTCTTTTGTTCGCTTCAACACATCTGTTGAACAGATGTCTGATCATCAGCATTAGTTTCAGTTTCAGTTTCTCAAGGAGGCGTCACTGCGTTCGGACAAGTCTATAAGCTACACCACATCTGCTATGTACTGTAGATGCCTGACCAGCAGCGTAACCCAACACGCTTATTCAGGCCTTAAGTGCATGCATATAAATTTGTGTACATATCAGAATGGATTTCTTTTTACATATTTTGCCAGAGGACAACACTCTCGTTGCCATGGGTTCTTTTTCAGTGCGCCAGGTGCGATTAGCAGCATCACCCAACGTGCTTTGTCGGGCCTCGAGTGCATGTGCATAATATACTTGTGTACCCATCAGAGCGGAATTCCCCGAAAGAAATTTTTTTCCAGAGGACAAAGGACAACACCCCTGTCCATGGTCACTCCTTCAGTGGGCCGAGCGCCCGCTCTGGAACTGATTCTCTGGATGTCTCTGTGTTGTTATTATCTTGGTGGACGGGCACACTAGCCGAGTGGTTTAAGCGCTGGACTTTCAATCTGAAGGTCCCGGATCCGAATCTCGGTAACGGCGCCTGGTGGGTAAAGTGTGGAGATTCTTCTAGTCTCCCAGGACAACATATGTGCAGAACTGCTAGTGCCTGCACCCCCTTCGTCAGTGTGTATACGCAAGCAGAAGATCAAATATGCACGTTAAAGATCCTGTAATCCGTGTCAGCGTTCGGGGGGTTATGGAAACAATAACATACCCTGCATGCACATCCCCGAAAACAGTGTATGGCTGCCGATATGGCGGGGGTAAAAACGGTCATGCACGTAAAAGCCCGCTCGTGTACACACGAGTGAACATGGGGGTTGCAGCCCACGAAAGAAGAAGAAGAAGACGAGGAAGAAGAAGACGACGACGACGACGACGACGACGAAGAGGAAAAAGATGAAGAAGAAGAATTATCTTGGTGGTGTCCTTCGTCCGTCTCCAGCACCGTCCTCCTTG
Source organism: Babylonia areolata (assembly GCF_041734735.1). Classification (NCBI taxonomy): domain Eukaryota; kingdom Metazoa; phylum Mollusca; class Gastropoda; order Neogastropoda; family Buccinidae; genus Babylonia; species Babylonia areolata. The sequence continues at coordinate 47,443,692 of NC_134879.1, read as the reverse complement.
GAGGTCCTCCCCTCCCCCTCCTCCTCCTTCTGCTCCGCATTGCTGTCTTTGGTCCTGCAGTACAGGTGCCTGACCGCTGTCCACAGCAGGAAAGACAGGTGCTCGCTCACCTCCATCACGGTCAGCAGACTGGCGCCCAGGAACAGTCCCAGCTGACCCCCGAGAGCACCTGTCCACCCAGACAAACACAGTCTGAGAGGTGGGGGTGAGTGAGTGGGTGGGGAATGAGGGTTATGGTTTCTGATTTCGTCAAAAGTTGGGAAAATACGTAAATTGATATAACTCCCCTGTTCAACGACACAGAGATACAGACATTGACACACACAGAGACACACGGACACACAGACATACACACACATACACACACAGTCACACATACACATACACAGACACAGACACACACACACACACACAGTGAGAGAGAGAGAGAGAGGGAGTGTCACACACACACACACACACACACACACACACACACACACACACACACACGCAGGTTTGCTCGCTCATACTGATAAAACAGATCAGGAACCAACAGCGCAAATGGTCGTCAGTTACACACAGTCACACACACACACACACACACACACGCGCGCGCGCGCGCGCGCACGTTTGCTCGCTCATACTGATAAAACAGATCAGGAACCAACAGCGCAAATGGTAGTCAGTTACACACAGTCACACACACACACACACACACACACACACACACACACACACACGTTTGCTCGCTCATACTGATAAAACAGATCAGGAACCAACAGCGCAAATGGTCGTCAGTTACACACAGTCACACACACAGAGTCACACACACACACACACACACACACACACACACGTTTGCTTGCTCATACTGAAAAAAACAGATCAGGAGCCAACAGCGCAAATGGTCGTCAGTTTGGTTCACTAGAAAATTAACATCCTGTAAGTCTTTTCCCCAGAAATTCACAACACGGTTATCAACTCTATCCCAGAGTGGAAAGATACCGTGCAAAAACAATGCTCTGATTTGGCACTGAACTGAAATCTAATGGAAAAACACGACTACTACTACTACTACTACCAACACCATCATCACCACCACTACATTATACGACACCCCACATAATTATAGAAACTTATTTTTGTTCAGCTACTCATTCATTCGCTCACCAAACCTCATAGTGTCATTTCACAACAATAGCCATTACAGTTTTAAAAAAAGAACAGGATTAATATAGGAACATAACTTTTTTTTTAAATGTATAAAAACAAAGTTTAGAAACTCTGTCTCTCTGTCTCTCGTTGTCTCATAATGTATAAAAAACAAAGTTTAGAAACTCTGTCTCTCTGTCTCTCGTTGTCTCATACTATTCTCTTTCTCTGTCTGTCTCTCTCTCCCTGTCTGTCTGTCTGTCTGTCTGTCGATTAGCGAGAAGATAGGAGGAATAAGCCATGTCTAAAAATTTAAAACCTTGAATAAAACTTTTCAATTGTGAGTTCTGATTTCTCACTCTTTCTCCGTCTCTCTGTCTCTGTCTGTCTGTCTGTCTGTCTTCATGTCTGTCTCTGTCTCCCTCTCTGTTTGCCTCTCTCGGTGTCTCCAACACTGTCTGTCTATCTGTCTGTCCGCTTTCAACTGCCTCTCTCTCTCTCCACCCCTACCCCTCTCTCTCTCTCTCTCCCTATCTCTGTATCCAACTATCTCTCTCTCTCCCTCTCTCTCGCTCTCTCAATCAATCCTTCAATGAGCCACTTTATTGTCTGAAACAAAGTACATAAACTCGCCCTCAGTGGTAAGGGAACAAGCAAACAAAAATTTTTTCCAGAAACAGTATATTTGAAGAATTAGACAGTTATTCCATCATGCGATCACTCGCACGAACATTGCAGGGTAGGTTTGGCTGGGAGAAAAGGAATTTGTTAACACAGTGTGATGCATACAAAAAAATTTGTTCGACGAACAAACACATTAGTTAGTGTGTCTTAATATCAAGATTAAACTTGATTTCTATCTAAAATGGGGAACGGGTGTGGGTAGGGGCTACCAACTAGATCATACACACACATACAAACAAACGCGCGCGCGCGCGCGCGCAGACACACACACACACACACAGAGAAGGCCACAATGCAAGTATGAGAAACCGCAAGCCACAGTTTAAGAGTACTTCACATAAAAATACTAAATGAATACATCACTTCATCTATTTTAATCAAGGCACATAAAATCTGAATGTAAACAACAGACATGCAAATAAAAGCTAAAATACTTCATCTATTTTAATCAAGGCACATAAAATCTGAATGTAAACAACAGACATGCAAATAAAAGCTAAAATTTTGTAAATGATAAGACATGAAGAACACAGTTATAGTGTACAAACAGTTGAATTTAGTCAGTATAAAGGGGCGTTCAAAACATATACCGTTTTAGGAATACCAAAAAAAAAAAAAATTTCAAATACGTTCATCTTTGCAAGCGGCATTTTGGGGCGGGGTTGATGGCCGGGAGGCGGGGGGGGGGGGGGGCGGGGGGGGGGGGGGGGGGCAGGGGGTGTTATCTGGACATCCTTCCGCCTCACCGCCTGTTGGTATAGATCCCTTAAGGAGGGTTGTTTCGTTCATATAATTTTGCCAGCGACGTTCACAGTTCGAACTAGGACATCCTGTGTTTTTCATGCTAACACTTCCATACCGAGAAACAATGTTTAAGATGAAAACGCTTTCGATAAGACTTTATATATATATTCTGAAGTACATCAAAACTAACATCAACATGCCCGAAGCTTTCTCGGCATGTATACACGTTGATAGGCCTTCTTAACAATCATGTCTATGTGCTCATTGAAAGAAAGTTCGTTTTGTCAGTTATTGTACCTAAATATCTAAAACAGGGCACAACTTCCACGTCATCGTTGTTTAGTGTCATGGGTGCACAAAACTGTTATCTGTCTCCACGGTTCTATCTGTCATTATTTCTCTCTCGCTTAATTGAACCGTTCCTGACGGGAGCAAATATCGGAGTGGTTAAAGCGTTGGACTTACAATCTGAGGGTCCCGGGTTCGAATCTCGGTAACGGCGCCTGGTGGGTAAAGGGTGGAGATTTTTTCCGGTCTCCCAGGTCAACATATGTGCAGACCTACTAGTGCCTGAACCCCCTTCGTGTGCATACGCCAGCAGAAGATCAAATACACATGCTAAAGATCCTGTAATACATGTCAGCGTTCGGTGGGTTATGGAAACATGAACATACCCAGCATGCACACCCCCGAAAACGGAGTATGGCTGCCTACATGGCGAGGTAAAAATGGTCATGCATGTAAAAGCCCACTCGTGTACATACGAGTGAACGTGGGAGTTGCAGCCCATAAACGAAGAAGAAGAAGAAGGAGAAGAAGAAGAAAGAAGAAGGAGAAGAAGAAGAAAGAAGAAGGAGAAGAAGAAGAAAGAAGAAGGAGAAGAAGAAGAAAGAAGAAGAAGAAGAAGCGTTCCGACAAGTTGAGCCACGTACTGTAGATGTCGTTCACCGTGATGGCAGGTACATGTTCAGTTGAAACTAAATTGTCGTTCTCAAACTTCACCTTCACCTTTAGAGAGCTTCTGAAACACAGTCATCATCATCATCATAAGTAACAATATTGATAATACGAAAAAGAAGAAGAAGAAGAATAGTAACAATGATAATAATAATAACAAGTAGCAGCAGTACGTAGAAGCAGTCGTGTAACAGTAACAGTAGCAGCAGTAGTAGTTGCAGCAACAGCAGAAGAAGTAGTAGCAGTAGCAATAGTAGCAGTAGCAGTAGTATATCAAAAGAGGAGGTAGATAAGTGGAATTCCACGCACTCACACACACACACACACACACACACACACACACACACAGAGACACAGAGGCACAGACACGGTAAATATAGGATGATAATCATACATATCATAGGAATAACACTTCCAGTGAACAGACGTTTAATTGAACAATGAACGAACGAACACGCCCCGCCCTCTTACCCACTCCCCAACCTCCCACTTTCTCCCCACCCACCCCTACACACACACACACACACACACACACACACACACACACACACACGCATAGAACTTACTCTCTGCTACTACTATTATCATCCGTCGTTCCCGTCACTGCCAAATAGTCGCGGTGGCGCGGGGAGGGAAAAGGAACAGCCGTGGACTTGGTGTCAATGACAGTGAACCTACAGGGCGACAGACAGCGACTGGAGTTTCTCGTCAAGTCCAGCAGTGTATGACCTGTCCACATGGTCAATGATAATGATATGTGGAGTGATGGCCTAGAGGTAACGCGTCCGCCTAGGAAGCGAGAGAATCCGAGCGCGCTGGTTCGAATCACGGCTCAGCCGCCGATATTTTCTCCCCCTCCACTAGACCTTGAGTGGTGGTCTGGACGCCAGTCATTCAGATGAGACGATAAACCGAGGTCCCGTGTGCAGCATGCACTTAGCGCACGTAAAAGAACCCACGGCAACAAAAGGGTTGTTCCTGGCAAATTTCTGTAGAAAAATTCCACTTCGATAGGAAAAACAAATAAAACTGCACGCAGGAAAAAAAATGGATGGCGCGCGCTGTAGTGTAGCGACGCGCTCTCCCTGGGGAGAGCAGCCCGAATTTCACACAGAGAAATCTGTTGTGATAAAAAGAAATACAAATACAAATACAAAAATACAAATCATCGTGATGATGATGATGATGATTATCATCATTGTTATCATTAATATCATTAATATCATTATTATTAATATTGTTGTTATTGTTATTATCGTCATCATCATTATCATTATCATTTGGCGCAAACTCCCCGTATAGTGGCCTCTGAGCGCATCATATGAAACAATACATAATTCTACAATAGTGCATCGTGCCATGTGACAACACATGAAAACATACAAAAGAGAAAAAAAAATTTGTTCATAATATGGATTGCAAATATGAACCATCACACACCCACAAAAAACCCACAAAATATGCTACACACGTGCGCGTGCGGGGTGTACTGGAACACACGCACGCACACAGAACACACACACACACACACACACACACACACACACACACACACAAACGAACCATAAACAGTTGAGCATGTGCGCATCCATGTTCATCAGTAGCCAGCTCGCCCCACCTCCACTCCCCATGCCCACCCCACCCCCACCCCATACACACTCACTGGCCAAACAGTTTATTATAAAAAAAGAATAATAATAATAATAAAATAACCTAAATAAAAATATCAAAATAAAATGAAGCACTGACCCAGAACAGGTAAATAGCAGTGATGTATCTGCAGGAGTGTGCAGTGAGGAAGACCAGAATCGTCTGAAAACCACACAATCATTCATCACCTATATTGTCTTCACAGGCCTTCATTAATCATCACCATCATCATCATCACCGTTATGTTTACCTCCCCCCCTCCCTTCCCACCTCTCTCTCTCTCTCTCTCTCTCTCTCTCTCTCTCTCTGTCTCTCTCTCAAAAGAAGAGAAATTGTTAGCTCATGACCAAGGACGTAGTATTACTGTTATACTGTGTAATATTGATAATAACTGCTTACGTTGTATCCAGTTTGGCACTTATGTTTTCATGTTTATATCCTGGCTTATATAAACTCTTTTCTTCCTTGCTTTAAAAAAAAATATATATATATACATATACATATATAACACATATATATTATATACTCTGTTATGTTCATTTTCCTCCATATGGGGCTTTGGCCTTAATGAATAAATCCCAATTCCAATTCTCTCTCGCTCGCTCGCTCGCTCACTCTTTTATCACCACTCTCGTTGAATAGTAATAACATCCAAGTGCATATTCTGTTCACACCAAAGAGGTTCCCATACCGTCTGTCCACACACACACACACACACACACGCGCGCGCGCACGACTACCTTCCGCAAAAGAAGCTCTTTGGTCAAACATACAGTGGATTAATTCCAGTTTAAGTATCTAGGACCTTGTTAAACAAATAGTTCGTGTATTTTGTATTGCAGGCACATTCCAGTTTAAGTATCCTAAATTCTAGGACCTTGTTAAACGAATAGTTCGTGTATTTTGTAATGCATGCACGTGCAAAATGACACGTACAGTGTAATCCACGCTTTCTAAATGACGGATTAGGCTTTGAAACTATGTGGAATGACCCATATCATGAACACGAAGAAATACATGTCGATCCAAGCCGCAATCTTTTTTCTTTCTTTTTTTTTTCTTCTTTTTTTTCTTCTTCTTCTTTTTTTTCCGTCTGCCTTTGCATTGTGCGGTCTATAGACGGAAAGAGCGCCTCTGACTGGCGCAGACTGAATGCTGAACGCATCATTGCAGATGACTTTGTAGACCTGACAAAATGGCCTGTACGTTACTTTGGCCACTGAATCTGGGTAATGTTCTACTTCAGCGTCCCGAATCGTTGCACCTATTCAAATTAATTAAAGGAATTTTTTTTCGTGTGTTTTGCAATGGACGCATTTGAGAAATGCCATGCTGCGTGTAGTCAACCTTTCTAATCAAGATACAGGCACAACACGAAGCGAAATGACCCATGACGTGAACCTGGACCGACACTTGTCACCTCAAGCCGCCATGTCTTTTGTTTCCATTTTCACGGTTTGCAGGACCAAAAACGGATGGCGGTACGTTTGTTCAGTGACTGAATCCGAATCAAAACTGATCATAGTCAAAATAACATTGAAAATAGAGTCCAAAACCACTGAAAATGGGTTACAGCTTTTTTTACTAATAGTAATTTCGATTCATCTATGCATAAAATTTGCCCGTAAAGTAGGTCCCTGAATTCAAGACGCTAAAATAGGACTTTGCCCTGAATCTGTATCAAATGGAGTACAATAACCCGCACTCCCACCCCCACCCCTTCACCCCCAATAAAAGTTGAATCTAAAACTGCTGAAAAATGATCACAACATTAGCTACGAATAATATCATTGTCACTCCAGCCATGCACGAAAATTGCCATTCAAACTTTAGGACGCTGACAGTGAAATGGGAAATAACCCACATAGCGCTACCCACCTACATCCCCAACTGATCTGCAGCCGCAGTGGGACGTGGTACGCAAAGACGCGCGTTCCCAGAAACAGTTTTTCATACTGTAGACCGGAAAATGTCGCAGTGGGGACCGGAAGTCTGGGGACTCCGTGTCCAAACAATCCTTTCCTCCTTGAGAGTTGTAAGGGGCTGGTAAGTAGTGGAACTGCTCAACACCACCAACAACAAAAATCACGAATGTCAATCTGCATAAGCCAGAACGTGTATTCCAGACGAACTATGATGGAAACTGTTCCCAAAAATCGTCATAATGGACATGCAGACTTCTTGTCTGTGGTGTACTGCCTGAGAGAGAAGAAGAATTATAACTATGAGTGTTGTGTTTCCGGGCCTTCAGAACTGGGTGTGTCGACTGAGCTAATCCAGATCTGAGACGTGCATCAATTAACAGCAACAAAAATGAAGAGGAGCGAGTGGAAGAAAAGCAGAAGCAAAACAAGAACCAGGTAATGTCAACGTCCATAACAATCACAAAAGGAACAACAACAAGCATAAGAAAACCAAACACAAATTCTTCCCCTCCCATTGATTTTCAGAAATGATGATTTCTAACTAATAATAATAATAATAATAATCATGATAATAATAATAATAATGATATGATACTACTACTAATAATAATAATAATGATAATGATGATGATGGTGATAACAATATAATATCATATATTTTCAGTGTAATATCATCATCATAGATGAACAGACTATAAATAAATACACCAACGAACACAAAGAAGACAATGAACAACAGCACGCAGTAGCACAACCAAAAACAATAACTCTTCAACACCACTGCCACTTCCTCACTCACCGCATCTTCCCTCTAGTCTACCCCCTCCCACCCCACCCATTCCCACCCCCACCCCACACTCACGCGCACTCCTCTCTAGAATCAAGAAATGTTAGTGCTTTGATCCCTTTTGAGGCATGGGGAACGGAAATTAACAATGATTATAATCATTGCTTCAGTGATAGAGACCATTCAAAATTAAAAGGCAACTAAGCGAAATCATTCAAATGTGATTTGACAAGCGATTAACACACACACACACACCATTCCCCCTACATTACCTAGCAAACATTACCTTCTAATCTGGACCAGTGATAATTATGGGCCCATCTGCCAAATCCCCACAGTTATAGTGACGTCATACTCACCCTCCGAAGCGATAACGTCAGCGTGACGTAGGTGCCGAAGGCCATGTTCGTGTGATGTAGTTCTGGTGGTAAATCCCACGGTTCGTGAACGATCATCTTAAAAAAAAAAAATATAAATATAATAAAAAAACCACCGTCAGAGTACGATCACTCCATTGCACGAATCACATATACATTACATACAAGAAAGACAACAAAAACATTATTACTACTACCGTTACTATTACTGCTGCTGCTGCTGCGATTGCTGCTATAGTACTTATAGTTCTAATAAGCAGTACTGCTACTGTACTAATAGTACTACTGATGATAGTAATAGTATTGATAATGATGATGATGATGATGATAAGAAGAAGAAGGATTTGAAAATCAATGAAAACATGTCCGTAAGAAACTGGAGACTGAAAACCATAGTCAAATTTGCCAGTTATACATAAACTGCGTATCATAATCATCGAAGAAATGAAACCATGCCATCCAGCCTCATCCAACTCTCTCTCCCTGCCTCCCTCCCTCCTTCCCTCTCTCTTTCTCTCTCTCTAAAAGGGGTTGGGTATAAAAAAAATTTTAAAAAGAAAGAGCAAACTTTGAATAAACATACCAAAACTATTTTTAGACATAAATTTCATTCTGCTATTCTCTCGCCTCCACCCCTCTTTTCTCTCCCCCCCTCCCACTCCCCCACCCCCTTCTCTTTCTCCTATTCTGTCGTCTGTCAGATCAACATCCAAGAGGATGTGTGATCTGTGTTTCTTGCACACAGCTAAATGGCCTCATCATACCAGCCGCATGGAGGCAAAAAAAGAAAGGAAAAACAAAAACAAAAACGAACTAGAGAGGCAAGGCCTTCAAGACTCACTTGTGATACACTTTTTAAAAAAAATCCAAGCTGTTTATGTATTGAGTATAATTTCAAAATGTAATGTTTAAGATGAGAGAGATCAGTTTAAAGCAAATTAAGTCCCCTAGCATTAATTACAGAGTAATTTCCCTTTTTTTACTATCTGCACCAAAACGTTTGCAATAAATAAAACTTCCATGCTTAGCAAAAGAAGTTCCTGTTTGAACAAAAAATGATATTAAAGACTGCTCTTGTTGTTGGGTCAGAATATCAGATCAAAGTGCCAAGTTTAGAGAATACAAAAAATATAAATATAACAGTAAATGCAGTTTGCATATAATTAGGCTTTTTTTTCTTTTTCTTTTTTGTGCCAATCCCAGAGGTGCAATATTGTTTTAAACAAGATGACTGGAAAGAACTGAATCTTTCCTATTTTTATGCCTAATTTGGTGTCAACTGATAAAGCTTTTGCAGAGAAAATGTCAATGTTAAAGTTTACCACGGACACACACACACACACACACACAGACAACCGAACACCGGGTTAAAACATAGACTCACTTTGTTTACACAAGTGCAGTGTCTGAGAGAGGAGTTGTTTTCTACTCACATACATGCCTGCCACGTCGTCTACGGGCAAAGGCTGGGCACTGGGCTCACGAAGGTACACCGTGAGGCTGTCCAGCAAGGTGAACATCAGCCTCTCCGACTTCCCTTCCGTGCTGGAAATGATTAACACGACAGGTGTCATGAGGTTTTAGATTTTAGATATGGATAATTACATAGCGCCTATCCTCGGTCGGAGACCAAGTTCCAAGCGCTTTGCAAACTCGTGGTCATTAAACATTTTGCACAACAGGCTGCCTACCTGGGTAGAGCCGACTGACGGCTGCCATAGGGCGCTCATCATTCGTTTCCTGTGTCACGTAACATTTTACGTGTATGACCGTTTTGTTTATCTACCCCGCCATGTAGGCAGCCATACTTCGTTTTCAGGGGTGTGCATACTGGGTGTGTTCTTGTTACCATAATCCACCGAACGCTCACATGGATTACAGGATCTTTAACATGCGTGTTTGATCATCTGCGTGCGTATACACACGAAGGGAGTTCAGGCACTGGCAGGTCTGCACATATGTTGACCTGAAAGATCGGAAAAATTTCTACCCTTTACCAACCAGGCGCCGTTACCGAGATTCGAACCCGGGACCCTCAGATTGAGAGTCCAACCCTTTAACCACTCGGCTATTGCGCCCGTCAGGTCCAGTGAAAAGAACTGGGTTCAGTTGGGTTGATGAGCCAGCCAGGTCCTGACAGTAAAGCGCTAAGAGCTTGGTCTCTGACCGAGGACAAGCTCGATATAACTATCCATATCATCATGTCATCCCGTACAAATGGAACCCCCATTTGAGGTTCAGTTAGATCGATAAGCCAGGTCCTGAAAAGGTGCTGTGTCGTCTTATGCTGTAGATTAAACAAAACAAAACATAGCACTCTACTGCTGTTACTGCTGAAAATCCCACTAGTGTACATACGAGTAAAAGTGGGAGTAGCAGCCTACGGACGAAGAAGAAGAAACTGAAACTTGCTGCGAAAGAGTTAATGATGAAGAAGAGGAGCAGAAGAAGGAGGAGGAAGACGATGATGGCTTCACGAGACCACGACAGACGACAACCACAAAGTGATAATGGGTATTGATGATACCTCCAGCGTCCATTGAACGTGTAGCATCGTGTGGGGCGGGTGATCCAGAAGGGATCGTAGATAACAAACTCTTCGCTGACGTTGATGGCGGTGCGGTTTATGCCGTGATACCCCTTCACAACCACCTCCCCGGCGGAAAAGCTAGCCTTGTCCATGACCTCCTGCATCGTTATGTTGGCCATCACCTGTGACACATAGCGCGTTGTTGTTGTTTTTGTGTTGATGATGATGATGGTGGTGGTGGTGTCATTGTTATTGTCATGTCTCGTTGTCATCGGCGTCGTCGTTATGAATTAGTATTATTTTTATGTCGTCGTTGTCGTTGTCGTCGTTGTGATGAACAGCGACGACGATGATGATGATGATTACTGTTATTGCTGGTGGTGGTGGTGGTGATGGTGGTGGTGCTATTATTGTTGATGTTGTTGCTGCTGCTGCTGCTACTCTTGCTGTTGTCGGAATTCCCATTATATCAATAACAATAGCAACGTCTCCAATTTCTTCTGATACCGCCGTTGCCCATGCAGGAGAGGGTTATGAAGTATACAGGTGTTGTTGTTTGTTTGTTTGTTTGTACACATGATATTGAAAGACTGCGAATCTCATGCATGATTTACGCGTTTTACACCCACAGCAAATATAATTTCTCTTATATTACTGAGAGACAATGAAATACATTCTGTATTCTGTTTCCACAACACACTGACAGCCTCACAATAACACACGTTCTCTCTGTATATCCACCCCTCACCCTCGCCACGCTGGGGTCGCTCCAGTTGAGGGAAGTGCGGTCCAGGAAGAAGCGCTCCAGCAGGACTCGCGGCACATCGGGGAAGGCAGCTCGGAGCCGCTCCCGATCCAGGGGCTCTCGGAGGCAGAAGGAGAGGGCTGGGAGGGGGAGGAGGTCCCTCTGGATGACGGTGAGGGAGGTGGTGTGGGGATAGGTGACGTAGCGCGAATACAGCTGGGACAGCGAGTATGTGAGGAACGTCGCCATGCCCAGCACCGCCAGCAGCCACACCGCTCTGCACGCGTGCGCGCGCGTGCACACACACACACGCACGCACACACGCACGCACGCGCACAGACACACACACACATGATATGTCTCTCCTGAACACACGTGGAAAGGAGATCACACACACACACACACACACATACATACATACATACATACGCACGCGCGCGATCTCGTGTGCACGTGCACACACATACACATACGCACGCATGCACGTGCACACACACACACACACACACACACACATACGCGCGCGCGGGCGTGATGATTATCTTAAATGAAGCAATTATCGCTCTGATCGCGGAGCCGGGTTGCATAAGGCGATCGTTGCAATGCTAAGTATGCTTAGAGTAAAGAAAGTTCTTGAATGTACGGAATTTACCGTGGAGTCCGGAACATTCTTAAAACAATAAGCGAACTTAGCGCTGCAGTCAACCCACCCCTGATGGTTTGACGACGAAACAAAACGACAAAGAAAAGAACAGGGAAATCCAAATTAACCAGCTTCAGTAGAAACAGCTTCTGTGCTGAAAATGAATGAATGAATAGATAGGTAAACAAATAACTCGATAAATAAATAAATAAATACTTTCCCCAGACCAACTGGGTACACGTGTTCACAACATTGCGCCACGAACCTTCCAAATTTATGACGTTGACAGTTCGTGACGTGCTGCACCCCGTGGAGTGTCGTTTGAGACATAAACGTCACGGATTCCGTCGACACAACTTGGGTCAGGGACTTTGTCGTCATCGTCGCTCTGTCCACTGGTGAAGAAGGACAAATGATAAATTAATGACCGTTCGTTGTCCTGTTTTATAGTCCAGTTTACCTGGAAGATCTTACAAAGGTTACAGAAGCAAGGTCCATGTCATAATAAACAAATAATAAAGAATGGGGGGAAAAAACTAGTGCACATACGATGCAAGGTTTACGCGTTAAAAGTGTGTGTGTGTGTGCGTCTCTCTCTGTCTCTCTGTCTCTGTCTGTCTGTCTCTGTCTCTCTCTCTGTCTGTCTGTCTGTCTCTCTCTCTCCCTCCCTCCCTCCCCCCCCCCCCCTCTCTCTCTCTCTCTCTCTCCTCTCTTTCGTGTGTACGTGTGTGTGACCGTGCCGATATTGTAATTGTATTCTGAAAAATGTTTTACCGATCCTAAAATGTGTATGAGCTGTCGACGCAATGAGCTGTCGACGCAATGAGCTGTCGACTTTACGGGTACCTCCCGAAGCAAGACAAAGCCCAACTCCATCCTGTGCGATACAAGACTACACAAGACAAATTCATTGTGTATCTCCTTCTTCTCCTCCTTCTTCGCCTCCTCCTCCTTCTTCTCCCTATGCTCTGTGAAGGGTCAGTCACCTGGGCATCACACAGATACAGTTCACCAGAATCCTCCAGATCTGTCGGTTGTGTGTCGAAACCTGGGTCTCTACAAATGGTTTTCATGCCCAGTCTGCAATGTTATTTGTCCATCTTTTTTATTTCAGTCTTCCGCTCCGTCTCCCTCCCTGGGGTTGGAGTTGGGGGTAGCAAGGCCATTGGAACAGTAGGTCTGCTCAAAAACCTTTAGAGCTAGATAAGACATAAATGTATCCCTGATCTGGAAAATTCGTCATACGAGTATTCTGATCATTCGCTAGCCGGACTGATCTCAGAAGATGAGCTGTTCAAATCTGAACCTTTTTAGAAAGGACACAACTCAAAACGGTCCACATGTTCTTGAGCAGATATTACTTGTTTCCCCAACACTCTCTTACATGTGAAATGGTTTTCATTTTCCTTGCCTTTCGCCTACAGTTCATATTCTTTTTTACTTGGCTTTTTTATCATTATTTTATCTGTCGTCATTTATTTTTCAGTCGTTTGTTCTATCTCTTTATCTGTTATTTAGGACATGGTGTAATGACGCTCCAGCTTATTCATTTTACTCTCAATAATCCATTTGTCATTCTCACTCTCTCTTTCTCTCTCTATCTATCTATCTATTATCTAAACTAATAACTTATTAAATAAACATATCACAACCAACATATGCTAAGTGGGCCAGCTTAAATTGAACGTTAACACGCAACGTTAATGAACAAATCATGCAGGCATGTAAACTCACTGGCAAGCTCTCACAGAATTTTACAATAATTATCCACAACTTGCCCTTCGAACAAAACTGATATCAACTGGCCAACTCGTTTGGATCACTGAGGCCATCGTTTATACTGTCCATGCAACATATATAAACTAATGTAAACAACAACAAAAACAGACAAGTTTCCTTGGATCGGGCAGTTCTGAAAATGATTCAGCCTGTGAACAAAGTGTTGATTATTCTAACCACAAAAAAACAACAACACATTTTGATATTGATGAATAAATAAATAAATAAATAACAGTCATTTTTTTACAACTAATCCTTTAAATAAATACAGATTAGTCAAAACTTACCAAAGATCGGACAGTTATAAATTTCACTACTCGTCCGGCGTCACAGAAGAAACAGAAAACATGCAGTCAACTCGATCCCATTTTCAGTCACCATGGGGACACTCAGAGCTCGTATCAGTACCTCGCCGTCTTCTTCAGAACTGACAAACTGCGGTCCTGTCCGGCAGACTAGCCCACACTGTACAAATCCTTCTCTGTATGTGGGCTGGAGCATGTGCTTCAATTTTTCATGCCTTCGCGCTCGGCACAGCGGAGCACACGGTCCAGCAGGAGACAACTCAGGGGCGTATGTCTCAGTGAAAATGGACTTCCATTCCCAAGAGATGGAAGTAATCTACAGCCAGGTATCCCGGCCTCCGCCTGCTATTAGCACCTATGCATAATTTAATCTCTTCTTTTCTTCTTTTTTTTTTCCACCTCCCCCCCCCTCCCTGCCCTTCATACCGATGGTAACAGGATCGGTACGAAGCTTCGTCGTTGGGTGTCTGGTTTTCGGTGTGTGTGTGTGTGTGTGTGTGTGTGTGTGTGTGTGTGTTTGTTTTGTTTTTTTTTCATTTGTTTTTTGTTTTGTTTTGGGGGTTTGGGATTTATTTGGGTGGTTTTTTTTTGTTTTTTGTTTTTTGTTGTTGTTTTTTAGTAATAGTAGTAGTAGCAACGGCAGCAGCAGAAGTAGTAGCAGTATTTTGAATGATAAGGACGGAGGACGAACAGAGGGACGCGGCAAAACGAGAGAGGGAGGATGGTGGGGTGTGGGGGATGGACGGTAATAATGTCTGGCACCGGCAGTGCGGTAGGTAAACAGTGAAGTCTGACATAATAATAATAATAAGAAGAAGAAGAAGAAGAAGAATGTTTTTGTTTGTTTTTTTTCATTCACGTGCGCGCAGTTGTATGTGCTGTTGGGCCGCTGTTCTTCAGTTGATGGTGTTTAAAAGCAGGTGTGGTGTGGTGTATATTGATGAGCACGAATGTTTCGACGTCTTGTAGGAACTGAAACGTAACGCGATGCTGTTGTTTGTGTTTTTTCCCTCACAAGAAGTGAAATCAGAAGATGAATGATGTGGAAAAGGGAGGGCGTGGGGGGAAAGGCACCTGCGACATGTGTACACTCGGTGCGTACGTTAAAGCGAGCATGAGTTCATATTCGGTTTCAAGGACCAGGAGTCAGAACGTGCGGACAGATCCATATACTCTACACCATATCAGCTATAAAAAAATTTTAAAAAAGAAAAGGAAAACAGACAACAGAGAGAATCTAGGACAAGGGCCTACGTGTAATCAATGACCAGGATTCCATACCCAGTTCATTAGAAATTGATACGCTCGGCTCCCTCTTTTATCACAACATTGCTATCGACCTTTGATGAACCCTAGATGTAAATGGACAAGGAATTGTTAAGCAACAGGCAGTGTGGGCTAATGGCGAAGGCTGACTGGTAACCACTCATTAATTCAGAACTTGTGCACGGCGTAATGAGATAGGTTGTAATCACTTTGAACTATTGGCAACCCACTTCATTACTTCTGGACGGCGCGAAGTGATTAGTTATAATCACCGTTACGTCCTGCAGATTGGAACCAATACGCCGGACATTTTCCGGGCACAGATATATGATTTTTTTTCATTCTAAAAACTTGTATTACAGAGATGATTTACTAAAATGCTTTTATATTCTGTGGTGCGGAGAAATCCATTAAAAAAAAAGAGAAAAAAAGAAGTTGCATCCAAATTTGACACAGGCCTATGCACAGGTACTTTCTCGCCGTGTTTCGCTTGTCAGAAAAAAAGTTGTTGCTATTTGTTTTGTTGTTCTTCCTTTGTTTTGTGTTTTCAGTTCTTGTTGTTGTTGTCTTACTGGTTTCTGACCAGCTTTATCACTGGAGGATTTTTTTTTTCTTTTTCCTTTATTCGTGAAAGCACTAAGATGTGTATTAGTGATAAACTAGAATCGGGATGCATGCATGATTTCGATCTATCCAAACACGAACTGATTACTCGAAGTGAATCATGAGTCTGTCGATACAGGCGAAAAAAATTCACCTTTTCACATTATATCTGGATCAACAGACTGAAAATGTTACAGAATTTCGTCGAGGTTAGTACCGGACCAGCGATGTCCAATAGCTTTCGACCAAACGTCTGTATTTTCTTTCTTCTTCTCTTTTCATTTTATGTCATTTTATCTTATTACCGTGGTGTCTGTTTCTCAATACTCGGATTTCTTTCAATGACAATGACAATGAGTCTATGACAATGAGTTTATTCCCGTTAACTCTTTTGAATCATAGAGAAACATGGAAACATGACCATAACAGGAAGACGGTCACAGAGGAAGAGCGAAGATATTTTAAACAAAAGAAACAAAAGGGGATATAATACAATGGGGAAAGAATAAAATGAAATTAAATAAAAGGCCAAATGTAATCATCAGTCTGATACAGTGCAATAAGAATAGCGAAAGCAATACTCCACAGACAAATGCACAG
This sequence comes from Babylonia areolata, assembly GCF_041734735.1. NCBI lineage: Eukaryota > Metazoa > Mollusca > Gastropoda > Neogastropoda > Buccinidae > Babylonia > Babylonia areolata. The sequence continues at coordinate 47,426,966 of NC_134879.1, read as the reverse complement.
ATCACAACTTAAATTTACAATGATTGTGAGTGAAGTGACATGTTCGACTCTGTATCTGACTAGTTGAGCCTGAACTGGGAACTGGGGGGTTAGCTGGCGCATGGCATGGTGAATGTATGGTCTGGTCACTTGTATTTATTCTGGACAAATTTTCAGAGTGTTCCTTGAATTTGTCTAACGGAATTGTTGTTGCTTGTTTATGGTTCTTCCCATTTATGAGAGACTGTCGCGTGCGACAGTGTAGCGTTGAAAAAAAAAAAAAAAGAGAAGGAATTTGGGTCAACTTGACCCCTCGAATACGTCATGATTTTCGCTGTTTGCTTTGTTTTGTTTTTTCTTGTTCCCTTCTTTCTTTCTTTATTTCTATGCGTGCGTGCACATGTGCGTGTGTACGCGCGAATGAGCGTGTGCTCCTTCCCTCCCTCTAGTCCGCTCAGGTTGATGTTTTCCTTTTCTCGTGCATGCATATCTGCCGGTTGTTTAGCTCAACTACAAGTTTGATAAGGACAATTCATACGGAATCTACCTCGACGGGTCAGATCAACTGGGGAAGAACAGTGTGTTTTGCGGGCTTCGCGCCGACGGCCAAGAGTTTCACTTCGACTTGGCTCTAAACACAAACCAGTTGTCCGACGATTTTGTTGTGGGGTACTGGGGCGGAAATGGAAGCATGCATTGCAGCAAGGAATTGTGGGACCGGAAGAAGAGAGGGACCAACGGTCGTCAACGCCGCACTAGTCACTGTTCCTGCTCCATTCGTTTTGGAGTGAGGGGTTGTTTTTTTACCGATTCAGTTCGGGTTTGGGGCCTCCAGTGCCACTACATTTCCTGGGTCCATGTCCGACCAGGAGGTCTGGAATTACGTCCTAGTTCCAGGGATTTAATCTCCCGTATTATTTTTTTTTCACGAGCTCTTGAGCTCTGAAGAGTGGTCCGCCATTGTCCTGGACATCCACATCCTTCCCTGCACCTGTGATACCCTGAGACTGTCACAGGGGTGTCCCCAACGTATACAACAATCGCCGCTTTACACCTCCCTGTCTACAGAAAGACTAGAACTCCCAGTGGTCGCCTGCATCGTGCGTTGTTTGTGACAAGGACCTGTGTGTTCGGAACTAATGCGAGTCGTACATGGACGGTAGAAGATGCGTGTGTATGTGTGAGAGCAGTGCATAAGAGGGGTGAGTGTACGTGTTCGAGCGAATGTAATTTACTCATTTATTTTTCCCTCATTCCCACTTATGATGTGGCGATTTGAATTAGCGGGTTAGTAAGTTTGGGGAGTGGAGGGGGGATTAAGGGAAATAGTTAGGCCCCACTGCTGTTTTGGTTGTCAGTATATCCGTGTGAGTGAGTGAATAAAGTGTGGTATTATGTACAAATTCTTGGTGTTGGCTGCATTTAATTGAGCGTGCGAGGATCCGGAGACCCATTTTTCTTAAATTTTCTTTTATTAGATTGTGCGGGGCCTGTCGGGTTGTAGGTGGGTCCTCAACCTCGACCGGTCACGTGACAATTTTTGGGGGCTCGTCCGGGATCTTCCGCTTCCCGATCGCCGCTCGCAGCTTTCACTAAGTAGTTTGTATTATCCAGGTTATTTATTTATTTATTTATTTTGTAACTGGCAATGTTTTGTTTTTATTATATGTGGGAAGCTAGAGTGGGAAGTTAATAGTTTGTTGTTTTTTTTGTTTTTTTTTCCACTCACTGGGGTTTAGGGTGTCTATTCCACGGGGGGTACCCTGTATCTACACTGACTGCTCCTCATAAACAGTTTTTGAAGAACACAAGGGGTGATAGCTATTCGTAGTGGTAACTCAGCATTTCCGTGTTTAACTTCTTCATAATCCCCTGGTTTTGTTTGTGCATAGTGTCAGGGTCCGTTACGATGGCTTCCAAGTATGTCATGGGAAAAGATCCATCCCAAGGACCGGTTACAAGGTCAGCTGCGGTCTCAGGCAAGAAAGAAGTGGTCGGTGTCGGGGAGGGTTCTCCCTTTTTGAAAACTCTGGGCCCTGGCTCGGGAATTTCTCGGCAGTCCCCTAAGTGGATCAAGGAGATGATGGAGGCACAGTATAACACCCCTCCAGTCACTTCCACAGTGGTTTGGACAAATGTCACCACTCCTGGGGGAGCTTTTACAGGCCCAAGGTTCCCCAGTCCTTCACAGGTACGTTCTCAGATAACTACCTCAGGCACTGGGTACGTCACTGGCACTCCTGGGGTTATGACCTCACGGGTTTCAGAGTCTAACACGCATGATAATACCTCCATGGTGGGGGGCGACGTTACATCCCTCATTCTGTATTTGGAGAGAAAGGAGGAGATGCGTCGACAAGATGAGGAGAGGAAAGAAGAGATACGTCGACAGGAGGAGGAGAGGAAGGAGGAGATGGAGCTCCGGCAGTTAGAGCGAGAGAGATTTGAGCTTTTGGCTCAAACCCTTGCTCAGCGGCCTAGCCGAGAGGAGTCCCCAGCAGCGAGACTGCCCACTTTCGCCCCTCCAAGGCTGACTCTTCCTGAGTTGCGCCCAGGCGACGATGTCGACGATTTTCTAGATCATTTCGAAGCAGTCGCTGACTCCTATAACATGGCAGAAGAGACTCGATCGCTTTACTTGATTAGTTCCTTGACAGGAAAGGCCCGGGAGGCATTTAACAACTTACCTCCGGAGAGTTCTTATACTGATCTGAAAGCGGCGCTTCGCCGTCAGTTCAGGATATCCCCTGAAGCTTACCGTAAAAAGTTTAGGGAGATACGCAAAGCCGGAAGTGAGTCCTTCATCCAGTTTGGGATTCGTCTTAAGCGTACGCTCGAGCACTGGGAAACCATGTCCGGAATGGCACTGAGGGACATACGGAATCTACCTCGACGGGTCAGATCAACTGGGGAAGAACAGTGTGTTTTGCGGGCTTCGCGCCGACGGCCAAGAGTTTCACTTCGACTTGGCTCTAAACACAAACCAGTTGTCCGACGATTTTGTTGTGGGGTACTGGGGCGGAAATGGAAGCATGCATTGCAGCAAGGAATTGTGGGACCGGAAGAAGAGAGGGACCAACGGTCGTCAACGCCGCACTAGTCACTGTTCCTGCTCCATTCGTTTTGGAGTGAGGGGTTGTTTTTTACCGATTCAGTTCGGGTTTGGGGCCTCCAGTGCCACTACATTTCCTGGGTCCATGTCCGACCAGGAGGTCTGGAATTACGTCCTAGTTCCAGGGATTTAATCTCCCGTATTATTTTTTTTTCACGAGCTCTTGAGCTCTGAAGAGTGGTCCGCCATTGTCCTGGACATCCACATCCTTCCCTGCACCCGTGATACCCTGAGACTGTCACAGGGGTGTCCCCAACGTATACAACAATCGCCGCTTTACACCTCCCTGTCTACAGAAAGACTAGAACTCCCAGTGGTCGCCTGCATCGTGCGTTGTTTGTGACAAGGACCTGTGTGTTCGGAACTAATGCGAGTCGTACATGGACGGTAGAAGATGCGTGTGTATGTGTGAGAGCAGTGCATAAGAGGGGTGAGTGTACGTGTTCGAGCGAATGTAATTTACTCATTTATTTTTCCCTCATTCCCACTTATGATGTGGCGATTTGAATTAGCGGGTTAGTAAGTTTGGGGAGTGGAGGGGGGATTAAGGGAAATAGTTAGGCCCCACTGCTGTTTTGGTTGTCAGTATATCCGTGTGAGTGAGTGAATAAAGTGTGGTATTATGTACAAATTCTTGGTGTTGGCTGCATTTAATTGAGCGTGCGAGGATCCGGAGACCCATTTTTCTTAAATTTTCTTTTATTAGATTGCGCGGGGCCTGTCGGGTTGTAGGTGGGTCCTCAACCTCGACTGGTCACGTGACAGAGACCAACAGCGTTTTGGATCATGTGCTTTCATTTTTCTTATATCATTAACTATAGATTTTCTGTACCTTTTTTCAGCTTTTCGAATTGTGGATTTGTACTGTGTTTACATGCTGCTTTCATCTCTTGTTTTAGAATTACATTGTCCTTGTCGTTCAGATGAGCGTTTCTGAATGTGTTGTATCTTTCTCTACATGCTTGGTCAAACCATGCCTCAAGTTGTTAGTGCTGTGTACACATTTGGCCGTATTTGTTGAGGGTCTTGGAGCTGTTGATTTAAGCATGCCATACTTGTCGCAAGTGTTCAAGATCACCTTTTTCATGACATCATACATGTCATTAACATTATCATCATTCATATTATTTAAGGATAACATGTCTTCTTCACTAACAACAAAAGCATCATTTGGTACATTTTCTTTACGCCAAACAATCTTGCGTTGGCATGAAGTCAGTTGAGTAACACTGTCATGTCTAGCTTGAGCAGTACTTTCTACATTTACACGTGATGTACTTGACATAACAAAATTTGTATGGACAGAGCAATGAATATTTGAGAGTGTAGGATCAAACTCATTTACCCTGAAATCATAGACTTGTGTCATTAACTGAATTTCACCAATAACATAATCAATAGTACTTTGGTCAAAAGGATCAGACGGAGGAAGGGAAATTACTCCCCCAACAATTCGACAGCCTCAGAGACCATAAATAAAAATGAGTATCTTCCCATTAAATTTCTTTTGAGTGGAGAGAAACAAAGGCAAATGGCACAAATTATGGCGACGGATACAGGGAGAGAGAAATCATGAAAAATGTAAAGACTGCATTTCACACACACACACACACACACACACACACACACACACACACACACACACACAGAATTGTCACGTAATGTAACGAGACTGATTAGATGAACCAGAAATAATACTGATACAATGAGAGCTCAGTGAAGTGGAAATTGGAAGTATACCGGTAATAATGCCGATAAGAAATAATAGTTGGAGAACCGGTAGTTAAAACAAAATAATAAACATGTCGGACAGGCATTAGGATGCGGCATGTAAACAAGGTGATCTGTCATCACGACCGTGTATAATCACAGACAACTGACGATAATCAAAGCAGGAAGTGTTAACAAAAGACAAGCTGGTACAGTAATGATATGTAACTGATCAAAAGACTATAATATGCTCTAGTATTTTCCCTCAGTTGTAGATACTGATGTAATTTGCCGATTGTATACTAATGATTGTGTACATTGAACCAGAGCAAGAAAATTATAGTAATCGTTATTAGTTTCAGTGTGATGTTCGTTTTTTGTTTTGAGATCGCCCTTGGTTGACTTGGTTGACTTTTTTTTTTTTTTCTTTTTTTTTTTTTTTAACACATGCTTTATGAAAACATCAGTAGAAATGCATTTTCACTGCTCAGTGCTGGGACCCCACCCAAACTTCTACAGACGTGAAGGGTTGTTTGTTGGGGGTCAGCTATCGGTCCGGGGGAGTATCGACATGGGGAATGTCGACACACTCCCGGTTGTAAAAATCAGTTAAAGAGCAGAAAGAAAGAACTTTTTGATGAAGTCTCATCCACTCGTTTCGAATAATGCCTGAAAGAATTGACTGTAATTTTCCACAAAGATAGCCCCTTCCCTTGTTCATTTTTGTATTTTGTTGTCTCTCTCTCTCTCTCTCTCTCTCTTTAATGAACAAGTTGCTTTCTAGAGGTTTCCATGGGTCTTCGGAAATTCTTGCCCCTTGCATGGGAGGCTACTCTCAGTTCCATTTTGACCACATGCTAGAAATTTCGTCAAAAATGGCGGACGATAACAAGAAGATGGTAAGTTATTGTGTTTTCGGTTTTAACTTGTGTTTTGTTAATTACTTTGCGCACCAATACTTTTTAGGCACAAAGTTTTTTTCCTTGTGAAGTTATGTCATTCAAGAGATTCAACAGAACGGTAAAACATAGGTTATTAAGTTGGAACTCGAGTTGCTACTCCATTGTTTCTGTTTTTCAGTCACCGGCTTCGGGTTTGACTTCCTCGCAAAGTCAGTCGAGCTACAAGTGTATTTCACAGTTTCATATCTCCATCTTCCGAGTTTCGTCGGTTATTGATGCTTTCGATTCATGTACAAATTTGGTAATTTCCTAGTTTATGATCCAAACCAATTCAGTGATAGTCTTTTTTAGAACACGAACAGGCCTCGGGAGAGGCCTAAACCGTCGTCAACCGGTCAAGTCAAGTCAAGTCAAAAATTTTCATTATGGGGCTTGTATTAAATTTGAAATGACAGTGAGCTAAAGATGCCGTTTGTCAAATTGCACGTGAAGTGGCCTAAATCAAATATTGATACGAAAGATGTACAAGGGAGTTCTGAAGTTTGAGAGACATTTTCAGGACCTTGACCGGAAGCGTCAATCCAGCAAAGAGAAGAGACAAAACCTATCCTCTATCATTGCCTGCCCATATGCAGGGGGGTCGCATTTGTGCATCTTTTAAGTTGAGTTCTGGTGTTCGGAGTCAGTCACTACTGTCATCATTTTCAGTGGACATCCATGAATACACACAAACAAAAATAAAAATCATACAATAGGATACTGAAAATCGATTTTATAACTAATATAAGTGTGTAATGATTTATCAAAACTGGAAAGTTGTGAGGAAGATGAAAGTTTGAAACTTTGATCTAGATATATATTATCATCATAAAACAAAACAAACAACAAATAAAATGTAGATTGATCTGTTTGGATTTAAATGAAATTGTTCCGTTACCGGCATATTACACTTAAAGTGTGGTTAACTATTGTTTCAGATGGTGAGCAGTTTATGATTTGAATCATTACACACACACACACACACACACACACACACACACACACACACACACACACACACAGAGAGAGAAGTTAAGTTTGTCAAGAAGGCATGGCTGTGTCGGACGTATATGCAACACCACATCTGACCAGCAGCGTAAGCTAATGTGCTTAATAGTCAGGCCTTGAATTTGAAAAAGAAGAAAAAAAGGATATGAAGTGAATTAAGATACATAAACAAACAAGTGGATAGGTCATTAAATTAATAAATAAATACATTAAGATAAAGAAATAAGAAATAAAGATAAAATGTCACAGAGAAAAACAAAAAAACCCTCCCTGCTATGTTCGCGTTTTGTTGTTGATATTTTAGAATCAACAGAAGCCACATGTGAGCCACGAAGGCTTTGCCTTTGTGTGTGTGTGTGTATGTGTGCGTGTGTTCACTTTTCACTTCTCTACAGTAAGTGTACTTTTATGCTTTGAAAAAATACTGCTTTTCTCATTACTGCTTAACAGTTACCTGTGGAGTGATTCAGAACACCCATATATATATATATATATATATCAATTGTCATATGACTTCGTGTCAATGAGGGACACCCTTTGCCATCAAAACAGCAATATAACAATATTTATCATTGGCCGCTTAAGCTCTCATTAATTAAAATATCTGTTGAGTGTTAAGCTTACCTCTTCACATGTTGGTGGAGACTGACCCTTAAGTTGAGGTTGTCACTTTTTTTCTTTCTTTTTTCTTTTTGTTGTTTTGTTTGTTGTTTTTCTCCTTTTTTTGTCAGACATTTCTTTCTTTTTGTATTGCATTACTTCTGAGTTTTGTTCATGATAACAGATTGCACTTCCAGAGCTCATGTATTCATTCTGACTTCCCAACCAAGCAATTGTCAGAAGACAACTAAGTGATATGATACATGGCGTCTTGTGTATCAGGAATCACATGAGCCTTTGGCATCTTGATAGCATGACATGAATGAATAGCCCCAGTCACTCTGGACTAGTTTTGCTGCTGAGACTAGTGAGAGTGAGACATAAAACAAATGGTTGTGGCTGTGAGTCACTTAGTCACTTTTTGACTGGCCATCAGAAGTGAACTGTGTGAGAATAATTTCACTGAGAGTGAGAGGGCATGGGATATGTGGCTGCAGCACACACACACACACACACACACACACAGGTTTAGCAAAAATCTTGTCACTGGTTTCTAATGCCATTGTAGGTATATTTCTGTTATGTGGAATCTGCTTAATTGTTGTATGAGCAAGCTTGATATCTTGTGCAGGCTCTTGCTGAGAAGGAAAAGGGCAATGCAGCATATAAAAGCAAAGACTTTGAAAAAGCTCTGGAACACTATGGGAAAGCCATGGAACTGGACCCCACAAACATTACTTTCCTCACCAACCGTGGAGGTACATTTGCTGGTGTTTAGCTTTTGGCTAAAGTTAAAGTCATGTGCTTAGCAAGAAAAAGGTTCAAGATAGTGTTTTGTATACTTGTGTAGCTTGCAAACATGTTGTTTCATATTTTTGTACTATGCAAAAATGTTATGAATTAATAATAAAGATTCTTGAGGTTGTTGTGTTATTTACATGTGTGGGGATTTGTAAAACTATTAAAAAAAAGATTTTTTTTTCAAAAGTCTTATTGTCTTGTAAAAGTGATGTGTAAATGTATATTTTAATATTTTATTGTTATCCTGAGTAAGCCACTGGTGAGCAGACATGTTTCTTTGATATGACACCTAGGTTGATATTTAAAATTTTGAAAGAAACAGATACTGTCTTTTTTTGTCTTTTCTTTTTTCTTCTTTTTATTTTTATTTTTTTGTTTGTTTGTTTTTGTTTTGTTTTGTTTTTTTACTGACTTTGATTTGACATTTAATTGTTCTTTTATCCATACAAGTTACAACAAACTTGGTGAAAACACTTTGTTGGTTTAACCTGTTGTACTCATATAGTCAAGGCCTGTTCTGTTTCTTATCATAAACTTGATTGGTGTTTAAGACTTTAACTGGCAAATACAAAATAGTTTGGGATATTCTTTACAGATAACATAAATTAAATATGTGTGTGTGTGTGTGTGATCTTTGATTTCAGCGGTCTACTTTGAGAAGGGAGACTACGAGAAGTGTGTGGAAGAGTGTCAGAAAGCTGTGGAGATTGGACGTGAGCACAGGGCCGACTTCACTCTCATTGCCAAGTCAGTTCATGGAAATCAAGAAATTTTTGTGAGAGTGTGATTTGCAGTTGCATAAAAGTAAAATGTGTGCAGAGAAAGTGTATGTTTTTGTGTGTGTATGTGTCAGTGTATGCACGTGTGTGTTAATCACTTTCTTAGTGCTGATTGCAGTGATAGGATATGTAATGTTTCATAATTATCATCATGGATGTCTTTGTGCTTTGTCTTCCGAGACTTATGTCACAAAAGTTGGCTTTGGGAGAAAAAAATGAAAAACAGGCATATGTTTCTGCTTGTGCAATCACCAGAGAAGAACACTGAATTATCCGGCTCTGTGTGTATGATTGTACATTTACATTTTTCATTATTTGAGTTTGCATGTTCTGACCTCTTTCCATCTCTGTAAAAGGTACTGTTTGACGCAGCTTCACTCGGAAGGTTGCGGCATTAGTTTGTACGTATGTGTGTTTTTTATCCTTTTGTACCAGGGCTCTTGCTCGTGCTGGCAATGCTTACATGAAGATGGAAGACTATGAGAAGGCATTGACGTTCTTCAACAAGTCTCTATCAGAACACCGTTCAGGGGATGTCGTCAAGAAGGTGCAAGAGGTTAGTGCTTCAGAATTTTGTCAGAAGGGTTGCTGAACAGCTTTATGTATAAATAGCTTTATGTTTAGATCACACATATGCAAATTTTAAAGAAAGACAAAGAAAAGGGGGGGGGGGAACAAACAAAAAAACAATCAACCAAAATAAAAAGTAAGTGTAAGTTGTTCGTGTACTACCCTTGTAACAGTTGCTGAACAGCTTAACACGCAAAACATATTTGTGTTTAAAAGTTCACATGATATTTTGACAGAACATAATGCATAGACTAGCTTTATATTAAGTAGAGCGGAGACAAAATTTTATGTTAAAGCAAAAAACAAACAAAAAAAATCAACCAAAAGATTTGAGCTTGGTATTACCCTTGTAAAAATAGCTGAACAGCTTACCACATAGACCAACTTTGTATTTGGAGCACACACACTCACATACAGATTTGTAGGTTTTATGTGTACTTCCCTTGCCATAGATTGGTATTCAGATAATTACTTGTGATAATTGTTTATCATTAAAGTGAAGCATTTGTTGTCTTTGTTAGTATTGTTGTCTGAATAAAGAATTTGCTGTAGTAACTCTGATGATTGTTTTATATTGTTTGTTCTTGTGAATTTGCAGCAACAATGGCAAAATTTAAAACCTGTTGTATGTAAAATTTATTTGATTATTACTTGGAATGACATTGATGTAAAACAGTTCAGATAAATAAACATCATTTGTTGCAAAACAAGGGGTAAAAAGTTGGGTGTCTTTCTGAATGTTTAAATGTCAAGCTCATACCTTTTGTGGATTGATAGTGTTTGTGAAAGTGGATTTTTTTCCATGGACTTTTCTTTCAGGTGTTTTGATATCACTGAAAAAGACCAACAGCAAAAATATTTGTTTAAGATAAAATGATTAAATTCACCAGTTTGATTTCTTTTGTTTGTTCTGTGTGAATGTCAGTATGTGCATGTTTATATGTTACACATTGATTTGGAAGAGAGAAAAGAGCAGTTATACACAGCTTCACTCTTTTTATTTGTTTAGATATATTTTCATATCTAGTATTGTATTTCTACCGTAAGCTTCTTCAGAAAAAATAGAATAAAATAAAACTGATGCCTTTTCTGTTTGCCTTAACAGGTGGAAAAGTTGGTGAAAGAGAAAGAACGTTTGGCTTACATCAACCCTGAACTTGCTTTGGAAGAAAAGCAGAAAGGAAATGAACGCTTTCAGAAAGGTAATGTGATTGGTGGGTGGAGGGGGAAGGGGGACGTGTTGTTCTCCTTATTTAGTCTATCTTGCCTTTTTCTTTCCTTTTTTTTCCCCCCACAAACACATGCTTATTTGTATTATTGATGTACAAGGTTCTTTGTATGCTGTGATATTAACTAACTGAAAAGAAATGCATTAACTCTTTCTATACTAAGGTATGCTATAGCGTACTTTATGCGCACAACGCTTTGTTACTATAGTACGCTATAGCATACTGTGAGTCAAAAAATTTGTAGTTCATAGGTAAACAGTTTTGTGCGAAACGAAACGTCGCAGTTCTGTTCTACAGTCACCAAAAGTGCACCTGCACTTTTATTGTGGCTGAAAATGCCTTTGTTTGAGTACAATACATCCGAGCACACAGTCACCCTTCTCGCTGGCACGCTCAACAAGATGGCGTCACCATCAACTTTGGCAAGTATTGTGGCTCAGTCGGACGCAAACTGATTCTATAGTGGATATCCACTGTGCATACTCATTTGCCTGTTCAGTTGCTACAGTTAGGAAGTATCTATGGTTACAAAAGACCACATTTGTAAAATTTCTGTTTTTGAGAAAAACTCACCCCCTTTATGTCAGTTGCGAAGATACGGATTTTCTTCAAAATATGATAAACCAGTCAATAAATGACAAACTAGTCAATAATTAAGTGAGTGCTTTGAAACTTTGCCAAATGTTAGTCCATTCTATTTTTTATATTATCACAAAATTTCATAGCAGTATATAATTGCATTCTTTTTTTTAGATATTTTTCTTGTGATGTAAACAAACGGCCAATACAGAGAGCATAATGAAGGAAGTCATCGGGCAGTATAGAATGAGTTAACCAGACGAGAAGTTGAGTGGAAATTCCGGTGTTTATTATCATCACTATTTTCACACAAGTTTTGTGTGTGTTTGCATACAATCTTATTGAGTCTTAATGCCCTATCTGTAATGTTTACATTGTGTAACTTCTTTTCTTGCTATTTCTGTAATGTCTACTTACATTGTCTTTGACACGGTTATGCTTGTGCACAGGCGACTACCCTACAGCCATCAAACATTACACAGAGGCCATCAAGAGGAATCCCGATGATGCCAAAATCTACAGCAACAGAGCTGCTTGCTACACAAAGCTCATGGAGTTCAATTTAGCTCTGAAAGACAGCGAAGAATGCATCCGTCTAGATCCTAAATTTAGTAAGTGGTTTTGTTTCTATGATATTCTTGTCATAAACACTTGGAAAACAGAAACGTGTTTTCTCTTGACCTTTCCATGGCTTTGTTTGCCTTACTTTATTACTGAACATGGTAATCAGTGACAGGGCTTCAGACATGAAGGGAAGTAACTCTTACCTCTGTGGAACAGGTTGGGGAACATTTCCTGCCAAGCTTGTACAAATACAGTGAATATTCCATGTTCACCTTTTTCAGAAAAGCCTTTGATTTGCAGATCATGACAAGGTCTGTGTTGTTTATGCCCTACCATACAGCCTGTGTTTCAGTCTATGGTGGGTTTTTTTTTTTGTTGTTGTTGTTTTTTTGTTTTGTTTTTTGTTTTTTTGTTGTTGTTTTTTTCTCCATGTGATGGATGCTGTTGTTCAAGAGTCAAGACTCAAGACCACACCCTTCACCAACAGTAATGGGGGTGTCTTTTATTTTACTACAGTGTATGGTCTGCCAAAGTGTGTGTCAAAATACAGGTCTGCCAAATGAGTGTGAATTATTGCACTCAGCAAGATTTTTATTACGCTGCATGACTTTTGCTTGTTTCCCAGGATTTGTTGTGCCTGTCTTCATGGTGAAACATAAGTTTTCTCTTTCCAGTCAAAGGGTACCTGAGGAAAGGTGGCTGCTTCGTTGCCATGAAGGAGATGTCAAAGGCCTCTGTAGCTTACCAAAAAGCCTTGGACCTGGACCCCAACTGTCAGGTATCTTATTTCCCATCCTCATGACTTTTTCGTACTGATGCAAAGCCTTGTTGGTTCGCATGGGGAGTCTTAGTAACAGTTTGGCATGATACGGTATATGACTCAAAAAAAGGGGAGCTTGTGTCATACTGCCTGTTAGGTTCAGTATCCATACCATGTAAAAACTGATGCCAGTTAGGCTGAGTTGCAGAGAGACAATACCAGGCTGGCGGGATACTTGGGGCTGAATTTTCAGACATGTTTGTCATGTGCAGTAAGGGTATCAGCATAGTTTGTGATGAATTTCTGCAAAATGCATTTTATTGTATTGTGTTACTCTTTTGTCACATCAAATTTCTCTGTATGAAATTCAGGCTGCTCTCTCCAGGGAGAGTGCGTTACTACACTGAGAGCGCCAACCTTTTTTTTTTTTTTTCTGCCTGCAGTTTTATTTGTTTTCCTGTCAAAGTGGATTTTCTATAGGATCTTGCCAGGGACAACCATTTTGTTGCTGTGGGTTCTTTTACGTGTGCTATGTGTGTGCTGCACATGGGACCTAGGTTTATCATCTCATCCAAATGACTAGGGTCCAGACCACCACTTAAGGTCTAGTGGAGTGGGAGAAAATGCTGGTAACAGTTGGATTCGAACCAGTGCATTCAGATTCTCTTGCTTCCATGTCATTATTGTGGTTATTTCCACTCACACATACACACAAACACACACGCAAGACACACGCACACACACACACACACACACACACACACACACACACAGGTGTACTGCAAAAAATGGCAATCTTGTACAGTTTTGAGTCCACCAAAAAACACCTTCCTTCAGTGGCAATTTTTTTCTTTCTTTTTTTTCTTCTGTTTTTTTCTGTTCAGTCATATATCTGAGCATTCTGCCAGCACAAAACATGTTAAAAAAACACAGGCAAACATTGAAGCACGTTCAGACTCTTGATGCCATCGGTACCAATGCAGCTGGACTGCACAGTTATGCCATTTCAGCCCTTTACTACTGAACCAGGATGAAATAAGATCAGTATAGCAGGAATGTGAAAAGCACTTAATAATTCTTGTGTACTTATCAGCGGCATAAATGGTTTTGCTGAACAAAAACAGTGCAACCTCAAGAGGACGAAGTAGAAACAAAGAATGAGTGACAGACATCCTGCTCTGTAGGCTCTTTGTATCTCAAGTGTGGTGACTATCCTTCACTGATGTGCATGCTCGTCAGCAGTAGTCAAGGGGGTTAATTAGATAATGAATTGTGCTGACAGAATATCTCTTTTAATACACATACCTCTTTTAGTTTTACATATATTCTAGTGGGAGGACATCTGTATTTGACATTCATTGAATAAAATTTAATGTTTTGTTTGGGCGTTGCCATAACAGGAGGCGATGGACGGGTACCGTCGTGCGGTGATGGAGGAGAGCAACAACCCGGAGGCTGTGCGACAGCGTGCCATGGCTGACCCCGAGGTGCAGTCCATCCTGGCCGACCCTGCCATGCAGATGATCCTGGAGCAGATGAGCAAGGACCCCAAGGCTGTGCGGGAGTGAGTGCTTTTGGGCTGTCATTGATACATTGGGTTTCATTTACTGCCTGAGAAATTGTCTGTACTTTGGGCTTTCATTAATACAGCAGTTTTCATTTTCCATCTGGGAAATAGTACTTTGGGCTTTCATTAGTACATCGGGTTTCATTTACTGTCTGGGAAACTGTCCGTACTTTTTCATTCCATCAAGTTTCATTTTCAGTCTGGGAAATTGCCAGTACCGTAAAGTTCGGTCTATTGAGCGCACTGGTATATAAGCCACACCCACTAAATTTTGGGAAAAATTGAACTTCATACATACATAAGCCGCACTGGTTTATAAGCCACACTTATTTCCGGTACTGGAACACATACTGATACTCCAGAAAAGCTGTCAATACTGAAGGTTATGAAATAAACACAAGCGGCAACAACACAAAGAAAAGCAAGCGAAAATACTGCTAGTGCCACCAAAAAAAAGTTAAAAAAATAAACACAACGAAAATAAGATCCATAATTTAGGGATAGTCACATTTATTCAACGTCATCCTGCTCACTGAATCCACTGAAATCTTCCTCTTCAGTGTCCGAGTTGAAGAGAACCAGCACAGCTTCCACCGCCATCTTGTCACTGACTTCAGCCTCGCTTTCACTTCATGAACATGAACGCAAAGTAGAGGTCGCTGCTGGTTCGCCGCTTGCACTGTTGTCTGCTAGGTCGATCGTCTTCAATTTGAAGGCTGCATCATAGGCATTACATCGTGTTTTCGGCATGATGAGGGTGTACGCTTGAGCATAGTAGAACTGAATGCTGATCTGAAGGCTTTAATGTGTGGGGATTTGATTTATGAAACGTGAAAAGTTAGCACACTATCCTGAAGCTCATCCAAAACTTCATGGACAGAAATCATGATTTTGGTGAGTTGAAGGGCAGCTAAGAATAGACGAGAACGTGACACTCCCAGGATCGTTAAAATCCTCAAATAAGCCGCATCATTGTATAAGCCGCAGAGGTTGAAGCTGGGTTAAAAAGTCGCGGCTTATACTAGACCGAACTTTACGGTACATTGTGCTTTCGTTATATCATCATACCCTGGGGGAATTGTGAGCACTTTAGGTTTTTATAAATGCATCAGGTCTAATTGACTGTCTTGGATATTATCAGTACTTCGGGCATTTATTAATACATCAGGTTTTATTTACTGTCTGGGAAATTGTTAGTACTTTATGCTTTCATTGCTTCAGGTTATTACAACCTGAGGAAGTTAGGGTACTTTGTGTTTTTATTTGGTTTCATTTATTGTATAGGAGATTGTTGTTGTGGTATTTTGTGGTTCATACTATTTGGATAGGTTAAGAAAAGGTCAGGGGAAAGTGAAATTAAAAAGAAAAGGTTTAATCAAAACCAGGAAAGTCAAGAAAGTATGGCAGAAACTGAAGATTCTGGAAAGGCGATAACTGTTTTTAAGATAGCACACAACCCTTGTGAATGTTTTGGTGGTGGTGGTGGTGTTTTTTGTTTTGTTTTGTTTTTTGTTGTTGTTAGGTCCAAATTTCAGTGAATGTTGCTGATTTTTATTGCTCCTGTGTCAAACATTTGAAAGTGATAGCAAAAATTATGACTTGAATTGGAATCAGGATGCATAGCATCATTCAAACTAACCTGTTGCTGGACATGTGAACAGCATGTATATGAGAACAGTGGAGTCCCATTTGAGTTGAATCAAAGCTTGGTTACATATCCACCTTGCATCTTAGTTGACAGGCAAAACTATTGGGGAGTGGGGGGGGGGGGGAATATATATATATATATAAGCAGTCAATGAAGCATAGGTGAAGAAGCTGTATTCACTAACAATTCAAACAAAACGTTCTTGAAAATGAACAGGTAAAACCAGATCAAGAAATGTAATGTGAACAAAGTGTGAAATATAAGATGGGAATGTAAAATTATGATGGTTAAGTGCACCTCTTCACCTCTCTCTCATCCCTCCAAAAAAAACTTGCTCTTTTTTTTTTTCTTCTTCTTTTTCATCTGTTCACTCCTCCAGCCCCTACACTCCTACATTTCCTTCTCTCTTGAAATATTCTCTTGTCTCTGTTTTCAGGCATTTAAAGAACCCTGCAATTGCAGCCAAGATTCAGAAACTGATGGAAGTGGGCATTGTGGCGATGCGCTGATGTGGTCGTGTGCGTGTGTGAGGGGGAAGTGGTCAGGGAACAAGCGCTCACCTGTCTGTCGACGGTGTGCAATCATTCCCCTGGACCCTGACTGGTGTTGGCAAAAACCACAGACCCACAGCTACTGTTCAGCTCCTCTTCTCAGCATAACAATGTTACTGGTCTGAAGTTTATGTGTTTTCTTTTTGTTTTTGTTTTCTTTATATATATTTTTTTTCTTTTTTTTTTCTTCTTTTTTTTTTTTCCTCCTTGAGACAGTTGAACACGAGTGTTAGAATTGCCTTGGATGTTGCTGTCTTTCATTGTGATTCTCATTAATTGGTATCCTTTAATGTTCTTAGTTTTGTTATTGATTTCTTTTTTTCTTTTTTTCTTATAATTTTTGCATGACGCTAAGAGACATTGACAGCATGTGTAAGGTGCCCAGACATACATTATCCTGGATTGATAGGTTGTGTACGTGTGCATGTTTTTTGTACGTCTGTTCGTTTTTAATGAGTGTGTGTAACTGTGTGTGATTGTCATTTGGTCTTTGGTTTACTGTTTGGCTTTTAATCTTTCACTGAATAAAGGCTGAAGTATGATTGCTGAATTATTGATTATTGACCATTGATGCAGCATTTCAGGTAGCTTTTATTCTGCTGCAAGTTGTGATAAAGGTGGTACTGAATATTGTCAGCTTTCTCACCAGAATGAGATGGTGATGTCTGAAATAAAGTGGAATAGATGTTAGAGCCTCAAGTCATCTCCTTTATGTCACTCAGATAACTGCCATATGGGGACAAAATCATCTACTAAATGGAAATTGTTTATGAAAATATTAATACAGTAAGACACCCCTGCTTTTGAAGAATGATTTATCATGATTACCCATTTTTGTTTTCAAAATTATTCATGCAGTCTGTTCTCATTGTGGGAAGGGTATAAATGAAAGAAAACCAATTTAGTCTTATTATAATTGCATCCTTTTTTCTTGAAGATGGGTTAACTTGTAGCAAATTGTTACTGCTGATAAAATATTCAGGGCATTAGTTCAGTTTTGGTAGTGTATGGTTCATACTGTGACTCAGTAACTTTTATTTGGAAGGAAGTGGATGATATATGTATTCAGTGATTTGCTGTCCGGCAGCCAAGAGATAACTTTGCTGTTTACACACAAAACATAATTATGTGAACATCTGAAATTGGTACACTATTAACTATTTATTACATTTGGGAGGACTTATTCCACACCATCACTTTGCCACCTCTCTTCCCACCACTTTCATGCAGCTTCCAACCCACCAAGGCATTCATTCACACGCATACATATTTCAGCTGATATGCCAGTGTGTCAGTACACATTCATAGATGCATTCCCCGGTTATACACAGTTCTGCATCTACTTACATACATGGCTGAAAAACTATTTACAGATGACTGATTGGAATAAATGATTGACCTGAACAAATTTGGCTTTACAGAGTTTTCATAATTTGTTGTTAGAAGAACTATGAATTACATTGATACAGATGTATAATAAGTAGCCCTGTGCGGTTGGCTGGACTGTAAGCAACAGTGTCAAATGTTGACAAGCAAATCTTCAACGATGCAGTGACAAGCATAATTATAGTTCCAGTTTGTTTACAAGAGGACCAAAAAGGCCTTTGGAACCCATGGCAATTGATTGTGTTAATGTGTACGTCTTTATCTTACTACATTTCATCGTTCCAGAATTTGAGATCTGTCATTTTGTATGTTCATTCAAGCAAAAAACGGCACTGCCAAAATGGAAAAGGCCTTGGATGCCACCAGAATTATCTTATTTTCTATGAAGACTCTGAGGGCATGCACACTTGTGTTCAAATTTAAGAATAGTTGGTCTTCTTCATATAGCGTTCAAAGATCACACCGTCAGGTTGTCAAGGTTGTGTCCTCTTATAATATAAAAGTGTACTTTAAAAGAGAAATCAATGTCAGCATAGTTCTTTGTTCTGGATTTCAGGCAACATGACCATGTTTTTCATACCTGTGCATGTGTTCTTGTTTCCAAGGAGGGAGGGCCATGAGTAATAATTTTGTTTTTCATGTCACGCTTTGCATTCAAAGTCTGGTCTGTGTCTAACATAGTAAGACATTTACACAATGATTTGAAGGCAGTCATTTCAGCAACTGTTTGACATGAAATAAAGGTTGCTTGAAACAAAACCAAAATGGTGTTTGATTTATTGTTGAGTGGTGGTGGTGGAGTTAGTTGCTTGAGTGTGTGGTTTTGGTTTATAGAATCGCATGACCTTTAAAAAGAGGAATTGGCAGGAAAATTTTCAGCTTGGTATGACTGGCCAGCTGTGTGTTCACAGTTTATCACATTTCAGTTGTTACTTCTTCTTTTTTCTTTTTTTTTTTCTTTTTTTTTTTGACAATGAGCCGAAAATATAATTCAGATTAACTTAAGCAGTTTTACACATCATCTAGTTACAGTACTCCAATTATTTTGAAACAAATTGGTTTGTGTGGAGGGTGTTGCACCAGCATTTGGATTTTTTGTTATGATATGTTCAAGCTGGAGATTTATGATAAAGACTGAGAAAGTTTTAAACTTTAAATGATTGTTGATTAATTAAACAAATGCTGATCGTTGTGGGCTGCTTAAAGTGGATTCATTGCCTTTCCAGCACGCAGTGTTCTGTTTGATTCAACCCCACATTTTCAGATCCGTTTTTGGTTTTAGGTGGTTGTATTTTTAAACAGTAGGAATCACATGTGAGCCTTGAAAATTTTGTCTCTTGTTAAGAATGAGAAGTACCAGGTAATCATGTCTTGATTGTAAAACTGAAAATCACAAAAAAAGGCTCACAATCAAAAATGGTGTATGGAGGGGGGAATGAATCCACTATCCAGACCATGAACATCACAACACAATGTTACACAGATCAACGAATCAGACCACATTTTATAATGAAATGTTCATAATCAAGATCATGCATGTTTGTCAAATTCAGAAACAACATGGAACAAAAGCTTAAAATACTGCATTGCAGCCAAAAGAATACTATCACTGATTCGTGTTGTATAGTTCGTGTTGGGTTGTCAGAAATTGGCCAGTCCATATTAAATGACCCTTATCTACTGTTCAAAGACTTATCCCACCTTGTTTGAGGTTAAACTGCAATTACTTGATAAGTCATAAAACTTATAGCTTACATAATTCAAAGATGAATATTTGTAAGAAAGCATGCAGTCCTTTCAACTGTGGATTTCTATTATGAATATTCATTACATTGCCAAAATTGCATTTATTCACCATACAAAACATTCATTAATAAGAATTTCAGCATTAATTGCACTCTTAGGGCAATAATCCATTTTCACATCACAACCCCACTGACACAAGAGAGGGGTGGGGGATTTACATATTGGGCAACACCAGAGAGGGGTGGAGATAGAAGAGGGGCTTTACATAGTGAGCAACACAAGAAATGGTGGTGAGGATGGGGTTTACATTTTTGGCAACAGCAGGGAAGGGTGTGTGGTGGTAGATGAGAGAGTTTACATATTGGGAACAACAAGAGAGGGGTGTGGTGGTAGATGAGGGAGTTTACATATTGGGCGCAACAAGAGAGGGGTGTGGTGGTAGATGAGGGAGTTTACATATTGGGTACAACAAGAGGGGTGTGGTGGTAGATGAGGGAGTTTACATATTGGGCGCAACAAGAGAGGGGTGTGGTGGTAGATGAGGGAGTTTACATATTGGGTACAACAAGAGAGGGATGTGGTGGTAGATGAGGGAGTTTACATATTGGGCACAAGAGGTGTGTGGTGGTAGATGAGGGAGTTTACATATTGGGCACAAGAGGTTCGTTCGTTCTTTTGTTTAGCGTCTTTTCACTATCAGTGATATTAGACGTTAAAAAAATAAATAAATAAATAAAAAAAATAAAGGGGTGGGGTGGGGTGGGGGCATGGGGTATAACTAACATGCTATTACATTTAACAGTAACAATTCAATAATAATAATTTAAATAATCAGAAACCATTAACACAATTCTGAAGTGCATTAAAGGAATGTAGAAATAGGGCTATGAACTAATGCCTGTGAAAGTTCGACCATAAGAACCTCGTCGGAAATAACTTTACAAAAATCATCTGCAGAATTATTATTCTCTTTGAAATACTTGGGCAAGAAGGTACGTAACTGCTGGCAGTGAAACAAACAATGATGCAAGCTGAACTGCTTACCACAGATGCATGTAACATTTTTACTATACTTTATCTTCAGCGCATCAAGTTTTATACGGAAGAAAGTAGAGGTTATTAATCTTGTATAGCAAGCTGATGGATTCGGTATCTTTTCTTTAATAATATTCTCGGGGAATAATGTTCCTTTATGGTTTAAAAACTTTAACTTCCATCGGTTATGAAATCGACCCCATGCTGATTTTTCTAACAAAGTGTATGCCTCTTTTACGGAGAGACGGACATGTATTTTTGTCGATTTTTCTGAATCTTGCGCTCCTCTTTTAGCTGCTTTATCAACAATTTCATTGCCAAGAATGCCCACATGAGAAGGCACCCAACAAAAACTGACCTCAGTCCCTTTAATCCTTAAACAATGTACCAAATGATTTGCCTCAATAACTAAGTCAGGTCTTGTTTCAAGGCTGAATAGTTCTAGAGCACAAGAGGTGTGTGGTGGTAGATGAGGGAGTTTACATATTGGGCACAAGAGGTGTGTGGTGGTAGATGAGGGAGTTTACATATTGGGCACAACAAGAGGGGTGTGGTGGTAGATGAGGGAGTTTACATATTGGGCACAACAAGAGAGGGGTGTGGTGGTAGATGAGGGAGTTTACATATTGCGTACAAGAGAGGGGTGTGGTGGTAGATGAGGGAGTTTACATATTGGGCGCAACAAGAGAGGGGTGTGGTGGTAGATGAGGGAGTTTACATATTGGGAACAACAAGAGAGGGATGTGGTGGTAGATGAGGGAGTTTACATATTGGGCACAACAAGAGAGGGGTGTGGTGGTAGATGAGGGAGTTTACACATTGGGCACAACAAGAGAGGGGTGTGGTGGTAGATGAGGGAGTTTACATATTGGGCGCAACAAGAGAGGGGTGTGGTGGTAGATGAGGGAGTTTACATATTGGGCGCAACAAGAGAGGGGTGTGGTGGTAGATGAGGGAGTTTACATATTGGGAACAACAAGAGAGGTGTGGTGGTAGATGAGGGAGTTTACATATTGGGAACAACAAGAGAGGTGTGTGGTGGTAGATGAGGGAGTTTACATATTGGGAACAACAAGAGGAGTGTGGTGGTAGATGAGGGAGTTTACATATTGGGAACAACAAGAGAGGTGTGTGGTGGTAGATGAGGGAGTTTACATATTGGGAACAACAAGAGGAGTGTGGTGGTAGATGAGGGAGTTTACATATTGAGCGCAACAAGAGAGGTGTGTGGTGGTAGATGAGGGAGTCTATATATTGGGCGCAACAAGAGAGGTGTGTGGTGGTAGATGAGGGAGTTTACATATTGGGTACAACAAGAGAGGTGTGGTGGTAGATGAGGGAGTTTACATATTGGGTACAACAAGAGAGGGGTGTGGTGGTAGATGAGGGAGTTTACATATTGGGCGCAACAAGAGAGGGGTGTGGTGGTAGATGAGGGAGTTTAGTTATTGGGCGCAACAAGAGGGGTGTGGTGGTAGATGAGGGAGTTTACATATTGGGCACAAGAGAAGGGTGTGGTGGTAGATGAGGGAATTTACATATTGGGGCACAAGAGAGAGGTGTGGTGGTAGATGAGGGAGTTTACATATTGGGCGCAACAAGAGGGGTGTGGTGGTAGATGAGGGAGTTTACATATTGGGCACAAGAGAAGGGTGTGGTGGTAGATGAGGGAATTTACATATTGGGGCACAAGAGAGGTGTGTGGTGGTAGATGAGGGAGTTTACATATTGGGCGCAACAAGAGAGGTGTGGTGGTAGATGAGGGAGTTTACATATTGGGAACAACAAGAGAGGGGTGTGGTGGTAGATGAGGGAGTTTACATATTGGGCGCAACAAGAGAGGTGTGGTGGTAGATGAGGGAGTTTACATATTGCGCACAGCACGAGGGGTGTGGTGGTAGATGAGGGAGTTTACATATTGGGCACAAGAGAAGGGTGTGGTGGTAGATGAGGGAGTTTACATATTGGGCACAACAAGAGAGGGGTGTGGTGGTAGATGAGGGAGTTTACATATTGGGCACAAGAGAAGGGTGTGGTGGTAGATGAGGGAGTTTACATATTGGGGCACAAGAGAGAGGTGTGGTGGTAGATGAGGGAGTTTACATATTGGGCACAACAAGAGAGGGGTGTGGAGGTAGATGAGGGAGTTTACATATTGGGCACAAGAGAAGGGTGTGGTGGTAGATGAGGGAATTTACATATTGGGGCACAAGAGAGAGGTGTGGTGGTAGATGAGGGAGTTTACATATTGGGTACAACAAGAGAGGGGTGTGGTGGTAGATGAGGGAGTTTACATATTGGGCACAACAAGAGAGGGGTGTGGTGGTAGATGAGGGAGTTTACATATTGGGCGCAACAGGAGAGGGGTGTGGTGGTAGATGAGGGAGTTTACATATTGGGTACAACAAGAGAGTGGTGGGGTGTAGATGAGGGAGTTTACATATTGGGAACAACAAGAGAGGGGTGTGGTGGTAGATGATGGAGTTTACATATTGGGCACAACAAGAGAGAGGGGTGTGGTGGTAGATGAGGGAGTTTACATATTGGGTACAACAAGAGAGGGGTGTGGTGGTAGATGAGGGAGTTTACATATTGGGCGCAACAGGAGAGGGGTGTGGTGGTAGATGAGGGAGTTTACATATTGGGAACAACAAGAGAGGGGTGTGGTGGTAGATGAGGGAGTTTACATATTGGGCGCAACAGGAGAGGGGTGTGGTGGTAGATGAGGGAGTTTACATATTGGGAACAACAAGAGAGGTGTGTGGTGGTAGATGAGGGAGTTTACATATTGGGCGCAACAGGAGAGGGGTGTGGTGGTAGATGAGGGAGTTTACATATTGGGCGCAACAGGAGAGGGGTGTGGTGGTAGATGAGGGAGTTTACATATTTTACATATTGGGTACAACAAGAGAGTGGTGGGGTGTAGATGAGGGAGTTTACATATTGGGAACAACAAGAGAGGGGTGGGGTGGTAGATGAGGGAGTTTACATATTGGGAACAACAAGAGAGGGGTGTGGTGGTAGATGAGGGAGTTTACATATTGGGCGCAACAAGAGAGGGGTGTGGTGGTTGATGAGGGAGTTTACATATTGGGAACAAGAGAGGGGTGTGGTGGTAGATGAGGGAGTTTACATATTGGGTACAACAAGAGAGGGATGTGGTGGTAGATGAGGGAGTTTACATATTGGGCACAAGAGGGGTGTGGTGGTAGATGAGGGAGTTTACATATTGGGCACAACAAGAGGGGTGTGGTGGTAGATGAGGGAGTTTACATATTGGGCGCAACAAGAGAGGGGTGTGGTGGTAGATGAGGGAGTTTACATATTGGGCACAAGAGAGGGGTGTGGTGGTAGATGAGGGAGTTTACATATTGGGCACAACAAGAGAGGTGTGGTGGTAGAGGAGGGAGTTTACATATTGGGCGCAACAAGAGAGGGGTGTGGTGGTAGATGAGGGAGTTTACATATTGCATACAAGAGAGGGGTGTGGTGGTAGATGAGGGAGTTTACATATTGCATACAAGAGAGGGGTGTGGTGGTAGATGAGGGAGTTTACATATTGGGCACAACAAGAGAGGGGTGTGGTGGTAGATGAGGGAGTTTACATATTGCGTACAAGAGAGGGGTGTGGTGGTAGATGAGGGAGTTTACATATTGGGCGCAACAAGAGAGGGGTGTGGTGGTAGATGAGGGAGTTTACATATTGGGCAGAACAAGAGAGGGGTGTGGTGGTAGATGAGGGAGTTTACATATTGGGCGCAACAAGAGAGGGGTGTAGTGGTAGAGGAGGGAGTTTACATATTGGGCGCAACAAGAGAGGGGTGTGGTGGTAGAGGAGGGAGTTTACATATTGGGCGCAACAAGAGAGGGGTGTGGTGGTAGAGGAGGGAGTTTACATATTGGGCGCAACAAGAGAGGGGTGTGGTGGTAGAGGAGGGAGTTTACATATTGGGAACAACAAGAGGGGGGTGTGGTGGTAGAGGAGGGAGTTTACATATTGCGTACAAGAGAGGGGTGTGGTGGTAGAGGAGGGAGTTTACATATTGGGAACAACAAGAGGGGTGTGGTGGTAGATGAGGGAGTTTACATATTGGGCGCAACAAAAGAGGGGTGTGGTGGTAGATGAGGGAGTTTACATATTGGGTACAACAAGAGAGGGGTGTGGTGGTAGATGAGGGAGTTTACATATTGGGCACAAGAGAGGGGTGTGGTGGTAGATGAGGGAGTTTACATATTGGGCACAACAAGAGAGGGGTGTGGTGGTAGATGAGGGAGTTTACATATTGGGCGCAACAAGAGAGGGGTGTGGTGGTAGATGAGGGAGTTTACATATTGGGCGCAACAAGAGAGGGGTGTGATGGTAGATGAGGGAGTTTACATATTGGGAACAACAAGAGAGGGGTGTGGTGGTAGATGAGGGAGTTTACATATTGGGCGCAACAAGAGAGGGGTGTGGTGGTAGATGAGGGAGTTTACATATTGGGCGCAACAAGAGAGGGGTGTGGTGGTAGATGAGGGAGTTTACATATTGGGCACAAGAGAGGGGTGGGGTGTAGATGAGGAATTTTGCATATTGGGCAACAGCAGAGAAGGGTGGGTGATGGTAGAGGAGGGACTTTCCATGTTTGGCAAAACCAGAGAGGGGCAGTGGAGTGTAACAGGAGGTTTACATCTTGCAGAGGATAACCATAAATACTAGACAAAATGTGCTATCATCATATTTTATGATGAATTACTATAAATGTGACATTATAAAATCTCACGCTAGTAAGAGATAAAAGACTCACTATCCATGGAAATTGGGGTGTTTAAATCCTATTCCCATTACACAGGCCACATCTATCTCAGTGTTTCAATTATGTTTGGAAGAACATTGTTGAAATGCACTCGTTTACAACACTGACTGTCCATAACCTGAAACAGGATCACTGACAGTGCCTATGCAGCCTTCGAGTGTTTATCTCCAAGACTGCCAACAGAACCATGAACGTTACATTGGACATGACTGGCAATGTCCATGACATGTCTTGCAACCCTACACGATGGATTCCGCAGCTAAAAACACTTTCAATGATGTTCAGAACAGAACAGGGAATCTTGAGAAGGTGCGTAGTCACTCCAAGTCACGCCAGCACCGAGTTTCGCCTGGTTCCTCCCATCTCCCGTAGTTTGCCGTAGTCAATGTTGTAGACAGGCAGTTGCTTTGATCCTTCCACTTGCTCCTGCTCCAGCTCAAACCTGCCGACATGGTTCCTCTTTTCTGCCGAGGAGAGAAGCAGTCGATCCTGCTGAGCTATCTTTTCAGATTTCTTACCCAGTCGTTTACGAGCTTTCTCGATCTCTGGCAATAGGTCAGGCAGGTTGACGTATGTCTTTTCCATCATCGATACGATGTCGGGTTTGTTGCAGTTCCGGCTGCAAGGGGTCGTGGCCTCGCGGATGAGTCGTCTGGTCTCTTCTCCGGCTTTCTTCAGCGCCAGCATCTCATCGATGTTTCGCCGCTCCCGACGAACGGAGCATATGGCGCGGGGGTCTCCGGGCCACATGTGTGAAGGGCTGTCCTGCCGTCTGGTTTTGTCGTCGGTGCTGGCCGTGAGAGTGCTCCGGGCGTAGCGGGTACGGGTGGATCGGGACCGGACCACAGGAGGGAAAGACACGCTGCCCTCAGTGGTGCGACGGAAGGGTTCTGTGGCAGGGCGGCTGGGTGGGTGAGGCATGGAGGCACGGTGTGACCCGGACAGAGGGGGAGGGGTGACGATGATGGCCGTCTTGGTGGGAGGGGGGGCCCTCGTCGTGCCTGGTACTCCTGCTGACGCGTGCTCAAACGCCAGCCGAGGAACTGCCTTCACAAAAACTTCGGAGTCTTTCTTGTCAGCGGTTGCCTGACTGCCTCCCTTATTGGGCGTAGCAGGAGCGATAACTGGGACATCGTCTCCGTCACAGTCGGTGACCTGAATCGACGGCATGCCTTTGTTCTCATGAGACGCCTCCCGAGCAGATCTGCGGGGACGTTTTGTCGGCTGGGCTGAAGGTCCTCTGCTGGCAGGAGGAAGCTGTGGAAAGCTGTCTCTGGCACCAGACGCACTGCCGAAGTCTGCCGTGGATCTGGTCACTGGGTAGACAGCTCTCTCCCCTGAGGCAGCGGAGCTGTTGGCCAGTGTGTGCGCGTGCTCTGACGTCATCATAGAGGAGGTCCAGTTGGCCGTCCGTCGGTGACTGTGTGCCTTCTGTTGCAGATAACGGGCCGTGGCTTTCCTCTGGCGGTTGGCCACCTGCACCGCCTGGACACACACCAGGAGCACACAGTGTGGCCGGTTTAATGTGCTGCCTCTGCGGGTCTAACCTCAAGTGCTGCTGGACTTTACAGAGAATAAGCTAGGTGAACTGGAACGAAACTAACGCAGCACAATTATCGATCTTGGGTATTGGTTTTGGTCTCTGACGATATGTTCACCTTAGTCTCTCCGTCTGCCTGTCTGTCTGTCTGTCTGTCACACACACACACACACACACACACACACACACACACACACACACACACACACACACACACACACACACACACACACACACACACACACACACGTACACACATATTCTTACAACATAATCAATCAGAAACCAAACCTTAAAAAAATGATTGACAGGAAAGACGGTTTCTTTTCTTGAATATATGTTTCTGAATACTGCTAAAGTTAAAGGTTCGTTTAACGTTCTAAATAATAGTGTGCATGAGCTTTCTGTTTTTCTCCTTCTGACATTTATGCCTCGTTTTAAGAATGAGCAAGCAAATCACTGTTGTAGATAAAAAGAATGAAAATAAAAAAGATGAAAAAAAAGACAGGATGTATCTAACTGAATGACACAGAAAACGAATGCTGAGCGCCAGCATGCAGCTGTAAGTCAGTTGCCTCTTCCCAGGTATGTAGCCTGTTGTGCAAATAATGACTGCGTGTTTAGAGCTTGGGTCTCTGACCGAGGATGGGCGTTATATAAGTATCTATATCAAGCGATCGAGCCCAACACTCAGCTTATATCATAGACCGACGTGAGTTTACAGTTGGGCCAACAGCAAAGTGAGAGCTGTATTATCAATGGTTTCTCCAATGCAATGGAAAATCACTAACAGCTTAATCTTTTGTGAAGAACTATGTGTGACTCAAACTAGGAGGCAAAATTGCACTGGCTCTTAGTGCTGCAGTCTTGGAGGCTAGTTGACCTTTGGGAACCATCCCAACGCCGACTGTCCTAAAACCCTCTAGGCCGAGAGAGTGTGGAAGTAACTTGGGCAAGACACTCTCCACTATAATCAAATTCTAGCCCAGATAGTCAGGACAGCAGTTGCCTCCTCTGCTGTTCTGATGGTCATAATCGAACACGACTGACTATCACACATCAAGCAATCAGTCAGTCCGTTTAAATGACCCTCCCCCCCCCCAACCCCCACCCCCCTCACTGACCTCCCGCTGGAGCTGATGTGCCCTCTTGCGGTCCTCAAAGAGCTCCAGGTTGATCATGGTCTTCTTCACTCGCTGGGTCACCTCCATGGTGGACAGCAGCTTCTGCAGCTTCATGTCTTCCACCTGGCAGCACACACACATCAGTACGCGCGCGCGTGCACACACACACACACACACACACACACACACACTAAGTAGTTACACTACAATTACAATATGATAAAGTGAAAGATACGCAGAAGGACAAGAGGTGGACAAAAAGAATTCAATCACTTAATATCGATTTTCAACACGGGGAATTTTGCATCCAGCTGACTGCAAAGTTGATGACCCACAGTGTCTGGCTTCGAGTGGTGGTCTCCCTTTATCCTGTGGACAATAACCATTCATTGCTTCAAACACACGCCCATTCTCACGCCTTTTCAATATGCCCACAGCTGATGCAGCTGAATATTTCTTATTATTCTTATTGATTATAGTTCAGCCGACCGCACAGGGCCATATCAGGACTGAGCTAAATTATTCAGTGGCATGATAAATAAGCCATAAATGACAATCAGTGCCGTAAGTGGTTTAGGGGTTTATTTGTAAAGGAAAAACAAGTATACCCACTTCATGCTCGTTTCTTCACATGAATCGAAAAATCAAAAAGGGGTGACTGGGGGTGAAGAGGGGAGAGGGAGGGGGATGGACGGCATTAACTATGATACACACGACAATCCATGTGCGATACATCGACATGTTGTTTTGATTTTGTTTTGTTTGTTTGTTTTTTGTTTGTTTCTTAGTTGTTTTTTTGTGGTGTGTGTGTGTGTGTGTGTGTGTGTGTGTGTGTGTGAATACTTTTTATTTCTTCACATGATTTCATAAGTGCTTGGTCTCATTGCAGACCGTTTAGGGTTGATTTATAAATGACTGAATTTTGTAACTGTAGTAGTTAGTGGTCATAATTATGTACCTTGTCTTGGCTACTTCTGTTGATGATGATGAGTCTGAAGTTGATGGTGATAGAACGTGAGATGGTGCAACGTTAATTGTCAGGTGGTGGTGACGATGAAGGGGATGATTGTTTTAAGAACAAGTACACATTGTGAATGTTCACTTTCAGGAAACGATAGCGCATCGTGAGAAAGTTACCTTATACAATTTGTTCATCATGGAAGTTTTCATGAGTCATATATACCTGATTCTTCATCCGAGCTGTGATGTAGGCTTGCATATAGGGATCCTTCTCCGATGATTCAGCCATTGTTGCAGATTCACTGTCTTTTGGAATTACTTTACTTGGTGAAGACGGTTCAAAACAGCCGTGTTGACATTCAGCTGAGGCCACAGCTAGATTCCTTCTGATCGCTTGTCGACCATCATTTTAGCTAGATGTCTACGGAACGTGTTTCTCTTCATACGATTCTAGACTGGAGTATATTTCTGCTGCATAATTTCATCCAGAGTGGACGATGACACCATATTATATTTCACCAGGACTGTATATCATCCAGAATAGATGGTGATGCTATCTGTCATATTTCACCAAGATTGTCGGGCGTTTTTCACTCCAGTCGTTCATATGACACGTAATCTTTTAATCCGTTGTTGACTCGAATAAAAACAAGCTGCATATTATGTTGTTTTATAGATACTATATACTTTGAATCCACTGGTGCCGCCACTTTCTGTTTTCTTTGTTGACATGTATGTTGGGTTTCGCATTTTGTTTCTTTCGCTGTGGGTCTGAAGACTGCGACAGCATATGATGTTTTGCACAAGCGTCATCCCGGCGCATATATGTTTCATTTGTCTTCGTTCACTGGACTACATCTGCCAAATGGACTCCGAACTCTGCTCGCGACCAGCATGGCCAGACGCACAGAGAATCGTGTAACCAAGGTTTGTGTGATTAGGGTGCTGATCCAACAATTCAGTCAAGCAGGTGATTGGACTGCAGCCGGCTTAGCTTAGCAAGGATTATTGCGTGATTTGGCCCGCCAGGCGTTAGATAAGTCCTCACTTCGACCGTGATCACAGTAAAACATATGACGTACATGGCCAAGTTGGGGTGTGTGTTTTTTTTTTTCTTTTTTTCTTTTTTTTTCTTTTTTTCTTTTCTTTAATTTTCTTTTTCTTGTTTTTTCTTCTTCTTTTTTTTCTTTTTTTTTTCTCAGGCGGCGTATGTGTCTGTCAATATGTTTTGTGTGTGTGTGTGTGTGTGTGTGTGTGTGTGTGTGTGTGTGTGTGTGTGTGTGTGTGTGTTTTTTCTGTCAATATGTTTGATTCTTTCTCTTTCTCTGTCTGTGTGTCCCTGTCTATCTCTGTCTCTGTCTCTCTTCCACCCTGCCCCACTCTCAGTCTGTCACTCAGGCGCTGTCTTGCCTTCCTCACCCACTCTCTCTTTCACACAGAAACATATATAGTACACACACACACACACACACACACACACACACACACACACACACACACACACAAACAAACACACACACGCGCGCGCGCGCGCGCGCGCGTGAGGGAGGATCCATGAATGCGTGACCTCCGAGTCGGATTATCATGATCAACATCAAGTTACATCACACCACCGTGACCGAACGACAGACTGTGGTGAATACCGTTTCAACTTCACGCTGTTATAGTGACAGGCAATGGTCAATGGTCAATTGCTGTCGTCACGCCGGCAGTGTGTAATCGGATTGGTCTTGTGAGCCAACCATACGTTTTTATTAATCCATTATGGAACCTCAAACTTTGCGCGTGCAAAGTCAATGGCCTTTGTCCGTCTGCCCCTCGCGGGTTTCTTCCGTTAGGTGCAGCCCAGTCCCGGCTTCGCTTGTAGCTTGTTAGTGGGTTTGTTGTAGTGAATACAGTCTTCCGCGGTTGTGTCGGCGAACTGATTCGTCAGTAGCAAAAGCGCACATTGTCCTGTACGTGTTGAATCATATAGGTACCCCTGACTGAGTCAGCCGGCTTGACTAATCACTGACCACCGAAGTGACTCCGTACAGCAGCCTGCAGTGCAGGGTCTCCTGTGGTGTGCGGTCACACGGCGACACAACACCTTCCGCCCTCAGTTGAATAGCAGGCGCTGCCGTGTGACTGCCATAAATCTTTCCGACCGATGCATACAGTATGGCCGCCGGTGTCAGTTGAGTAATGGCCTTGGAGATATCCCCAAAACTCTCTGATCAAGAGTTTGCTTCTTGTTTGTTATTTTCCTCCTTTTCCTTTTCATCTTCTCTTCTTGACTGCACGCACAGCACGCACAGAGCACGCACTGATCATCAACTGAGTGTCACTTGAAGACCGTGACTCGGGGCTATGGATGATGTCCGACGGACTTGAACTCAATATTGGAATTATCTCTTCGTCTTCTTTGTTGTGTGCAGCCAATCATCTCTCTGATTGTTTTGCCTCAGAACAGTCTCATAAATAATAATCACCCAATCTTGATGCAGTAAGTTGAGTAACTGTTGATGAATGACAGATGTCAGGGGGAAGTACCATACACAAAACAGTTGCAAATAATAGAAGGTTCTCTCCCTTTGAGGCATTTTCGGTGAAGAACCAATGAGATCTTATGACTCTCCTTGGGAAACGGAAGTAAACAACATGGCGCCGGGTACCCTGCGAACATCTTGCATTCCAGAGAATGAAAAAATATAACGTATTTCTGCTGCAAGTGTCAAGTATACATGCTGTTTGAACACAAGGAACTGCGCTGCCAATGAAACTGGCTGATACTACACTCATATTCCAAAACGGGAAAAAATGTCTCTGGATGCTGCAATAGTCAACCTAGTGCCGACTCCCAGGCAAAAGTCATCGGGGATGTCCGCTGGAAAGAAACCGTTCGATCAGCTTCATGATATCAGGTGAGTCTGAACATACTGGATCGATTTCAGTCCTCTCTAATCCCGTATCCCGAATTTACTTAATTCAGATAAGCATTGCAAAGACTGTCGTTTGATGTCGTTACTTCCTTTGGGTTTTTTTTGTTGTTGTTTTTTTTCGAAAAGAATATTGCACCATGACATGTTTATTTTCCGTGTGTGTGTGAGCGCAAGTATTGATTGAATGATGTTGATGTGGATACCTCTGTAGCGCCTATCCTCATTCAGAGACCAATCTCTAAGCACTTTACAAACACGGAGTCATTTGCACAACAGGCTGCCTGCAGGGTCCAGAGCCCGGGAGCAAAGAACTACCTTTAGATGCTCGAGATTGTTATTCGTTTCTGTGTCATTCAGTCAGGCTTCAGTCACACACACTCACACACACACACACGTGCGTGCGCGCACGCATACGCATGCATGCACATACGCTCACACACACATGCATATCAGAACGGATTTTCACTATGAAATTTTGCCAGGGACAACTCTCTTGTTGTGGTGGGTTCTTTAGCGTGCATTAAGTGCATGCTACTCATGGAACCCCAGTTTATCATCCCAGTGACTATACCTGTAAAACATATGAACAAAGACGTGTGCTGGTGAGATAACCAGAGTATGTGAAAAGATTTATATTAAAGGTTTATGACATGACTGTAAATGTGGTTTTGTATTGATACAGCTAATATTAAATGTGAACTTATGTCATGTTAATGATTATTTGTGCATATGTATTTATAACTAAGTTGTAGGTCATGTAATATTTCATTTTCAATTCTGCTCCAGGCACACATGGACAGGCCCAATAAACACGCAGGCCTATGATGAAAAGCTAGCAGAGATGACCAACCAGAGCAGGAATCATCTGTTTTGGCTGGCAAGAAACAAAGAGTATGCTGCAAAGTCACGACATCAAACATCTGGTGAGCATTCAGTAAAGCAGTTTTGCTCTGTCTGTCTGTCAGTTTCTGTCTCTGTCTGTCTCTGTTTCTGTCTCTCTATCTCTCTGTCTGCCTGTTTATCTGTCAGTTTCTGTCTCTGTTTCTGTCTCTGTCTGCCTGCTGTCTGTCTGTCTCTCTCTGTCTTTACTTCTGTTTCTGCCTGCCTGCCTGCCTGTCTTGGTCTGTCTGTCTGTCTGTCTCCCTCTGTCTCTCTTCTTCAGTCCCTTTCCCTCCCTCCTTACTCACCTTCTTCCTTAAGTTAATGTTTGTGGGAGTTACAGTGAATGCAAAAGAAGAATACAACTGCTTATGCACGTACACAGGTTTCTTGTTTGTGTGTTCTTTTCACCCTTTTTGTGTGAGATTCATAAACCTGGCCCCAGACAGTGTGTGTGTGTGTGTGTGTGTGTGTGTGTGTGTGTGTGTGTGTGTGTGTAAGGTGTCCAGATTGTAATAATCAGACACCAGCTGCATTTTTTTGTTCTCTTGTTTGTTTAGTGTGGTGATTAGAAATGTCCTAGTCCTCAAGCCTGTCTCAATGCTGAAGACTCAATCATTTCTGTGCAGGTACAGTTGTTTCTGCCTCAGCCGAGCGCCCTCGTAGTTGGGGCAGCTGGACAAACATGTCAGTGATGTTTACCACACCGCGGGGCTCTGCATTGCGACAAACTGATGATATGTCCTCTGTCATGTCCACTTCTTCAAGTAATTTGGAGTTGTGTTTTTTTAGTGCTTCAGAATTTTGGGACATTTTGCTTTTTATTTGCTTATATATTTTGAAGATGCTGAATGATGATGAGGGTGATGAAGCTGCTGCTGCTATGGGGGGTCCATTTTAGGTTTGGCACTCCCTGACAAGGCTATACTCTTATGATATGTCCTGGCACCAGCCAGGCTGGGAGATTCAGACACCTGCTGTGTTGGTAAGAAAATTTGATAAACACTCCCTAAGACATACCCATGAAGTGGATGACGCCAGACTGTGTGGTCCCAGTTGTCTCATTTGAGTCCATAACACACTCTCAACTCTTGGTAAGAGCTGGCCGCAATCCAGAAAAAGAGACAAGGGTTAGGAGTGGTGAAATAAAGTAGTATAAAGTATAGTACATCAAAAAGTCTATATTCACTTGCTTTAATGTGATTGATTTACTTGGTATATCCAGCTGTTGCATCAGTTTGTTTGATATATATGTGTGTGTATATATATATAGATAGACAGATGTGTGTGTGTGTGTGTGTGTGTGTGTGTGTGTCTTTTTTTCTTTTTTTTTTCAACATTTTTTATACAGACAAAGGTTTACAGATACAGAATTTATATGTTTTGTGCATTAGAAAGTATTGGGTAAGCATATAATTAATTTCTAAGTACTGACAAGTCCACAACAGCAAAACAATATATGTTCAATGTCAAAATTCCAAGGTAGCATTGTATAGCTTAGTCTTGTATTAAACAGTTATAAAGTGCCCATTTTTCCACAAACTTGTTATATTCCATAGTTATGTTAAAGGCATATTTGTTGTGTGTGTGTATCTATATATCTAGATATATAGATAGTTAGTGGTATGGTTTTACACTTAACACAACATTGTTCTGACAGGAAATGATGCTTCTTTGTTACAGAGGTCATGAGCTTCTGCTACCTGTGCTCAACTATGGAAGAGCACCAGCGCAATCACCTGAAATTAAGAATAACAGTAAGTAAAACATTGTTACACGGAGAGGCTAGGCTTCTGTTAGTTGATAGGATGACTGGATAAGTGAGTGGGTGGGAGGATGGGTATGGGGGGTGGAGGGGGTGAGATGGTTTGGCTGTCTGATTTTTTTTTTTAGATCGTTTGAACGCTGGTTTGGTGTTTGTGTTATTATTATATGCCAGTATCATTTCCTGTGTAATTCATTTTATTCCCTCTCTCTCTCTTTCTCTGTCTCTCTCACACTCTCTCTCTCTCTCTCTCTCTCTCTCTCTCTCGCACGCGCGCTCTCTTTATGTAATTCTCGTATGCAAGGCAGCTTCCATTATTTACACTGTGGAGTCTGCTTACCCCTAGTTTTGTGACAAGAGAAATATGCTTGTGTTTACATAATTTGCTCTCAGTCAGCTTTATCCAGGTAGGCAACCTGTTGTGCAACTTACTCAGTGTTTGTAAAGTGCTTAGAATTTGATCTCTGGCTGAATGTAGGTGCTATATAAGAATCTATAATGATACTATTAGTATCCAAAGTGAATGCAAAGAGATTTGATCAGGTTCTTCAAATAAGAATGAAGCTTCTTACAAAGTCATGATTATTGTGTTAACTGGACTCCACTGCAGAAATTTCATCCATAAAAGAATCTGATATCACTAAACAATGAGGCCAGGAGATCAGAATGCGTGCTAGCTGAATTGATAGCATAAGCAGCATTGACTTGAAGTTGTGTACCTTGTGAATGGAGCAAGTTACCACTCTTTACTATTTGTTAATGATACAATATTACACTGGCTTGATCATGGGGAAAAATTTATATATATATATATATATATTTATGTTTGTTAACATAAACATCAGACTCCCATCGACAAGGAGGGGAGCGTGCGTGAAAAGAGGCAGCGTATTCGCTACATTGCTCCGGTGCCCATCTGTGCCAAGAGGAGAACGGAAGAACCTGCAGTCGTCATGGTGCAGGAGGCGCTCTACAAGGTCACGGTGTGGACAGGTGACATGCCAGGGGCCAGCACGGATGCCAATGTAAATAATGATTACCTCCCCTTCCCCTTATCTGTGTTTGGGAATTGTGTGGTTGGCTGTCGTGTGTGTATGTGTGTTTGTGTGTGTGTGTGTGTGTGTGTGTGTGTGTGTAGCAGAAGTTTTGAAACCTGTACATGCACTTCTTTCTCTTTATCAATGTATCAGTAATTCACTACCTCACCCTTATCATATATGTTTGTGAATGGTGAGGTTGTCATTTGTGTGTCTGTGTGTGTGTGTTGATGTGTGTGTGTGTGTGTGTGTCTGTGTGTGTGTTTGTGTATTGATGTATATGTGTGTGTGTGTGTGTGTGTAAAGTATATATGTATGTGTGTATTCATCTTGTGTATTTTTATTTGGTTGATATATGGTATTGTGTCCAGTTGTTGACACCCTTGGATGCTTCTCCCTTAACCCCTTGACTGCTGGACCCTGGTGAAATGAGACCAGTGTGACATGACTTTGAAAGGCGCTTGCTGCTTTCTGTGTAGATATCAGTGATGTGATTGATTTTTCCAAACAAAGGTAGCACAAAGTGGAGTGCTGGTTTTTGTGGTGCCCTAGGAAGTGAGAGAATCCGAGTGTACTGGTTTGAACCCCATGCTTGATAGCTTCTTCTTCTTCTTCTTCCGCGCTCGTGGGCTGCAACTCCCATGTTCACTCGTATGCACATGAGTGGGCTTTTATGTGTATGACCATTTTTACCCTGCCATGTAGGCAGCCATGTGTGTGTGTGTGTGTGTGTGTGTGTGTAACAGAAGTCTTGAAACCTGTACATGCACTTCTTTCTCTTTATCAATGTATCAGTAATTCACTACCTCACCCTTATCATATATGTTTGTGAATGGTGAGGCTGTCATTTGTGTGTGTGTGTATGTGTGTTGATGTGTGTGTGTGTGTGTGTGTTTGTGTATTGATGTATATGTGTGTGTGTGTGTGTGTGTAAAGTATATATGTATGTGTGTATTCATCTTGTGTATTTTTATTTGGTTGATATATGGTATTGTGTCCAGTTGTTGACACCCTTGGATGCTTCTCCCTTAACCCCTTGACTGCTGGCCCTTGGCGAAATGAGACCAGTGTGACATGACTTTGAAAGGCGCTTGCTGCTTTCTGTGTAGATATCAGTGATGTGATTGATTTTTCCAAACAAAGGTAGCACAAAGTGAAGTGCTGGTTTTTGTGGTGCCCCAGGAAGCAAGAGAATCTGAGTGTACTGGTTCTAATCCCACACTTGCCAGTAAGTTGTCCCCACTCTGCTAGACCTTGTGGTCTGGACAAAAGTCATTTAGAGGAGATGATAAACTGAGGTCCCAAGTCCAGCATGCATTTAGCGCACGTGAAAGAACCTATTGCAACAAAAGTGCTGTCCCAGGCAAAATTCTGTAGATAAATTCACTTCAATAGGAAAGCAAATAAAATTCCAGAAAAGAAAAGGTTGTACTCTCTGTGTAGCGATGTGCTCTCCCTTAGGAGAGCAGCCCAAATTTTACACATAGAAATTTGTTGTGACTAAAGAGTGATACAGTACAATACAATACAATACAATACAATACAATACAATACAATACAATCTTAAGAGGAAGAAATCTAAATGCAGAATGGTGACCAACACCCTGACCTGTAAGCTCAGTCTTATATCAGTGAGGTGACAGCCCTTCACTGACAAGCGAACTCATCAGCAGTTTCAGTTTCAGTTTCTCAAGGAGGCATCACTGTGTTCGGACAAATCCATGTACGCTACACCACATCTACTAGGCAGATGCCTGACAGCAGCGTGACCCAACGCGCTTGCCAGGCAGCATTCAAGAGGTTAATGTATGGTGTGCGTTTTCAGGTGTACATTGCAATGGAAGGAGATCAGGGCGCATTAACAAAGACCCAGCTGTGGCGCCGACAGGGAACCAGCAAGTTCTCCTTTGTCCGCGGTTCTAAAGAAGTGTTCCACATCAAAGGACCCAAACTAGGAAGCCTACGCACCATCACTATTGAGGTAAAAAAAAAGAAAAAAAAAAGGGTGGAGTTAGGTGATCGGGGGGAGGATGGGCCATTTTCTGATTCATAGTGTATCAATGTGATCAGTGAAACAGAAACAAAGCAAAATTTGTTCATTTTTTGGCAAAAAACTTTGTGTTTTAATTTTTTGCTTTAAAGTTGGTTTTGGGGGATTTTTTGTGTGTTTGTTTTATAAAGTGAGACAATATTTTTTTCCAATGTCTGTCAAAAGAACAGAACAGAACCTTGTCTAATGTATAGCCTGGATAGATTTCTTTCTGACTGTTAATTTCAGCAATTTCAAATCCCCTTCCCACCCCCACGCCACCTACCCCCACCCCCACCCCCTGTCTAATATCACTTAGAATGGAAAGATATAAAATTGAAGATGACGACTTCTACTTCTACCACACTAATACTACTACACACAATCAGAATCAGAATAACTTTATTATCTCAGCAAGAGGAAATTAAGTGTGTTGAAGAAGTTTGTGATGCATACAGATTACGAGCAAAAACAGTAAAAAAAAAATTTGGCATACAACATAATATATAACAAAATGCAACTGATTCGGGGAAAAAAAAAGGAAAAAAATAGTGCATGACTTTGGCTAACACTGGATCACAATACCATGTTGTTGGTGTTTTTTTTTATTATTATTACCATTACTACTACCTTTTTTATATCATAATTATTATTTATTTATTTATTTATGTATTTATGTAAGCGTATCTATTATTTATTCACCTTTTTTTTCTTTTTTTCTCAAGGCCTGACTAAGAGCGTTGGGTTACGCTGCTGGTCAGGCATCTGCTTGGCAGATGTGGTGTAGCGTATATGGATTTGTCCGAACACAGTGACGCCTCCTTGAGCTACTGAAACTGAAACTGAAACTGGTTTGTTTTTTGTTTTTTTTTTTTTTTTAATTTTACGAAGCACGATGGGGTGGAGAAGCGCCATGGGTGGTTCCTGGAGAGGGTGGAGGTGCAGTGCATGGCGACCAGGAGGGTGTGGGCCTTCCCCTGCAAAAACTGGCTGTCTCTGCACCAAGGGGACACCACCCTCACGCGGAACCTGCAGGCGGCGGTGAAGGAAAGCGTCGTCAGAGGTTACATATGCTGCTGCGTTTTGTTTTTGTTTTTTTATTAACTGGCTGTTGAAAGGTGGTGAAGCTTTTGAAGTGACTTGAGTGTTTTTGTTTTTTGTTGTTGTTGTTTTTTTTAGAGTATTAAAGGAGGGTTGTTGGTTGTTTTGTTTTTTTAGAGAGTACTAAAGGAGGGTTGGAGTTTTTTTAGAAGGAGGGTTGGGTTGTTGTTTTTTAGAGAGTATTAACTCACTCAGTACGGCCAGTCCTCTCTTCTCCTCTACACAGACCCCTCGTATGTGCAGTGGGTGTCTGAATGACCCAAACTTTAGCTTCCGTCGTCAGAATTGTGGTATTCTTTGTCAACATTCACCTTTTCAGTATAAGAGCCTTCCACTTGCAATATTTTGATGGTGGTAATTGGGGTGAAACGCTGTTAACGTCGTCTCTTTCGCCGTTTGTATGGAGAGAGTTAAAGGAGGGTGTTGTGACTGAGTGTTGTTTATTTTAGAGAGTATCAAAGGAAAGTGCCGAGGATGAGTGTTATTTTTTAGAGTATCAAAGGAGAGTGTCATGACTGAGTGTTATTTTATTAAGAGAGTATTAAAGGAGAGTGTCGTGACTGAGTGTTATTTTGTTAAGAGAGTATAAAAGGAGAGTGTCATGACTGAGTATTATTTTTTTAGAGAGTATTAAAGGAGAGTGTCTTGACTGAGTGTTATTTTTTTAGAGAGTATTAGAGTAGAGCATCTTGACTGAGTGTTATTTTTTTTAGAGAGTATTAGAGGAGAGTGTCTTGACTGAGTGTATTTTTTTAGAGAGTATTAGAGGAGAGCATCTTGACTGAGTGTTATTTTTTTAGAGAGTATTAAAGGAGAGTGTCTTGACTGAGTGTTATTTTTTTAGAGAGTATTAGAGGAGAGTGTCTTGACTGAGTGTTATTTTTTTAGAGAGTATTAAAGGAGAGTGTCTTGACTGAGTGTTATTTTTTTTAGAGAGTATTAGAGGAGAGCATCTTGACTGAGTGTTATTTTTTTAGAGAGTATTAGAGGAGAGAGTCTTGACTGAATGTTTTTTTTTTTTTAGAGAGTTGTCAGAGGTATGTAGCAATCTTGTTTTGTTTTTTAGGTAACTGTGGAGTTTGGCCAGCGCAAATGATTGAAGCATCCCTAGAAATAACTAGCTGTTGTAAGGTGGTGAGGGTTTTGAGTGACTGAGTGGTTTTTTTGTTGTTTTTTTTGGTTTTGTTTTTTAATAGAGATTATTAAAGGAGAGTGTCATCAGAGTATGTAGCAATCTTTTTGTTTTGTTTAATGGTTAACTGTGGAGTCTGGCCAGCACAAATAATTGCAGCAACCCTAGAAATAACTAGCTGTTGTAAGGTGGTGAGGGTTTTGAGTGACTGAGTGTTCTTTGGTGGTTGTTTTTTTTTGTTGTTGGTGGGTTTTTTTTAGAGATTATTAAAGGAGAGTGTCATCAGAGGTATGTAGCAATCTTGTTGTTTTGTTTAATGGTTAACTGTGGAGTCTGGTCAGCACAAGTGATTGCAGCAACCCTAGAAATGACTCTGGCACTCTGGTCAAGGAATGTAAACAACAACCATCCCTTCCCAGGCTGATCAGCACCGCTCTGTCTCTGCCTCTGCTCTTTTCCTTGCATGCAGTGACCCCTTCCGGCACTTCCATTCTGACTTTCTCTGTACTGTAGCCTGTAGCTATATATATATATATATATATATATTTTTTTTTTTTTTTAAGTCCAAGCGGTGATCTCTCCAGGTGTAGTGAGTGGACCTTACAATAATTACAACAGCAACAACATTATTACATGGTATGCTGCAATTTTTTTTTCTGCTGGAATGCAGTGAAGCTTTTGAATGACTGAGTGTTATTTCTAGATAAATATCATACGAAGATGAGATTTTTTTTTTTTTTTTGTAGGTGCTCTTTTTTTTTTATGCTGTTTTTGTTTTTTTTGTAAACATATTCAATTTATGTGACTTTTAATGCTCATCATATGCAGGTACTGAACACTTGCTGAAAAACACAGACACACACATGCATGTATGTACACACATACATACATACATACACACACACACACACACACACAGCATATACACCAATCTTATATGAAAATGATACAGTTTATCAAGAAATCAGTTTCAGCCCCATGAGTCAAAACACACATCCTGCTTTATCCACAGAGTTTGAAGTGGCAGTGGAAACAGGCAAGAAACGTTTTGCGGGGACAGACGCCAACGTTTTCCTCACGCTGCACGGCACAGAGGGCAGCACCCGCAGACTTCAGCTGAACTCGCAGCAACACCCTCAGGGTACCTGCTTTCAGCGAGGCCAGACAGACAGGTTCAAAGTTCAGATACCCGACATCGGTGAACCTCGTTCCTT
This sequence comes from Babylonia areolata, assembly GCF_041734735.1. Classification (NCBI taxonomy): domain Eukaryota; kingdom Metazoa; phylum Mollusca; class Gastropoda; order Neogastropoda; family Buccinidae; genus Babylonia; species Babylonia areolata. The sequence continues at coordinate 47,385,903 of NC_134879.1, read as the reverse complement.
GAGGTGAGGGAAAACAGGTGTTTGTTTGTTTGGCAGTAATCAGTATCAGTTTCAATTTCAAGAAAGTCAAAGCATGCAGACTTTTCCATATACATTACACAACATCTGCTGTTAAAAAAAAAAAAAGAAGAAAAAAAAGAATTTATCAATAGAAGGTTTCAAATACTGAAAATTCAAAAAATTGAAATGTGTTCACAGGTCTAGAAAAAAAAAGATAAGGGGGGGTTAGGTTGTTGTGGTTGGAGAGTGGATGGATGTGGGGGGTGGAGAGGGGGGGGGGGTTGTGCACCATTAATCTGATGTCTTGAATCTGCAGCAGTATCTTAGAACAAGTTTGACTTTTTATATGATTTTACAGTGAGATGAAATTCTATACCCTTGCCAATTTTCAAAGACTGTGTTATCCCCATTGAGTTATTTGCAAGCAATAAATCAGGCAATCTTATTGAAAATGATTTTTAAAAAAAACACATGATGTTGTGTTTGCCTGCTAGCTGGGTGTTGGAGGGTGCAAATAAAAGATGACCCATGCACTAGAAACTAGTGTGTGTGAGTGTTGTGCGAGGTGAAAAATTATCATATAAGAATACATCTGACGGTATAATAGACATACATTCGATGACCTTTTATTGTTTATTTTTCCTCAGGATTGAGCATGACGGAGAAGGGGCGGCATCCAGCTGGTATCTGAACAAGGTCAGATTTGTTGATGTTTATTGATGGGCGCAATAGCCGCATGGTTAAAACGTTGGAGTTTCAATCTGTGGGTCCTGGGTTCGAATCACGGTAACGGCGCCTTGTGGGTAAAGGGTGGAGATTTTTCCCATCTCCCAGGTCAACATATGCGCAGACCTACTAGTGCCTGAACCCTCTTCATGTGTATACGGCAAGCAGAAGATTAAATACGAACGTTAAAGATCCTGTAATCCATGTCAGCGTTCGGTGGGTTATGGAAACAAGAACATACCCAGCATACACCCCCCCTCCCCTGAAAACGGAGTATGGCTGCCTACATTGCGTGGTAAAAACGGTCATGCATACACGTAAAAGCCCACTCGTGTACATACAAGTGAACGTGCGAGTTGCAGCCCATGAACGCAGAAGAAGAAGAAGAAGTTGATGTTTAAATGTCAATAAAGGTTAGAGGCCCCATAGCCCTTTATGGCCATTGGGTCAGTGAATTCTAATCCGCTGTGTCTAAAGCTTGGTACAGGAAGGCGGGGCCCAGTCCTCTCCTCCCACCATTTTAAGGCCAGACACGACAGTCAAATAACAACTTTTTTTTCTCTCCTACTATATCTCTCTTTTTTTTGTCTACTAGGTGTATCATCACTTGTGAAACGAAACGAAACGAAACGAAAGTTTATTCAATAAGGCCATAGCCCCATTTGAAGGGGTGATTACATATTTTGTAAGAATAGATTTGCATATGAATATAATTTTACAACGTGTATGCTCAAAGCTATGTTCTCTTTAACCAATCATGAAACTCCGTCGTTTTAATGACTTATAGATAAATATGGCAAGATTCGAAAAAACGTTATCATTTATAGAAGACAGAAGTAATACTAACCGAAACTTACTTGGTCTGTTATAATATCTCAACGGAATATATATTTGTCTCAAATCATCTAATACAGGACAACATAATACAAAATGGACTTCATCTTCTTTTGCAGATCTACATAACGGACATACCATATCGTTTACAGTGCTGGGCTTGTGTCTTTTACTATGCACGTTGATATCAGATACACCAAAACGAAACCTTGTTAAAGCACATCTGATGACTCGGTTAATATTTTTTGCTAAATATGGTTCTGTGAAATGATTCCTTTTAAACAATCTGAACAAAGAAAATCTTGCACTATTTTGTACATGGTCGTTCCATACGCTGTTTAAAGCAAACAAGAAAATCATGAACACATCCAACCCCTTGATTAAGCCATACAAATGCAAAACCATTACTACATAAACATTTTTGAATGCTAGTCACCCATGTTACCCTACCCCTTATCCAACCCCCAAATCTCAGCACCGTACTGTACTATAGGCTGGGCTTGAACATCAAAAAAATTTAAAAAACAATCTAACAGAATTACTTTCAAACTTATATAATAATTGTAATATGCTCAAGACCGCTCGTTTCCCTTTACTAACAAGGTTTCGACAAGCAAACGTAAAACTAAGTTTTGTGGAAAAGAATAAACCAAGATACTGATAAGTATTTATGACAGAAATCTGAA
>NC_134879.1:47358657-47378657 GCF_041734735.1 Babylonia areolata | reverse complement strand
CTACTGAAGGAAATCGGTGTTTTAACTTGATTGAAATTTTATTTTGACTGAAACATGTGTGGGTGAAACAGTCTTTTTACAATATTTTCAATTTTTTTTTTTTAGCTTGATTAGAATTTTTCATGAACTTAGCGAGACATAGCTTAATTGGTGTTTTAATTATTGTTTTAATTGACCCTCGAATGATCTCTTTGCGGTCAGCTGTGTTTTCAGCAACATTATTTGATTTGATTCAAAGTTTCTTTCTTTTCTTTTTTTTTTTTATATATTTTACTTCACAGAGTGGAAGGCTATGGTATGAATAAATGTCCCTCTGCATGATGAATATAGTTACAGAGCATGCATGTGAACACGCATGAGTTCAGGACGCATGTAAAATTGGAACTGCAGATGCAGACATTTGTCTGTGTTTTTGTGTGCCTGTGCATGCATAACAACACAAAAAACATGATCTGTCTTTGAAATATCTTTCTTTTTTTTTTTTTCTTTTTTTCACCTTTTGTTTGCATGTGCACACTATGTCTTCTTCTTCTTCTTCTGCGTTCGTGGGCTGCAACTCCCACATTAACTCGTATGTATATGAGTGGGCTTTTACGTGTATGACCGTTTTTACCCCGCCATGTAGGCAGCCATACTCCGCTTTCGGGGGTGTGCATGCTGGGTATCTTCTTGTTTCCATAACCCACCGAATGCTGACATGGATTACAGGATCTTTAACGTGCGTATTTGATCTTCTGCTTGCGTATACACACGAAGGGGGTTCAGGCACTAGCAGGTCTGCAAATACGTTGACTTGGGAGATAAAAAACATCTCCACCCTTCACCCACCAGGCGCCATCACCGAGATTCGAACCCGGGACCCTCAGACTGAAAGTCCAACGCTTTAGCCGCTCGGCTATTGCGCCCGTCGCACACCATGTCAAAATGTCTTGTGAGGTAATCAGCATATTTTTACATCTCTAAATATATTGATTTATATTAGTGGTCAAGTCTCATGAATTGAGATGGATGGAGTTGCATGCGCTAGTGATGGGAACCAAATGAATTTGTAAAGAAACAGCAAAAGACGAAGTTTCTTGGTAAGAACTTTTCTTCATGAGAGATTTTGTATATTTTATCTCGTGGTCATGTTTATTGACTGTCTCTTTCTTTATTCATTTTTTTGTGTGTGTGTTTTTTTTGTGTGTGTTTTTTTTCTTTCCAATTTTGTGCTTCTATCATGTCTTTCTTGTCCTTTTCTTTTTATAAAGAAAACAACAACAACAGTTTCCTGTGTGTTGTCTTCTGTATATAGAATCTGCATTGTAATCATACTAAAGAGTTAAGTTCTTCTACTGATCTGTTTTGTTCTATTCTGCAGTGTTCTGCCTTGCTGTTTTGTCTTTCTGGTTTGGTTTTTTGTTTGTTTGTTTTTTTCATTTGTATTGACATTATTGTTCACGTTTTCGTTTTGATCTTGTATTCTACTCTGTTGTTCTCATGTGTGTGAATGAAGATGATGGCGATTATACTGATGAACTGAACTTAACCTGTAATGTTTCGTATGGATTGAGATAAACAGTCTTTCTGGTACTGATGTAACAGTCCAGTTTCAGTGTGTAATGTTGATAATGACTATTAGTGAGTGAGTGAGTTTTGATAGTTTCAGAAATTGTCAGTTGTATTTTTGATTGTGTACTGTTTACAGTTGTGTGCTATGACTTGTGTGTGTGCGTGTGCGTGTGCTTGTGTGTATTGTGTATGTGTGTGTGATGGGAGGAGGGGGGAGGTTGAATAATTTTTGATAATGTTTGGTATCTTGTGGTCATTTTCTTCCTTTTTGATATATTACATATATGTTCTATTTGTAAACGCTGGGGCTTATTTTCAAGATTAAGCGTAAATGCTCATAATAATAATGATGATAATAATAAGTCATATTAACCATACACTCAGGCATGAATACACATGTTCACCCACCCACCCCCGCACCCCCACCCAAGAGAAATTGGCATGAGGTGGTGTTGCTCATTCTCACAGTACAGACATAAGACGTTCACTTAGAGAGACGTGTACATGTGTAAGTATTCAAAGGGATCATATGAAATTACATTCACACATCTAGGAACATATTTCGGAGTAATTATGGTAGCAGTATTGAGTGTGCACATCCTCACGAGATAGAGAGAGAGAGGGAGAGAGAGAGAGAGAGATGAAATGAAAGGAAACTTCTTTATTGGTAATAGCCTATTTGGTTTTTATGCCAGTGGGGATTAACAATCAAACAACAAATGATGTATAAAACTCAAGAATAGCTTCTTCTTCTTCTTCTCCGTTTTTACCCTGCCATGTAGGCAGCCATACTCCACTTTCGGGGGTGTGCATGCTGGGTATGTTCTTGTTTCCATAACCCACCGAACGCTGACATGGATTACAGGATCTTTAACGTGCATATTTGATCTTCTGCTTGCGTATACACACGAAGGGGGTTCAGGCACTGGCAGGTCTGCACATATGTTGACCTGGGAGATCGTAAAAATCTCCACCCTTTACCCACCAGGCGCCGTCACCGTGATTTGAACCCGGGACCCTCAGATCGAAAGTCCAACGCTTTAACCATTCGGCTATGGCGCCCGTCACTCAGGAATAGCAAAACAGGTAATTCAAGAAAGGTTAATGCCGGATCTTTTTTCTATCTGCTATGTAAGCAACTTTGATGGCAGTCACTTTCAGTGGATCAACGTTGTTTCAAAAATAAGATGATAAGTGAAATAAGAAGAGAGAGAGACATGTGCATGTTTAAGTATTGAAATGAAATTACACTGACACATAATTATGGTTCCTTTCTGAATTCTTGGTACATGGTTGAAATGTGGAAGTCTTTAGAATTGGGTGCCAGAGCGACGGGCGCAATAGCCGAGTGGTTAAAGCGTTGGACTGTCAATCTGAGGGTCCCGGGTTCGAATCACGGTGACGGCGCCAGGTGGGTAAAGGGTGGAGATTTTTACGATCTCCCAGGTCAACATATGTGCAGACCTGCTAGTGCCTGAATGCCCCTTCGTGTGTATACGCAAGCAGAAGATCAAATACGCACGTTAAAGATCCTGTAACCCATGTCAGCGTTTGGTGGGTTATGGAAGCAAGAACATACCCAGCATGCACACCCCCCAAAACGGAGTATGGCTGCCTACATGGCGGGGTAAAAACGGTCATACACGTAAAAGCCCACTCGTGTGCTTACGAGTGAACGCAGAAGAAGAAGAAGAAGGGTGCCAGAGCAGGGACAGGAAAACACAAGCATGCAGTGGTACCGGAATGAATGGAAGGGGTCCTTTTTTCAGTATCTTTCTTCTGTCTGTATGTGTGGCCACTTTTGTGCAAGATCTGCATGTTAAAAAGAAGCATGATGATATAGTTGCTTATATATTTATTATCCCCATTAATAAGCAGTCGTGTCTGTCATGCATGTTGTCTTTGTCCCACCTTCTCTTTCTCTTTCTTTCTCTGTCTCTGTCTCTGCCTCTGTCTCTCTCTCTCTCTCTGTCTATCCATCTATCTATCTATCTCTGTCTCTCTCACTCTCCCTTTCGATGTCTGCCTGTCTCTGTCTCTATCTGTCTCTGTCTGTCTGTCTTTCTGTCTCTCTCTCATCATCTCTCTCTCATGTACACATGCCCCCACAAACATACAACACACACATCTACACACACACACACACACACACACACACACACACACACACAACACACACACACAGCCCATAAATACCGGTGACACATAAATCTTGTTTTTTCTATTTTCACTGTACTGTCTGGCAGGTAAACCGGTGCAGTACGAAGTGATAGTGAAGACAGGAGACATGCACAGAGCAGGCACCACTGCCAACGTGTACATTGCCCTCAGTGGAACGGCCGGCAAGACTGGCAAAATGTTCCTCAGTGACTCCAGCAACAACTTTGAACGCAGCAAGACGGAAAGTTTCAAGGTGTCCCGTGTCATTCTGCATCTGTGTGTGTGTGTGTGTGTGTGTGTGTGTGTGTGGTGTACTTGATGCATGTTTGTTTATGTATGCTTAACTTTGCCTTGTGAATATCACTGGCTTCCGGCCTGTGAAGAGTGAGCATCAGTCTGCATTATTGTTGTTATTATTATTTTAATTATATCATTATTGATGTTAGTAATATATTAATGTTATTAATAGTAGTAGTAGTAGTATCATCCTCCTCCTCCTCATGATTATTATTATTATTATTAATCATAATGATACTACTACTACTAATGATACTCATCAATATTTTCTTCTTCTTCTTCTTAGCAGCATTATCATCATTATCATTATTATTATTATCATCATCATCATCATTATTATTATACATTGTCATTTAGTAAAATAAAACTAATACAAAAAAAGGATACACAGAGGGGGAGAATATGATTTTTTTTTTTTTTAAGTTAACAAAACTTATTACAAAAAGAAAAAAAACACCTTAGAATAAATGACCTACTGGATCATGAAGTAAAAGTTGTGTGCTTATCTATCTGGTTGTGTGTGTCAGTGCGGGGTTTTTTTATGTGTTTCTGAGGGTATGCATGTGTGTGTGTGTGCTTGTATTCACACACACACACACACACACACACACACACACACACACACACACACACACACACACACACACACACACACACACACACACACACACACACACACACACACACACACACACACACACATTTTTGGTTTCTAATATCACTGAAGAGTGGAAGACAAAGAAATAGAAGGCTTCTGTATTCATTTTTTGTTACCTGCACAGCTGAATAGAACAGAACAGAACAGAACAGAATATGTCTTTACTACCTAGTGTACCAGGGTGACATACTGTTTCCATTGTGATGTTTCTTTGCTGCACAGCTGAAGGCGGTGAACGTGGGAAAGCTGAAGACAATCAAGATTGGTCTGGACACCTCTGGGCCCGACTCTGGCTGGTTCTGTGATCATGTGAGTGTTGATAGCGTAGTGCTGCATCAACCAGTGAGTGTGTTGTGTGTGTGTGTTTGTGGAGGGGGGGGGGGTATGGGGGTGTGTGGGTGGGGGGCTGGGGGAGGGGCGTGGGGGGTGAGTGTGTGTGTGTGTGTGTGTAAAAAGTGTTGGTAACATAGTGGTGATGGAGTGTACATGTGTGTGTGTGTGTTTGTAAGCATTGTGGGTGCATCGACCAATGTCTTGAATGAGTAAGTGAATGTATGTGTGTCTTTGTGTGTTAAGTGTTGATCAAACAGTAGTGGCGCATCAGCTATAATGAGCGAGTGAGTCTCTGAGTGTGTGTGTGTGTGTGTGTGTGCGTGTGTGTGTGTTAGTGAAACGTGTAGTGTTTGGTAACATGGCAGTGCATCAACCAGTGTCTCAGTGAGGGGGTGTACATATGTGTGTGTGAGTGTGTGTGGATGTGTGCTTGTCCATTCATGAGTGACTGTTTTCATGCACATATGTACATGTGAACTTATAATCAGGCGTATTTACATTAATGTCTGCATGCACAGTGTGCACATGCACCCCCCACACACGTTAACACATACATAGACATATGAACATACTTGAGCAGATGAATTTGTTCATAAATGAGTACTGTGGCATACACAAATACAGTTAATTGAAAAGTGACAGCAAAAACATTACTCAGAAGATAAAAAAAACAACTAGATATTTAAACAGACAGAACAGCACACACCGCGGACACAAACGGCACTCATTTTACCTTAGACAAACTCTCGGCTTCTTCATCTTCTCTGATTCAGATTTTAGTCTCATAAGTTGCACGACGGGCACTGTCTTTACAGGTCAAAGTACGCAAGACTCTGTCTCGCCAAGAAATCTCTGACAGCCTCACCCAGCTGAAAGAGGCGTGGAAAGAAGCAAAGCGGCAAGCGGCAGTCAGCGCCATGGACCGTGGGAAAGAAAACCTCACTGACAGCACCGCTGAAGAGAAGAGTGAAGAGAGGGTTGAAGGAGAAGAGAATGCTGAGAAGACTGAAGAAGAGAAGAACGACGAGAAGACTGGAGAAGAGAAGAGTGAAGAAAAGACTGAAGGAGAGGAGGCTGAAGGGGAGAAGAATGAAAGGCAGTCTGAAGGAGAGAGGAACGAAGAAGAAGAAGAAGGTGCTGAAACCATGCCGACTGCTTCCAACAGAAACGCCCCAGAGGCTCCGCAGAGGAGCGCAAGGGTGGAGAGAAAAACAGAGCGCTCCAGTGTCTTTGACGAGAAAGGGAGAGTGCTGAGAGTCCCCGTGTGCGAAGAGTACCTGTTCCCTTGCTCCAAATGGTTCGCCGCCTCACAGCAAGATGATGGTCTGTTTGAACGAGAGCTGCACGTGGAGAAAACCAAACTGTGTTACCAAGAGAGATAAGGTACTGCCTTGTTTTTTTGCTGTTGAACATGTCGCCTGTTTATTTCTTATTCCACTGGAAAACTTGAGGTGTTCCATTTTTATGTTAACTAGTGGTGTTGGTGATCATTAATGTTTTCCTGTTTGTTTTTTAATTCTACCTTTTGTTGATCGCAGGATCATCTGTCTTGACAAAGTGCTGCCAACTTAGCTCAGTTGCTGTTATTGGCTGTTATTGACCTGTAGCTGTTGTTGATATATATATATATATATATATATATATATATGTAGCTGCTATTGACATGTAGCTGTTGTTGACATATAGCTGTTGTTGACATGTAGCTGTTGTTGACATGTTGCTGTTGTTGACATATAGCTGTTGTTGACATGTAGCTGTTGTTGACATGTTGCTGTTGTTGACATATAGCTGTTGTTGACATGTTGCTGTTGTTGACATATAGCTGTTGTTGACATGTAGCTGTTGTTGACATGTTGCTGTTATTGACATATAGCTGTTATTGACATTAGCTGTTGTTGACATATAGATGTTGTTGACATGTTGCTGTTGTTGATATATAGCTGTTGTTGACATTTTGCTGTTATGACTTGTAACTGTTGTTGAAATATAGCTGTTATTGACATGTAGCAGTTGCTGATACATAGCTGTTTTTGATCTGTAGCTGTTATTGACATGTAGCTGTTGCTAATACATAGCTGTTATTGATCTGTAGCTGTTGCTGATGTGTAGCTATTATTGACCAGTAGCTGTTATTGACATTGCTGTTGTTGACATGAAATTGTTGTTGACCTGTAGCTGTTACTGACATGTTGCAGTTGCTGATATGTAGCTGTTATTGACATGTAGCTGTTGTTGATATATAGCTGTTATTGACCTGTAACTGTTATTGACATGTAGCTGTTGCTAATACATAGCTGTTATTGATCTGTAGCTGTTGCTGATGTGTAGCTATTATTGACCTGTAGCTGTTATTGACATGTAGCTGTTGTTGACCTGTAGCTGTTATTGACATTGCTGTTGTTGACCTGTAGCTGTTAATGACATGTTGCAGTTGCTGATATGTAGCTGTTATTGACATTAGCTGTTGTTGACATTTTGCTGTTATTGACATATAGTTGTTGCTGATATATAGCTGTTATTGACATGTAACTGTTGTTGAAATATAGCTGTTATTGACCTGTAGCTGTCATTGACATGGACCTGCTATTGACATGTAGCAGTTGCTGATACATAGCTGTTATTGATCTGTAGCTGTTATTGACATGTAGCTGTTGCTGACATGTAGCTGTTATTGACACATAGCAGTTGCTGATACATAGCCGTTATTGACATGTAGCAGTTGCTGATACATAGCCGTTATTGACATGTAGCAGTTGCTGATACATAGCCGTTATTGACATGTAGCAGTTGCTGATACATAGCCGTTATTGACATGTAGCAGTTGCTGATACATAGCCGTTATTGACATGTAGCAGTTGCTGATACATAGCCGTTATTGATCTGTAGCCGTTATTGACATGTAGCAGTTGCTGATACATAGCCATTATTGACATGTAGCAGTTGCTGATACATAGCTGTTATTGACATGTAGCAGTTGCTGATACATAGCCGTTATTGACATGTAGCTGTTGCTGACATGCAGTGAATTGTTTCTAGCGCTGCAGACATCAGTCAAGGCTCTGTGCAGTGGATTAATTGTTGTTGCTCTGTTTCCAAAGTTCTGAGATTGAAATGCTTCCTGAAGACCAGCTGACCAAAGTATAATTCTACACATGGCTCCACAGGTAGATAAGCGTTGATATTTTGATGGTATCTACCTAGTTTGTTTGCGTGCTTTCATTTTTTGATACATTAACTTGTGCGGTAAATCATTGTTAAGATATATGTGGTTTCAGTTTCACTTTCACTTTCTCAAGGAGGCGTCACTGCGTTCGGACAAATCCATACACGCTACACCACATCTGTTGAGCAGAGCCTGACCAGCAGCATAACCCAACGCGCTTAGTCAGGCCTTGAGTGCATGCTTACATATTTCTGTACCTATGAAAGGGGATTTCATTTTACGTAATTTCGCCAGAGGACAACACTCTCGTTGCCATGGGTTCTTTTTCAGTGCGCCAAGTGCGTGCTGCACACGGGACCTCGGTTTATCGTCTCATCCGAAAGACTAGACGCTCAGTTTGATTTTCCAGTCAAACTTAGGAGAAAGGGCGAGAGCGGGATTCGAACCCACACCCTCACGGACTCTCTGTATTGGCAGCTGAGCGTCTTAACCATTCTGCCACCTTCCTCCTATATGTGGATGTTTTGATAGTATCTTATCGAGTTTTTGTGCGTGCTTTCATATTTGATACATTTAAGAGTGCAGTAAATCATTGTTGTTCTATCCCAGTATTATGTCTTTGTTTTACCTATTTTGAGAACACTCACAGTGGGCAGTATTATGTTTTGATTAGTACTGTGACAGATCATTAGTCTTTGTGGTTTGCTTCATCATGTTGTATGAAAAATAAAAGTAAAATATTTCAACTCATTTACGAAATTATGTATATTTGAGTACCACTTACTTTGGTAATATATCTCAATTACAGCAACAAATGGGTAGTGAGGAACAGACATGTTTTTTATTAAATGGTCAGCAGTTTTTTTTTTTGTTTAGTAAGCCACTTTATCGCATATTGCTTAATCAACTAGTCACAGGAAATAATTTGTGTTCCTTGTCAATACACTGGCATTATTATAATGTAAATGTGTAGTGTAAACAAGTGGTACAACTTGATGCTTTATGGTGTAAACTAAGACTTTGGTGATTTTGTTTCTGTGTGTGTTGTGAGTTGAGAGTAGAGGACAACTTTTACATTTCTAGTGGTGGTGGTGTTGTTTTTTTCATTGATCGAAAAGGCAATTTTGTCAAACATGTGGACCTCTCTCGTTTTGTTCATTACAGTTGTCCATTCTGAACAGTTCTTTTGTTGTATTGTGTACTCAGGCCTGGATCATGTTCCGCCCATACTGCAGCCAGTTTGTTACAGCTGTTAGATCCCTGTCTCGGTGTCTGTGTCTGTGAGACACTGTCAGCATGGTGTCATCTCGTTTTGCCCTTTCCCGATTCACTCATTCCCATTTCACCTATTCCTGATTTACTTATTCTTAGTTCACCTACTTTTGACTCACCCATTCCTGATTTACTTATTCTCAGTTCACCTTTTCTTGACTCACCCATTCCTGATTTAGTTATTCTCAGTTCACCTATTCTTGACTCACCCATTCCTGATTTACTTATTCTCAGTTCACCTTTTCTTGATTCACCCATTCCCAAATCATCCATTCCTGATTCACCCATTCCTAGATCACCCATTCCCAATTCACCCATTCCCAAATCACCCATTCCCCATTCACCCATTCCAGAATCACCCATTCCCCATTCACCCATTCCAGAATCACCCATTCCCCATTCACCCATTCCCAAATCACCCATTCCCCATTCCCCAATTCCCAAATCACCCATTCACCCATTCCCAAATCACCCATTCCCCATTCCCCCATTCCAGATTCACCCATTCCCCATTCACCCATTCCAGATTCACCCAATCACCCATTCCAGATTCACCCATTCCTCATTCACCCATTCCAGAATCACCCATTCCCAAATCACCCATTCCTGATTCACCCATTCCAGATTCACCCAATCACCCATTCCAGATTCACCCATTCCTCATTCACCCATTCCAGAATCACCCATTCCCAAATCACCCATTCCTGATTCACCAAAACATTTTTCATTACCATGGTTTCATGTTATTTTACCACACTTTTTTTTTCTATGCCAAGTTTTCAAACAGTTTTTTTTCCACAATATTTATTGTCAAACACATTTTTAAAAATCTGACTGGAAAGGATCCATTTTTTTATTTGTTTTATCTTTTTTTTTTTTCTCTTTGTTTATTTTATTTATTTAATTTTTGGGGGGAGGGTATCAAGATATGCTGGTTTGATATCTTGTTCAGTATGTTCAGTCATTCGTTTTCATGCTTGTGCAAAATGTGTTTCATTATTAATGGGGTGGAGAAGGAAGAGATTTACCATCAAGAACCCCCTCATCACGGTGTTGTTGTTGCTGCCTCTGCTACCCCAACCAGGGGGCCTGAAGCTAGCAACTCTTGGACCTTGGGGCTTGGAGGGGAGACAATTCTTTGGATGTGTGGGTGCTGGTGGTGGGTATTGGTGCTGGTGTGTGCTTTCTAAACAAACAAAATGTGTGTGTGTGTGTGTGTGTTTTGGGATAAAGGGATTCTCATGTTGATCAGTTTAGTGATTATGATCGTTTGATACTTTAGTGATCTTATATTCTGATTGTTTTATCGCATGTTGTTACCTGTCTTTGTCACTCCATTGCTGAGCATTGACCCACCCATGCTAACAGGCCATGTTTGTTTTATCATGTGTTACCTGTCTTTGTCACTCCATTGCTGAGCATTGACCCACCCATGCTAACAGGCCATGTTTGTTTTATCATGTGTTACCTGTCTTTGTCACTCCATTGCTCAGCATTGACCCATGCACCATAACAGCCCATCCACACCAATGACCCATCCACACCGCTGACCCATCCACACCAATGACCCATTCACACCAACGACCCATTCACACTAATGACCCATCCACACCAACTAATTCACACTACTGACCCATTCACATCAGTGATCCATGAACACCAGTGACCCATCCACACCAATGACCCCATTCACAGCACTGACCCATCCACACTACTGACTCATTCACACCAATGACCCATCCACACCGCTGACTCATTCACACCAATGACCCATCCACACCACTGACCTATTCACACCACTGACCCATCCACACCGCTGACCTATTCACACCGCTGACCTATTCACACCAATGACCCATCCACACCACTGACCTATTCACACCAATGACCCATCCACACCAATGACCCAGCCATACCGTTGACCCATCCACACCACTGACCTATTCACACCAATGACCCATCCATACCAATGACCCAGCCATACCATTGACCCATCCACACCAACGACCCATCCACACCAATGACCCATCAGTGACCCATTCACACCAATGACCCATTAGTGATCCATTCACACCAATGACCCTTTTACACCAATGACCCACCAATGACCCATTCACACCAACGACCCATTCACACCAATGACCCATCCACACCAACTAATTCGCACTAATGACCCATTCACATCAGTGATCCAATAACACCAGTGACCCATTCACATCAGTGATCCATTAACACTAATGACCCATTCACATCAGTGATCCATTAACACCAATGACCCATTCACACCAACGACCCATTCAAGCCAATGACCTGTCTTGTTCGCACTAGTGACCCATTCACATCAGTGATCCATCAACACTAATGGCCCATTCACATCAGTGATCCATTAACACCAGTGACCCATTCACATCAGTGATCCATTAACACCAATGACCCATTCACATCAGTGATCCATTAACACCAATGACCCATTCACATCAGTGATCCATTAACACCAATGACCCATTCACATCAGTGATCCATTAACACCAATGACCCATTCACATCAGTGATCCATTAACACCAATGACCTATTCACATCAACTTCCCGTTCATATCAATGACACATCCACATCAACAGTGCAATGTCCATTCTGTGATACAACAGATATATCGTTCACGGTATACTGTGGGTTAACTGTGAAACGTTTTACAAGGATCTGATCTCATAACTTTATGAAAACAACATTATAAAACTGATATTAAATGTGTATAGACTGCGTTATTTTGCCACTTGAACTTTTGGTTGTGTAGAGTTTTTATACCGAAGTTCTTTTTACTTTGTTGAAAGTTGATGTTTAAGATGATATTAGTCTGTTTCAGCATCTTAAGAATCCTCTTCTATATCTCTCTGTTGTCTCTCTCTATCTGTGCCTTTCTGTCCGTCTGTCTGTCTCTCATTCTTTCGATCAGTCAACTGAAGGACACGAACCATTCAATTTGTTTAATCAAATTTTTTTTTAAAGCAGATATGCGCAAGCTTATTTATTAGTGTTTCAACAGACTAATGCATCTGCAAACAAAAATGATTTATTTCTAGTTGAAAAAAAGAAGGAGAAAAAGACAAATGCACCTGAAATTAATACTTCGGAAACATGTCATATTACATGTCAGCCCAATTTTTGAAATGGTTCATGTACATACGTAAGGCTATGGTAGAGGTATTTTCCATTTTTATAGTTTAGTGTGATTTAAAAATAGTGGTGGAGGGTTTTGGTGGGGGGAGTACTTCGCTGAATACCGGCAACCAGTTTACTTGTAATAAAGCATTACACTGGAACATATGTGCATTTTCTGGTGCTCATGTGTGTGTGTGTGTGTGTGTGTGTGTGTGTGTTTACCGAGTTCCACTTCAGAAGGACTCTCTCTCTCTCTCTCTTTCAGTCAGCATCCACACATTAACAATTAACGAGAATCACGTGTTGAATTCGTCTTTTTTTTCCCCCTTTTTTTCTTTTGGGGGAGGGGAGGGGGTATGAGTGTGTTGGTGTGTGCGTACGTGTGTGTGTCTGTGAGTGCGCGTGTGTTTGCAGATTTCATCTTCAGAAGCTCTGTGTGTGTGTGTGTGTGTGTGTGTGTGTGTGTGCAGAAACGAACCCTGTTCACACTGAAAATAAACGTGAACCACGTGTTGAGTTCATCTTGTGATGGTGTGTGTGTGTGTGTGTGTGTGTGTTGACTTCCTCTTCAGAAGGGCTGTCTGTTTCTGTGCGTGCGCGCACTGACGCGCGTTTGTGCATATATATATATATATATATATATATATATATATATATCTGTGTGTGTGTGTGTGTGTGTACTGACTTCCTACACAGAAAGTCTCTCTTTCTCTGTATAAAAGCAAATACGCATCAGATCAAATACACACGTTAAAGATTCTGTAATCCATGTCAGCGTTTGGTGGGTTATGGAAACAAAAACATACCCAGCATGCACACCACCGAAAACGGAGTTTGGCTGCCTACATGGCGGGGTAAATAAAGAAAACGGTATACACATAAAATGTTACATGTCTGCCTGAGTGTGTATGTGTGCGCGCCTGAAATCTGATTGAATGACACAGGAAACGGACTTCTTCTTCTTCTGCGTTCACTCGTATGCACACGAGTGGGCTTTTACGTGTATGACCGTTTTTACCCCGCCATGTAGGCAGCCATACTCCGTTTTCGGGGGTGTGCATGCTGGGTATGTTCTTGTTTCCATAACCCACCGAACGCTGACATGGATTACAGGATCTTTAACGTGCGTATTTGATCTTCTGCTTGCATATACACACGAAGGGGGTTCAGGCAGTAGCAGGTCTGCACATATGTTGACCTGGGAGATCGTAAAAATCTCCACCCTTTACCCACCAGGCGCCGTCACCGTGATTCGAACCCGGGACTCTCAGATTGACAGTCCAACGCTTTAACCACTCGGCTATTGCGCCCGTCACAGGAAACGGACGATAAGCGCCCAGTGGCAGCCGTCAGTCGGCTCTACCCAGGCAGGCAGCCTGTTGTGCAAATGACCCATGTACTTGTAAAGCGCTCAGAGCTTGGTCTTTGACCGAGGATAGGCGCTATTAAAGTATCCATGTCATTCATTCATTCGTCCATTCATTCATTCTCTCTCTCTCACACACTCTCTCTCTCTCTCTCTCTCTCTCTCTGTGTGTGGCAGAAATGAATCCTGCTCGCACTGAAAATAAACGTGATTCACGTGTGGATTCTATCTTATGAAGATGTGTGTGTCTGTGTGTCAGTACTGACTCCTACTCAGAAACTCTGTGTGTGTGTGTGTGTGTGTGTGTGTGTGTGTGGCAGAAATGAACCTTGCTCGCACTGAAAATAAACGTGATTCACGTGTGGATTCTATCTTATGAAGGTGCGTGTGTCTATGTGTCTGTACTGACTTCCTACTCAGAAACTCTCTCTCTCTCTCTCTCTCTCTCTCTCTGTGTGTGTAATGAAGCAAACAAGCGCAAGGTGTGCGTGCATTCGTGTGCCGCGCGCGTGTGTGTGTGTGTGTGTATGTGTGTGTGTGAACGTGCATGTTTGTGAGATAAAGCCTGTGAGGGCCGGGGGAGGGAGGGGAGAGAGATTATCAAAAAAAAGGGCGTGGTAGTTTTCAAGGTAATGTTCAACTTTAGAATACTAAACTCAGGGGGGCTGTTTAGACGAAAAACAAAGGGTGCCTTAGGCTCACCTCGATGCGCTAAGTTGAATGGAACCCTCAGCTAAGCTGTACGACCACTACTTTCCCATGAAACTGCGACAATTTTATACACAGTACGCTCAGCCGATCATAGCCAGAGCAACCACCTGCAAGCCATTTTGACTGCTGATCACGCGGGTGGTCGCGTCATCAATCTCTGTGTTTTATTCTAAAGTTGAAGACTACCTTACTGTGTATAAAATTGTCGCAGTTTCATGGGAAAGTAGTGGTCGTACAGCTTAGCTGAGGGTTCCATTCAACTTAGCGCATCGAGGTGAGCCTAAGACACCCTTTGTTTTTCGTCTAAACAGCCCCCCTGAGTTTAGTATTCTAAAGTTGAACATTACCGTTTTCAAATGCTGACGATTCTGATACTGACATAATCTGTACTCACGTTGCCACCTATCAAATTTACGGGTGTGACGTCTTCATGCCTGCAGTTTAAAGCAGGTCACTCAACAGGCGTTCAGTTCCGCTACCGGTGGGGGAAAACAAAACCAACGCCGGGGCCCGGGAAATAATTCCTTAGGTTTCGGAAGACGAGAACTGTGATGGAAATATGGAGTTTAACGACCTTGTGTTCTTTCGCTTCCAACATCAAATGTTAAATGTTTCCGGGTGGTCTTCCCGTTTGTGGGGAATGATTTATTTAGGTTACGGAACAGACAACGGAAAATGAAAGCTGTGTAGCGTATAGAAAACTTGTCCCCGAGATCCTTGTTATTCAGGAAGAATGGACGAAGGACGGATGTAGAAGGGTCGGATATTTCCATACAATGAAAAACCCCGACACTCACCAACATGAAAGGATAGAGGTTAACGACCATTCAGTTTTCTTTCGCTGCCAGCATCATCAGTTTTTGTTTACACGTAACGGGAAACAGACCTGTTTATGCGACGGAAGTAGACAAGGAAGTGGAGGCAGTGTTGTACAGTTCATGGAAGAAAGCTTTTTAGTTCTTCAGTTGTACAAACCTGACGCGGGCGCAATAGCTGAGTGGTTAAAGCGTTGGACTTTCAATCCGAGGGTGAATGACCCTGGTTCGAGTCTCGGTAACGGCGCCTGGTGGGTAAAGGGTGGAGATTTTTCACGTCTCCTAGATCAGCATATGTGCAGACCTGCTAGTCCCTGAACCCCCTTCGTGTGTATACCCAAGCAGAATATCAAATACGCACGTTAAAGATCCTGTAATACATGTCAGCGTCCGATGGGTTATGGAAACAAGAACATACCCAGCATGCACACACCCCTCCCCGAAAACGGAGTATGGCTGCTTACATGGGGTAAAAACGGTCATGCACGTAAAAGCCCACTCGTGTACATACGAGTGAACGTGGAAGTTGCAGCCCACGACAGAAGAAGCAAAAGTACAAATCTGCAATTAACAGCAATTTTCTGTTCGTCAGAGTCCCTCACACATCCTTCAGAACAAATGTATCTTTAACGTGACAAGTCTTTTCAAGCAGTCTCTGCACCCCTCTACACATGAAAGGCACTTCATTCCATGTCTGTATTCTATGGATCCATATCTATTTCTTCCAAGCGTGTTCAGTGTGCGTGTATGCATGCGTGATTGTGTGTGCGTACGTGCACTGACGATGATGATGATGATGGTGATGTATGTGTGTGTGTGTGTGTGTGCGTGCGCGTGTGCGAGCGTGTGTGTGTGTGTGTGTCAGTGTGTGTGTGTCAGTGTGTGTGTGTCAGTGTGTGTGTGTGTGCATGTGTGTGTGTCTGACTGACATGTTATTATCAGTAAAGCGCTATATCACTGAATGTATTATTGTTATTATTATTATTATCATTATTAAGACGAGACCCGTGATCCATAGCATATTGTTCAAGAAGAATGGACTGATGTGGAAGAAGGATTTCCTACCATTCAAAAACCTCAGACAGCCACTCCTCTCAGTCACACAAAAGGAGTCAGTGACAGTCTGTGTCTGGAGCGGATGTTGACCATATGATCACTGTCAAGTTTCGCACGTGTGCACAGCATCCAAACTGGTGACAAGTCATATCATCGAGTCCAATGTTTTGAAACAAGCGATGACGGACGCAATAGCCGAGTGTATGTAGGGGCGAAGGATGGAAGATGGAGATTTTGAGTAACCAACATGTTAAAGCTTAGTTGGGGGAATGTTGTGTTAATTCCAAGAATATTTCTTTCTTTTATTTATCATTATCTTTTTCTTTTTTTTAAATTATCTTCTTTTTTTTTTATAGGCTATAACTGTAAAGTTTTGAGCGAAGTGCCACTTTGTTTTCCGCAGATCCCTAACTCGTTCTCTCTGTCTCACTCACTCACACATCCACACACGCTCTCTCTCTCTCTCTCTCTCTCTCTCTCTCTCTCTCACACACACACACACACACACACACACACACACACACACACACAGAGCTGGGCAGACAGGTAGAGACAGATAGACAGAGAGTGGACACTTTTATGTTTTTACGCGAGACTTGTTGTGAGAGTTCATTAATCAATCTTCAAGCATTTCCACACAAAGGAATGAACAACCACTGTATAAAAAAATAAATAAATAAAAAAGAACTTTACCGGCAACAACTTTTAATAATCATATCATCATAATTATCACATGTAAAGCACTTTGTACAATGGTACAAAACAACCTTGTTTATCTTCTTGAACCACTGAGTAAAAAAAAAAAAAGACAAAAAAAAAACGGAAAGAAAGAGAGAGAGAGAAAAAAAAAAAAAAAAGACCGCAAGGTGCATCGACACAATTACTGAAAAAAAAAGAAGTAAAAATTAATATTAAGTAAAATTACCAAAATATGATCTTGAGCATATCAAAGAAATGTTAAAAAAAAACACAACAAAACATATCACAAAAATACATTAGAAAAAATATATTATGTTAAAATCAGTGCATCAATAGTCAAAACAAATACGATCACCTGTACTGTTTCAAGAGCTATATCTGTCGGAATGCACCAAGAAAAAAATGAAAGAAAATCGCATTGCTGTTTACTGATAATATAATGTACATGCATATCATCACATGACCGCACTGACTCACTATGTTATAAAGTGGTGTGCTTGTACTCTGTGCGGGTAACTGATAAGTGTACGCTTCGTTAATCTCATACGGCGCGTTTATGTGCATGTAATATGTTATACATATATATGTTTTGTCCATCTCCCATGATGATAATGTACGTTATGCATGCTGTAGGTCTGTGAAAGAATGTCCGTATGTACGCATGTGTGTGTGCAGTCGTGTGTGTGTGTGTGTGTGTGTGTGCGTGTGTGCGTGTGTGTGTTTTATGTGAGTTTATGTGTGTGTATTTATCTATATCCTGCACACATATACCTACATGCATACATGCACGCACACATAAACTGAGAAATGTACAGCATGCCCATAATGAATAAGTACAGATGGGAAAATGAAACATTTATTTAATCTCTCTCTCTCTCTCCCCCCCCCCTTTCTCTCTCTCTCTCTCTCTCCCACACACACACACACACACACACACACACACACACACACACACACACTTGGAGCAATTAATTCTGAATAACTATCCAAGAAACACTGTTCAAACAAACTTTGAAGAAGAAAAAAACAACTTAGTAGATGACCAATGTAATGATATATCCACACAGACAAAAGAGCAAAATGGAAAACACACACACACACACACACTGGAGTAAGAAATATGTGAATGAATTAATGGCACAGTCCCCCGCCCCCCACACACAAACACACACATCTCTCTCTCTCTCTCTCTCTCACACACACACACACACACACACACACACACACACACACACATCCATATTACTTGTGTTATTTCTCCTTCTTTAAAAACTTTTTTTCGTTGTTAACTAAGCAGTTGTTTTATTCACGATACACAAGAACCAGCAACAGGTCTATTCCAAAAGTCATGAAAAGAAACGGTTACAAATATCCCCCTTTCTTTTCCACTGAAGATCCTCGGCTGAAACCGAGGTTACAAATCTCCATTTTCTTTTAGTACTTTCGCGCGCGCGCACACACACACACACACACACACACACACACACACGTATATATATATATATATATATATATATATATATATATATATATACACCTTTAATAGCTTCAAAACAACAGCAAAAACTGTCGAATCGGAACGACATGGTCTCATCTGATCTGCCACAGTGATAGCCCGTCTCTTTCATGACTCTCTTGTCTACCCAGTTCAGCCTTAGAGTAAACTGTTGGACTATATTGTGGTCAGTCATGTCCGACTTTGACCAGTGATTACAGCAGATGGGACAACTGTTGTACCGGCCGAATGTCTTGGCTGGAAATTGATCCATTCCCCTGTCCTGACGGGCACATCTGTCACTGACTTAACACACATCTATTCCAAAAGAAAATTGATCATCTTCAGTTGTCGTGCGTTCCTCCTCTGACTTTATGTTCAGTCATGATTAGATTTCCCCCACTAAAACTAGGCGTACGATGGCTCAGTGGTTAAAACGTCTGCCAGAAAAAGTGATTCAGTCCCGAAGTGGCGACCACCCTGTAGGCATGGGTTCGAACCTGATGAGGACCATGAAAAAAAATTTTTTTTTTTTTTTTTGAAGAAAATGCGGCAATACAAGGGCATCCAGGAGTCATGACCTGGGTGCGGCCTGGCCCTCCTATGAGTGTAAGGAGTTCAGCGCCGAAACACTTGACTGAGGGAGGCTGGGGGGGGAGGGGGCCGGGCCGGGGGGCTTCTTCTCTGAAGACCTTGTACTGTCCAGCTCTCCCCGGAGTTTCTTATCGCATATGTTATCTCAGCTCGCAATCTTTTGGCCACTGAAATGATCAGCTGCAAGCACACCTCTTTCCATCCATCCGTCCCTTGAGATTCCGTTCCTCGTGGTTAAATGTTTGTGTGGGGCAGTGGGGAGGTGGTGGGGGGGGGGGGGGGGGGGGACTGATTTGTCAGTATGAGAGCACTTTTAAAACGCTCTTTGGTATGACTATGGCAGTGTTTATTTTTTCCTTTCTTTATGTCACTCAGTGAACCTGCTGCTTTTTGAGCTTCGGCTTTTCCACCGGAAAGAAATGTTTTGTCCATTTTACATATATATATTTTTTTTAATACATCGGTACACATAAGGTATATATGTGATCACACACACACACGCACGCACCCAACCACACAAGCACTCACGTATGCACGCACACGCACACTGGCACAAACTGCATCAGTGAATGCGCGCGTGCGCGTGCAAATGATACACACATATGCGCGCGGCGTCAAAACTTGCGATTGTGTCGCCTGTCTCAGGCGGAGGGCCCCCCCAATTCCTCAGAA
>NC_134879.1:47348657-47353657 GCF_041734735.1 Babylonia areolata | reverse complement strand
GGTCCACGCTCAGCTGCTGCAGCTGAGATCCGAACTGGCGGACACTGTCGTTCAGCGCCGCGATCTGGACCACCACGTCCTCTGCTGCCCCCACCGACGACGATGCTTCTTCGGATTCCTGTGCATCAAACACACAGTCACACACACGTCTGTAAGCCAACACGGCACCGTCGACAAATGCAGAGGTAGCGAAAAGCAGATCTACATAAAGCAGGCCAATGAAATTTGTTTTCCGTTTCACTTTCTCAAAGAGGCGTCACTGCATTCGGACAAACCCATAAACGCTACACCAAATCTTGCAAGGCAGATGCCTGACCAGCAGCATCACCCAACGCGCTTAGTCAGGACTTGAGTGGATGCAGTTATATTTATGTACCTATCAGAGTGAATTTCTCACTAAAGAATTTCGCCACAAAGGACAACACTTATGATGCCATGGGTTCTTTTTCAGCGCGCCAAATGCGTGCTGCACACGGGGTCTCCATTTCTCGTCTCATCCGAATAACCGGACGCTCAGTTTGATTTTCCTGTCAAACTGGAGACCGGGAGACTGAGATTCTGACTCAGACCCTCACAGACATTGTATTGGCAGATAAGTTTCCTTTATTTATTTGTATTTGTATTTCTTTTTATCTAAACAGATTTCTCTGTGTGAAATACGGGCTGCTCTCCCCAGGGAGAGCGCGTCGCTACACTACAGCGCCACCCTTTTTTTGTCATTTTTCCTGCGTGCAGTTGTTGGGTTTTTGGGGGGGGGGGGGGGTATCTGTTTTTCCTATCGAAGTGTTTTTTTTCTACAGAATTTTGCCAGGAACAACTCTTTTGTTGCCGTGGGTTCTTTTACGTGCGCTAAGTGCATGCTGCACACGGCACCTCGGTTTATCGTCTCATCCGAATGACTAGCGTCCAGATCACCACTCAAGGTCTAGTGGAGGGGGAGAAAATATCGGCGGCTGAGCCGTGATTCGAACCAGCGCGCTCAGACTGCCAATATGTGCACAAATTTAGACTTATTATCAGGTTGGGTTTTTTATGCGTTGGAAATCGCATTTTGTTTTTCAACAGTATTTTTAAAAAACACATGCCAAGTGACTATATAGATTTCAGCACAAATCTGTCTGTCTCTCTGTCTGTGTGTGTGTCTGTCTCTCTCTCTCTACTGAACGTGCCCGCCCATGTTTCCGTTTTCATCTGATTTGCATTAATACGTGTCCGCGTGTGAAGAGGGGTGTTACACAAGTTGTGACAGAGTTAGAGAACAGAAAATGAGTAAGATCTGCTTTGGCTCAATAAAACACAGAGTTCACACACACACACACACACACACACGCGCGGCTGTCGTTTATAAGCCAGTCATTGTGTAGAAATACGTAATGACTGTGAATTGTTGGTTGAAACACCAATTTTTTTCAAAACTTTTTTTTTAAATTTTTTTTAAAACGCATTCATCTATGCTGTTGATGCTGCAGTTGTACCTGAAACCATCATTTGTGAATGAAATGAAAGGTCATTGATAGACCGCTGCCTGTCTGCACAATTTAGATAATGCCTCGATTTATTTTTTTCAATATTGTATTTGAAATTCAATACAATACAAGCACATCTAGTTTCGTGAAGTGGTCCTTACCTTTGTTTGTGTGTGTGTGTGTGTGTGTGTGTGTGTGTGTGTGTGTGTGTGTGTGTGTGTGTGTGTGTGTGTGTGTGTGTGAAATGTGTGTAGAGCAGAAAACACTTACCAGAGTTGTCCGGCTGGAGGCTGGGGGCCACTGCAAAGCATCCACCTGAATAACAGATAGAGAAAGTGAAGTGTGCAAGTTGACTTTTTTTTTCTTTTTCTTTTTTTTTTCTCTTTTTTTGCATGCCATGTGCGCCCATGCACATGAACACGCACACACAGAGAGAGGCAGAGACACACAGACACACATACAACCACCCTCGCCCACACAGCTACATCCATATACACCCACACCAACCCCCCCGCCCCCTCCACACACACACACACACACACACACACACACACACACACACACACACACACAACTACGTACATACTAACATGCACGCACGCAAACAAAAACAAAGAAAGATAGATAGATAGAAAGAAGACAGAAAGAAAGAAAGAAACACAGAAAGAAAGAAAAAAGAAAGAGAGAAAGAAAAGAAAGAAAAGAAATAAAGAAAGTACAGAAAGAAAGAGAGAAACAAAACAAACAAATAAATTAACTGATTTAAATCATCTACCTATTTAAATATTCATTGATTCATTTGGTTTGTTCTTATATCTATCTATCTACTAACTCATTTGTTTGTTTATACATACATTCATTCATTCATTTATCAATAAACAAACTCGACTTCTAAAGTTAAAACATGTACATTTTTCATTTACCCTCCTCTCCCCCCCCTCCCCCCACCCCCGCCCCCACACCCCCTAACAGGAAAATCAGTCCAGAAACCTCCACACAGTTCGAACACATTCCTTTCCTTTTCTGCTGAGTATTTCGTCCTGTTCATGATGAAGGTCTGCCTTTCCACCCGTCTCCCCAAACAGAATATAATTATGTAAAATAGAAAAGAGATAATCAATGGTGGTGGAGTGATGGCCTAGAGGTAACGCGTCCGCCTAGGAAGCGAGAGAATCTGAGCGCGCTGGTTCGAATCATGGCTTAGCCACCGATACTTTCTCCCCCTCAACTAGACCTTGAGTGGTGGTCTGTACGCTAGCCATTCGGATTTCGGATGAGACGATAAACCGAAGTCCCGTGTGCAGCATGCACTTAGCGCACGTGAAAGAACCCACGGCAACAAAAGGGTTGTTCCTGGCAAAATCCTGTAGAAAAATCCACTTCGATAGGAAAAACAAATAAAACTCCACGCAGGAAAAAAAAAAAAAAGGGGGGGGGGGGGGGCGCTGTAGTATAGCGACGAGCTCTCCCTGGGGAGAGCAGCCCGACTTTCACACAGAGAAATCTGTTGTGATAAAAAGAAATACAAATACAAATAAATGAATTAAATACAATAAAGCGCTGTGTCGGCCCATATATTATTATATTACCCTC
This sequence comes from Babylonia areolata, assembly GCF_041734735.1. Lineage (NCBI taxonomy): Eukaryota > Metazoa > Mollusca > Gastropoda > Neogastropoda > Buccinidae > Babylonia > Babylonia areolata. Next base: position 47,350,598 of record NC_134879.1, on the reverse strand, counting down.
TGGCTCAGATTGTGATAGGTAGTCAGCATTCGCCTCATGTCGCCTTCCTGGTCGCGAATGTGAGCTTGCATACCTGGAAATGTAACATGGGCACTGGTTTGGGGATGAATTTCATTTTGTTTTAGAATGTCCCCAAAATACTGTAATTCGAAATATGTTGATACCGCATAAATATAAATCACATCTGTCAATGTTCGGTTTTTGCAATTTATTCAGTGCTGAGAAGGAAACATAATTTAAGTGAATTCATAAAACTTGGAAAGGGTGTGTAACTTTTGTTACATCTAAAACATATTTGTCAGTATGTTTAAGTTTGATTTGTTTTTGTTGCAAATCATTATCATTAGCGCGCGCGCGCGCGTGTGTGTGTGCGTGGGTGTACGTTTTTGCGTGTTTCGGAGACATCGTTGGACTAAGTTGTGATTCATTGTGAGTATTTTTTTTTTTTTTTTTACTGTATCCTCCACACCCCAAAAGGGGCAAAAGGATTAAATTTCTTTGAATCTTTGAATCTTTGAAAGACGTCCACACTTCGAGAGAGTCATGCTGTACTTGTGACATAGCCTCGTTACTTCTCTTTCTCTTTCCACTTATTTATTATTATTTATTATTATTATTATTATTATTATTATTATTATTACTACCTTTTTTATTATAATTCTTATTTATTTATTTATTTATTTATGTAAGCTTATCTATTATTTATTCGCCTTTTTTTTTTCTTTTTTTTTTCTCAAGGCCTGACTAAGCGCGTTGGGTTACGTTGCTGGTCAGGCATCTGCTTGGCAGATGTGGTGTAGTGTATATGAATTTGTCCGAACGCAGTGACGCCTCCTTGAGCTACTGAAACTACTGAAACTCTCTTTGCACTGACTTCTCTCTCTCCGCCACACGTTTATTCCTTGTTTTGTTTTTTTGTTTTTTTGTCCCGCTTTTCTTCTTTGTCCTTGAGGGCTGGGTGTAAAAAAAAGCAGCTGTGCTTACTCCACCACCCTCGTGAAATAAAAATTCGTTTCGTTTCGTTTATTTTGTTTCATTTTTTCATTTATATCTTAGCTTAGTTTTTTTTTGTTGAAATTCATGTGTGATCACGTTTGGACTTCTAGCTTTGATGACACCCGTCACATACTTAGTATGTACATGTATACAGGACAGGACTTTATAAAAGATTTTATTGTTGTCCTGTTCGTCTTTAACTGTGTTGTATATTCCAAATGAAATACTGTTTAAACCACACATCGAGAAATAAACGCGAGAAAATAACAACAACAACAACAACAACAATAATAATAATGATAATAATAATAATAATGATACTGCTACTAACAATAATAACGATAATGATACTACTACTAATGATAAGAATAATGATAATGATGATGATAATATATTAGTGCATTCAAACTTCTCGAAGCGCTTTATTCTTACAGTCAGACACAAAGAAAACCAGAAAATACGCACGCACAAATGCACACACACAGACACGCATGGGAAAAAAATAGATGTTGAGCCATACAATATGTGTATGAAACTTGACTGCCCTTCCTACAGTTGTTGTTTCAAAAAGGAACGTTTTTAGATATATTTCAAATAAACAAAACTTTTTTTCAAAAGGAAGGCTACTTAAAGAAGTGTACATGGCAGAGGTGTGTGAGTTTACATCATTTGAAAGAAATATTCAAATAACAGAAACGTGGGTAGAAAAAAATTTCTTTTCTTTTTTTTTAAGTCTTCAAAGCAAATAAAAATGCAAAGCGTGTGTTCATAAGAGCTTGTGTTGACTGAAGAAACCAACCGAATATAAAGAAATGATTGAAAAATTAAAAGTAAAAATACAGAGAAAAGACGAAGAAGAAGAAATGAGGTAATGAAATACTGTCAATGTTTTCTCTCTCCTTGTCTCTGTATGTTTCTCTTCCTCTCTCTGTCTCTGTCTGTCTG
>NC_134879.1:47341157-47343657 GCF_041734735.1 Babylonia areolata | reverse complement strand
TTTGGGGAAAAAAAATACTGGCGAAGCGATTGGGTTTCGTCCTTATACTTCTGTACAGTCGACCAGAGGGGAGCATCTGGAAAATCCCAAAAGCTGGATGTGATTTAACGAAGACTGGGAAGATTCTTAGCGCTGCAAACATTGTCCTAACCTCACCGTTCGTTCATTTCGAGTCAAAAATCCATTGAGACAACGATGTGTTTGTTCTGCATTGTTCGCATATTCTGTGCAGCATATTCAGGGTTTCAAAGGCTATGCCAGTCTTTAATAAAAGCTAATTTGTGTTGGCACATTTTCTTCTGTCATTGCTGCTGTGCGCACGTGTCAAATGATCGGTATATTATGGGCAAGCTCGGAGCTTCCCTTCTCGAGGAAATGTCTGGATTTGTTCCAATGCCCCTTTTATTTGACCAGCTGAATCGGTAGCATACGTAGCACTGACCACTGACTTGAAGTTGTGTGCCTAGTTAATGGAGAGAGTCACCACTCTCTTGCTGTTTAATCCTTTCCTCTCCTTGCTTTATTGTTCTGTCATTTCGCTGAAAAGACCGCTCATGCACACTTGGGAACTGTTCTCGCCCCTCAAGCAAACCTTAGCGCCGCTGTTTATAGCTAAAGATCGCTTAATCGATCGCTTAACCCTGTCACCGCCAGTCAATTCAGAGTGCAAAAATTCACTTGTGCTATAAACACAGAAAAGATGAGTGTTTAAGAATAGCTAGGGATTCCCCTGTGATGTGTAGGAAAATAATCACAGCCTATCCTACCACCGAAAACTAAGAGCAGTAGGTTAATGGCTAACAGACCCATGATTTAATGATTATGAATTAAACCACATCCAGGGTTCCAGAACAACAAGCCATAGCAGACTGACCTAACATCGTTCTCCGGGCCATCCTCAGTGTCGGAGGCGGCGGTGGGCCGGTAGACAGCTGAGGGGATGGACACCCCAGAGCGACTCACAGTGTCCCCGCCGGGGGGACGTAGGCTTGGCGGGGGGAGACTGGTGGGGCTGCCACGGGCAACAAACAGCAAACATCAACAACATCATCATCATGACGAGAAACCGTTTGTTTTAGTTCGCTGACAAGCGCACGCTATGTGCTCGTACACACACACACACACACACACACACACACACACACACACACACACACACACACACACACACACAGAGAGAATACGAATGACGTGAGGTCATGGTTGATGATGATGATGATGATGATGATGATGATGATGATGATGATGATGATGATGATCATCATCATCATCATCATCATCATCATCATCATCATCATCATCATCATCATCATCATCAAGGTGGTCGTTGCCATGGTAGCTGTCGCGGTCGTGATGATGACGATCATGACAACGACGACGACGGCGACGGCGACCATAATGATGATGACGATGACTGGGATGACAATGATGATGTCGACCAGAAGGATGACAGCGAACTGAGTTACCTGGGGTCAGTGTAGTGGTGGTTGCCGTCAATGCATTCATAGATGGTGGAAGAGCGGGGTGGAGCTGGGCCCACAGAGGGCGATGGGCCCCGTCTGAAGTCCGCTTCAATCCCTGCAGGTCCAGAATGGTACTATGTACTCTCTCTCTCTCTCTCTCTCTCTCTCTCTCTCTCTATATATATATATATATATATATACACACACACACGCACACAGAGACAGACAGACAGACAGACAGAGACAGAGAGGGACAGAGTTACAGAGAGACAGAGAGGGACGGATTTAACAATAGCATTTGGTCAATGAAAAAAAAAGGGGGGGGGGGGCAAATTTCTAACATCATAATTATTGTCTAACAACTGAACTCATCCCTCATCCCACCATTATCTCTCTCTTTTTTCCTTTTTTTTTTATTTTTAATATATATACCCCAGGGTTGGGTGGAAAAAAGCGTATGTTTTGCTTATCTCATTACCATGGTAAAATAAAATTTCGTTTCATTTCGTTTCCTCTCTCTCTCTCTCTCTCTCTCTCTCTCGCTCTCCCTCTCACCATAGTTACATGTTGTCATTTGTAGTATGTACCTCCATGTCATTAAGGCTGTAAAGCTACTGACATTAAAGTGTTCAGTGTTCAGTCTCTCTCTCTCTCTCTCTCTCTCTCTCTCTCTATGAATTGCATTTTTGTTGTTGTTATGTTGCCCTGCTTTGAGTGACCTCAACCTAAATATTATAAAGATCCTTGTGCTTTTAGATTTAATTTGCTCCTGTCGTCAAAACATGAGCTCACTCAAAGAAACTTGGCCATATACTTATATGAAGCATTGAAGAGACTTCGAATCGTTGTTTTGTGAATGTTGTTGAGTCATGGATAAGCTACTTTTGGTTGATTTGTGATGTTGGTTTATGGTGTCAAGTCATTTTCTTTCTTTATTTTCTTGTATGACTCCCTTCAGTAAGGGGCTTTGGCCTTAATCTGAATAAACAGACATAAAAAAACTCTCTCTCTCTCTCTCTCTCTCACACACACACACA
>NC_134879.1:47281157-47338657 GCF_041734735.1 Babylonia areolata | reverse complement strand
ATTCTGTGTTATAAACTTATGTTGCCTTCGTCTTCCATCACTTGATAGTGGAAACTCGTTAAACTGAAGAAGGAAACTTGTGTGTTGCTCACGGCCTGTATGGATGTTGATGTTGTCAAAAAAAATGCGACGTTTATTTTGTGCAAGACGTTTCTGGTTCGGTCTGTCAGTTTGTACGGAACCTGCTGGCCTGTTGTTGTAGGAGTGTTTTATGAATTCAATGCAAGATTTGTTGCACTGATGTGAACTTGTGTTTTCACATTTCCACACCACCCCTTCATGAGGGGCTATGACCAATGATGAATAAAATAAAATACAAAAATATCTGTATATGAAGTTATCACTGCATTAAAAAAAATCATGTAAATAATTTTTAAGCTAATATATATCTATATATATATATCAAAATAAATCCTCGATGTGCTGGCTCCACTCCATGAATGAAAATAATTCCACAGAGGTAGATTCTCGAGAGAGAACAATAGGAAATGTTAAATAAACCTCAAAGAAAAGAATTGTCCTCCTCTTTTCCTACTATCAAATTTTCGCCCATTGGGCTTCGATCATCAGGACAGCGTCTTATTCAATTATTTATTTATGTATTTATGTATTCATTTATTTATTTATTTGTTTATTTATTTATATAATGTAAGCCTACATGCAAGACACTGAATCTAACACATTGCTCACCTATCCGCTCCTCGCTCCACCAGACAAATCTCAACCTCAGTCTTTAAGAATCCCGTTTACTGAATGCTCTCTTGACACCAACTATACAGCAAGAACATATATATCATACAGTATGTCATAACAGTAAAGGCTAATCACTATTTTTTTTTTTTTTTTTTTTTTTTTTTTTTTTTTTTTTTTTTACTCTGGAAAACAAGTCAATACTAACCACGTATATTACTTGTCCAAAACTGAAGGGGCGGTTTCCTCAAAAAAAACAACTGATTGATCATTCTCTTTCCAAGTCATGACCAGCTAAGTTGCTGTGACTGATGGTGAAGAGGCGACGAAAGGAGAGGGGAGTGGGGTGGTGAGGAGAAGGGGGCGGAGGAGGACGAGGGAGGGCCAGGGACACGAGAGAGACACACGAGTTTCTCCATTTTGGGGGGGAATAAGGAGGAAGGGGAGGAGGGGAGGGGAGGGGGCAGATAGATTAGACAAGCAGACCGATATACATGTGCAAAATTCTCTCTCTCTCTCTCTCTCTCTCTCTCTCTCTCTCTATATATATATATATATATATATATATATATATATATATATATATACTTATGTTTAATGCCCCGTCACACATATTGGTGATATGCATGGACACAAACACACACACACACACACACATATATATATATATATATATATATATATATATATGTGTGTGTGTGTGTGTGTGTGTGTGTACAGAGAGAGAGAGAGAGAGAGAGAACACTGACTCTACACATATCGAACTCAGTCAAATGAATTATAAAAAAATCAGCATAAACAGCCTTCACTTAATAACACTATCGGTTCGGGATTCTGACTAGGACGAACACGAAGATGTACTGCTGATGAAACAACAACAACAGTTTATTAGTAAAACAACAGATACAATTATTATCCCTATGAACTGAACAGCACTGTTCGATTGGTACCAACAAAAACAGTTCTGTGTAGGGACAAGGGATTAACCGCAAATTACGGCGACTTGCGTAAGCTTCGGTAAAAGAAGTTCACGACGTTAATAACAGTGATTAATAACAAACGTGGGTAACCATTAACACTGCTAAAAAGCAGACGGAGGTTTTGAAACTGGATGACCGCTGGATCATCTAGAAATAAAATAGATTATATATATATATATATATATATATATATATATATATATATATATGAAAAAGCAGTAAATAAAAAGGAGTGTAAAGGTTGTCTCAAAGGTCCTCTGGGTTTTTGGATTACATGAGCGATCTTCACAGCGCGGAGTTTCCTTAACGATAAGAATGTGCGTTCGTCTATGGAATTCAGGTTCAGGTTCAGGTTAGGGGCGATGTCAAGTAGCCTTGCGGCTTTATACGCCCCGTCGGTTTCCGTGTTGTTGTTTTTTTGTTTGTTTGTTTGTTTTGTTTGTTTTTTTGTCAGGTACTCCCAAGCCCAGGCTCATCTTTGACAATCAAAGTCTAACATTGTTTTCTTTATGATATCGTGGTCATCAATAAGCTTTTTAAAGGCATTCATGTTATGTGCATGTTTGATTTATGGGGTTAGTCTATTCCAATTGTAACTATAAACACATTTTCTCAATGTTGCTACTATAATGTTGCTTCTGAATTTTGTCGATACTGTTACGGGTGACAATGTTAGTAACATTATTATATATTTTGTACGCTTGCATCAAGTCCCCTCGTACCCTTCTTGCTTTAAGGGAAGGGAGCGATATTTTTGCCTTTCTTCATAAGAAAAATCCTTTATTTCATGAACTAATTTTGTTGCTCGTCTTTCTACACCTTCCATTGCAGTAGATTGACGCTTTAATTTTGTGAACCAAACCGTGTTTGCTTATTCTAATATAGGTCTTTCCAATGCTTTTAGTGTACTGCTGTAAGGAAATGTGAGTAGACTTTGAAACATCCTTAAAACCCTTTCGACCCAGGGGATTTTACAACCTCGGCAGGTGTCCATGCCCATGTTGATGCAGTAAAAAAATAAAAAAATAAATTTTTGTAAAAGCAAAAACAACAAACAAAAACCCCATAAAATATACTATCTTTATTTTTGCACTCAAAATTACGCTTGGACCGGCTTGCCGCCGGAGATACTGTTGTAGTTAGTTCCCTTCCCTTGTGATTTATACACATGAAGGAACGTAAAAACTGTTTTGATGAAACGAATTTTGACGCCAGATCAATATTGTTGAAGTTAAATCCTTTCCTTTGCTGTTTCTGCATAATAATAATATGTAGGACGGTGATAACTGTCTCAATAAGACGAATTTTCACACCAGAGCAGTGCTCAGGCTTAGCGCAAAGTGAGTTGGACGCCAAGCAACCTTAAAGGTCGCTCCTGTAGGAGTCCAGGATATCAAAACTTGTGACCGACGTTTCGAGTGTTACACATCACTTCTTCTTGGGTCCAAAGGTTGGGCTACTTCACTTCTCTGCAACCATGGGACCCGAGGAGAAGAGCGTAACACACACACACACACACACACACACACAACAGAGTCACATGTACGTCTGGACTGATGAACCTGATACACACATATTGTATACAGGGTTCATTTCAGAAAAGGTTAACGACCACTTGAAAACTTGCACAGTTTACTTCTTGGGGGCACAATGACATGATGCTGAGTTTTCGGAAAACATCCAGTGCAATGAGCCCCACTCATAGCCAGATGTGGTTTCCTCCTCATGCTCCTCCAATGTTTTAACCCGGTGTTCGGTTGTCTGTGTGTGTGTCTGTGTGTCCGTGGTAAACTTTAACATTGACATTTTCTCTGCAAATACGTTGTCAGTTGACACCAAATTAGGCATAAAAATAGGAAAAATTCAGTTCTTTCCAGTCATCTTGTTTAAAACAATATTGCACCTCTGGGATGGGCACACACACACAAAAAAAAATGAAGCCTAATTATATGCAAACTGCATTTACTGTTATATTTATATTTTTTGCATTCTCTAAACTCGGCACTTTGATCTGATATTCGACCCAACAACAAGAGCAGTCATTTTTTGTTCAAACAGGAACTTCTTTTGCTAAGCATGGAAGTTTTATTTATTTTGCAAACGTTTTGGTGCATATAGTAAAAAAGGGAAATTACTCTGTAATTAATGCTAGGGGACTTAATTCGCTTTAAACTGATCTTTCTCATCTTAAACATTACATTTTGAAATTATACACAATACATAAAAAGCTTGGATTTTTTTGTTTGTTTAAGTGTATCACAAGTGAGTCTTGAAGGCCTTGCCTCTCTTGTTTTTCTTCTTCTTCTTTTGTTTGTGTTTCTTTGTTGCTTTGTTTAATGACAAACAACGGCTATCGTTTCAAAACCACCGAAAACCTCTTAACATTTGGCTGAAACACCGATTTTTTTGTTGTTGTTCGAACGCATTTTTCAAGCTGTTTACTATGATATACATGTGCATGAAACAGCCGTTTGTGTGTATTCATTCAATGAGAGGCCCTAGCAGTCTGCACGATTTAAATCATCTCGCGGTTGTTGTTTTTGTTGTTTTTTTTTGTTGTTGTTGTTGTTGTTTTTAATAAGAATTTATGAAATAAACCCGCTTTTACGAAGTCCACGTTCTTTTCGTGAAGTCTGTATAATAATATGTACATTCACTCTGTTTAACCTAGTGACATGAACCTGTCTATATACATGTACAAAGCGCGCAACGGACCTTTGTTCCTCACTGAACCATCTAATCATCCACCAGAAAGGCATTCTTGATGATAAAAGAAGAAAAAGAGAAAGAAAGAAAGAAGAAGAAGAAGAAAACGACGAAGAAGTTACTGAAACAAACTATCATAGATTAAAAAAATAAATTAATTAAAGGAATGGAAAAACCCTGGCTGACACGGTAAACGGGTAAGCCATTTGAAGCGTGACACTAACACACAGATCCTTTGGGAAACCCGATTTATTCACTTAGTCACTGCCCGCTCACACACACTCTCTGTCTGTCTGTCTGTCTCCTCTTCCCTCTCTTTCCTTTGCGGATACATTTCATGTATAGTTAGGAATGCGGACTTTTTTTTTCTTCTTTTTTTCTTATTACCAGGAAATATGTGCTTAAATACACACACGCACGCAAGCACGCAACTGATCTCACCTCCACGCACACAAAAACCTACTATAACAACAACAACAACATCAACAAAACAAAAAAGAAAAAAAAAGGAAAGGAAAGTGGATTCGCGATAGCTTGCAGACGGTTAGTACAGTACTGATCAAAAAAAAGAAAAGAAAAGAAAGAAAGAAAAAAGTTTTTAGTTGTTGCATGAAAGAGTGCAGTGATATGAAATGTCTTGCGGGTTCTCTTCTTGTTCTTGATATTGATCTTCTTGTTCTTCTTCTTCTCCTCCTCTTCCCTAACTCTGTGAAAGGTCTTTGGTAAGCCGCACAGAAGAACTGTTCACTGTCCAAGAACTTATGGGGTACAGCAGAGAATTTTAGAGTTGTGATACTGAACATCAGATGCTTCTTGCGCTGTGACATTTTCTATTAAAACAGTCGCAGCGCTTAATTAAGAAGTCTGATGTCAAGCAGATGTGAGTGTTCGGAACAGGCTGTGAAGTGAAGAAGTTCCGATAAGTACTGTTTGGCACATCCTGAAATGATTTTGAAACACAACAAATGCTGAATTTTATTCTCTGGAGTAAGGGGGACATGCCGTGCTGTGTTTTCTTAGTTAACTCTCTCCATACGAACGGCGAAAGAGACGACGTTAACAGCGTTTCACCCCAATTACCACCATCAAAATATTGCAAGAGGAAGGCTCTTATACTGAAGAGGTGAATGTTGACAAAGAATACCACAATTCTGACGACGGAAGCTAAAGTTTGGGTCATTCAGACACCCACTGGACATCCGAGGGGTCTGTGTAGAGGAGAAGAGAGGACTGGCCGTACTGAGTGAGTTAAAAGGTCATTCAAACGGGCTGCACTGTTCTGAACAATTTGAAGAGTTTGAATGACAGGACGGCCAATTAGTATCGAGCTGGTGGTAGCAGAAAGCCCTATCGAGCCACCCCTTTTCAATTTCAGTATTTAGAATTTAAAGCGGGTGAGCAGCGTTGACTACGGAATATGACAAACTTGTGCAGAAATGGGTACCGTGCATTCGCTTTGTACAATGACTCACAAAAACATTGATAAATACTCATTTTCATTTTTCATTTGCTGCCCAAATATACATTTTTCTATGTTAAATTGTAAATGTTCAGGGCAATACTCTATTCTCGCTTAATGCATCAATTATAGGCCTATCTGATTCTGTAAATATTCCATTCTCTCTTCCCAATGTATCAATTATATTTGATTCTGTAAACCTTCGAATAAAAAGCTTGTGGAGAAAGTGAAGAAAAATCTAAGTATCGCGGTGTGATTTTCGTTGCAGTTTCCCAAGAAACAGTGACACACGGCCCGGGTCCGGCCTCTTAAACAGAAGCAATAATTGTTGGACTCCAGCAGTATTAAGTGGTACGATTCAAGGACTCTCAATAGCTTCATCATTGTGCATACACTGTCTGTGTCACTGGGGATGTCGCTGGTGCTAACTTATGCTCCTGGGGATTTCTCAAGGGTTTCCGGGGTTTTGTTTGCATTCAAGGAAATGTTATTTTCGGTGATGTGGTAGACCCAGTCCGTTCAGTTTCCCAAACCGAAACTGTAGGCAGGCCAATGCTCTCCAGTTCATGAATGTTCAAGTTGCGTGCAATGAGGCTGCTGGCCGTTTTTGTAGAGTGTGTGTGTGTGTGTGTGCGTGTGTGTGCGCGCGCGCGCGCGTGTGTGTGTGAACTGTACCCGGAGGGAGCTTCACCTGGAGTGTGTGTGTGTGTGTGTGTGTGTGTGTGTGTGTGTGTGTGTGTGAACTGTACCCGGAGGGAGCTTCACCTAGAGTGTGTGTGTGTGTGTGTGTGTGTGTGTGTGTGTGTGTGTGTGTGTGTGTGTGTGTGTGTGTGTGAACTGGACCCGGAGGGAGCTTCATGCCCAATGGGGCATTTCCGACGCAGGGTCACTGCTAAGGTCAGCAGAAGATAATTCGCCGCTAACCTTTTCTCTACTGTAGTGTGTGTGTGTGTGTGTGTGTGTGTGTGTGTGTGTGTGTGTGTGTGTGTGTGAAGTTGTGGTTTGCCGGACTTTTTCTGTGGGAAACATTCACACGTTCTGCGGACGTATATATAAAAAAAAATAATAAAGGTCTTTGTCATATGGTTTCTTTTTGTGCAACTAAGCTCCTTGGGGGAAAAAAAACTACATAAATACCGTGAGCGGCATTCCCATCTCAAAATGTGTAAATGAAACAATGTGTGATAGTCAGTCGTGTCCGACTATAACCATCAGAACAGCAGAGGAGGCAACTGCTGTCCCGACTATCTGGGCTAGAATTTGATTTCAGTGGAAGTGTATTGCCCAAGTTACATCCCCACTCTCTAGGCTAAGAGCGTTTCAGGACAGTCGGCGTTGGGATGGTTCTCAACAAAGGTAAACTATAGTCCCCAAGGCTGCAGCACTAAGAGCCAGTGCAATTTTCATAGTCCTTCACAAAAGACTAAGCTTTAAATGATTTCCCATTGCAATGGAGAAACCATTGATAATACAGCTCTCACTTTGAATGAATGAATGAATGAATGAATACACGATCAAGTGAACGACGGAACTAATACGGTACCACCACCACTCCCACCTACTCAAAATTAATCTATTTCGCTGTTAGACTGACACCAGAAAGGAAAAGCAAAACCTGACGATGTTATTGTCGTTAGTAGGGGGCTTAGTAGGTGGTGTCCTAAGTACGTGAAATCAGAACAGGCACCACTGAACACCACCGAAGTGACTCAGCAGCAGTGCAGGGTCTCCTCTGGTGTGTAGCCTACTGGTGACCTAACATCAATGGTTCCCTGCGGACTGCCGACGCAGGAACTGTGACGGACGAACCCGGGTCTGGCCGTGTATGGGGTAATCTAAATGAGCGGCGTGGGAGTAATGCCACTGAAACGGTGTAGATGATGGGGCAGCAAAAAAAAAAAAAAAAAACAAACCCTGACGATGAATGAGAACAAACGACGAACCCAGATCACTGATACATCCTATCATCCTGTTCTCAAAAGTTGGACCTGAACGGTGGAATGTTTTCTTTAACTGTTAGGCTAGATAAAGACACAACTGAGAGGCAGTATATATATATATATATATATATAGAGAGAGAGAGAGAGAGAGAGAGAGAGAGAGAGAGAGAGATACGCACGCACACTCACACCGGCGCACGCATAACGTACGTGTTCATACAGAAACACACATACATAAGCATAAGCGCATGTACGCACGCACGCACGCACACACACACACACACACACACACACACACACACACACACACATACACACACACATACACACACACACACACACACACACACACACACACACACACACACAGCTACATGGGTTAACGGACAGCACTTCGTTACATCTACTATTTTTCTCTGTGTGTGTGTGTGTGTGTGTGTGTGTGTGTGTGTGTGTGTCTGTGTGTGTGTCTGTGTCTGTGTGTGTCTGTGTGTGTCTGTGTGCGTCTGTGTGTGTGTGTGTGTGTGTGTGTGTGTGTGTGTGTGTGTGTGTCCTCTCTTTTCTCTCCCACCCCCTGTCTCTTTTCTACCCCCTTCGTGTGTGTGTGTGTGTGTGATTGTGTGTGTGTGTGTGTGTTCGTGTGTATGTGTGTGTGTTTGTGTGTATGTATGTGTGTGTGTCTGTGTGTGGTTTTGCATGTGTCGTGAGAAAAAAAAAAGAGAGCAAAATAGAAACTGGTGTGGGTGTGGGTGTGCTCTAGCGTGTGTGAATGTGTGATTGTGAGTGTGTGCAAGAAAACAAATAGAGACAGATACAGAAAGTAAATACATGTGTGTGTGTCAGTGTCATGCCATCTGGTTCTGTATTACAAGAAACAGAAAGTTGGAAACAGCCAACGCCTATACTACGGCGATAGCAATTCAATCAACAACAAAAACAACAACAATCACCATAATGATATAAATACCTTTCGACACTAAGGTACGGTTTGGCTTGGAGAAGCAGAAGTCTACTGAGTGTCAGAAAAACTGACAGAGACGGACAGACTGAAAACCAGATAGACTATAGATAGATAGGGGGGAGGGGGGGGAGAGATACGTACATACGTTCATGCATACATACATGCACATGTTATAATATTGTTATGTTTTGGGGTTTTTTAACCAGTTATTTTCAGCATCTAACACACGCACATACACGCACACGCACGAACACACACTCACGCGCACACATGCACACACATGCATACACACACGCGCACGCGCGAGCGCATTCTCATTACTCGTATGCATATACAGTAATTTCTTTTCCTTCCCTCGATTCCTCCTTACCCTCGTCTTATATCACTTATAGAGAAAAGACTGAAGTAAAACTAAAGAACGAACACACGCACACATGCATACACTATACATATATAGCCTCAAACAGAGATATATAGACAGATAATACAGATAGGCCCAGACGTCGTCAACCAGCAAAAAGAATAACAACAACAGCAACAATAACAATGTACGTAATAATATCAATCAGGATATTTACCTTCAGTCAAAAATCAAAACACTGGACGTCGAAGTTCGTGCTCAGTCACACTTTGTGATGGTCCCACAGGCCAGTTTACAACGGACGTGATTGCTGGACTGGAGATCGCGAAAAGGAGTGGTTTCGAGTTGTGCAGATTGTACCGAGAAACACTAGGATACACACGAGCTCTAGGATACACACGAGCACGTAAATCCCGCAACGTTGCTGCTTGAAGAGAGTGCGAGTCCGGCGTCAGAATGAAAATCCCTCATAAGCGGCGTCTGTTGGAAGGAGTATAGTGTGCGATCTTGCCAAACCACTGACCACTCACGATGAAGATTTACATGTCAGTCACGCTATTCCCAGGGATTTCCCAGCTTGTGCTGTTTCCAGAAGTCCATAGACATGTAGCTGGGCTCAGTTCATATTGCACGCTTTGTCGGAACTACGTTATATATATACATATACAAGTCAGTATCTGGGTTGAACAAGTTTTGGTTTCCGTTCGCCCAGGAGTGACAAGATCCGACGCGACACAGTGAGTGAATCAAGGGTTGTGGCTGGTGGGTATTGTTTGGCATTGACTGTGCTTCATGCCTAACGGGGTCAGCTTTTCAAGTTGGTTGCGGGGACCCGCCGGAGTGAAATGTAGGTGTGTGGGGGGACAGGCGCTTGAAAAGAGTTCATTTTTGTACCTATCCCTGCAACTTAATCAAACTCGGGGTGGTTCAACACATCAAATAATTATGCTACTCCCACGTCCCACCCGTCCACCCCATTATGAGTGCATACCCGGGCTTTAAACGTGCTTCCAGGTCGCACACAATGCGTTCACATCAGTGCGTGCGCAGTCACACACGCACATAATCATCAGTGACGAGCACACACACACACACACACACACACACACACACACACACACACACACACACACACATACTGGCACTGGACTCACACACACTGGACTCACACACACTGGGTTCACACACACACGCGCGTGAAATAGTTTCAGTTTCTCAAGGAGGCGTCATTGCGTTCGGACAAATCCATATACGCTACACCACATCTGCAAGGCGGCACTGACAAGCCTGACAGCAGCACAACCCAACGCGCTCGTCAGGCCTTGAGTGCATGCTTGAGGCATACGGGGCCTCGGTTTATCGTCTCATCCGAAAGACCAGACGCTCAATTCGATTTTCCAGTCAAACTTTGAGAAAGGGCGGAGCTGCGAGATTCGAACCCACACATTCACGGACTCTCTGTATTGGCAGCTGAGCGTCTTAACCATTCTGCCACCTTCCTACTGATACACGGACACGATGACTGGGACTGGAGGGGGATTGGGGGGGGGGGGCCGAGGTGGGTAGGCGGATGGTATTTATACATCAACTTCTCTCTCGATATATATATATATATATATATATATATATATATATATATATATAAATTCGCAGAAGTGCACAAAGAATAATTAGACAAACTCCTTATGGCTGGTCTCTAACATAGTGACAAGCTTACGTGGGATCGATGGACAAAAAGACCCTTGAGACAAACAGAGGTCCTTGAATTTGTTTTTATCCATATTGATTTAAAGTCAAAATGGCCTTCAAATGCTTATGCATACATACATACATACGTACATGTAATGAATATATATATATATATCACCTTCACCTTCACCTCTCCCGTAGTCTGGGTTCAGACCGTTGGGGCACCGCTGCTGACCTGGCCACCACTCCTCTCCACTCTTCACGGTTTTCTGATTTCCTCAGGGCGTCACCGAGCGTCAAGCCTGTCCACCCCCGGATGTTGTCTTCCCATCTCTTCTTCTGCCGTCCTCTCCTTCTGCCTCCTTGTACGGTGCCTTGCAGGAACGTTTTGGCAAGACCAGATGATCGGGAGATGTGTCCATACCATCTAAGTTTGCGTTTTTTCACTATGGACAGAAGGTCTTCGTAGGGTCCAATACTTTGCTGGATTCTGTTCTTCACTTCCGTGTTAGTGATGTGGTCTCTGTAGGAGATGCCAAGTAGTCTACGAAAGCATCTCATCTCGACAGCTTGGATTCTTCTCTCGATGTCTGCAGTCAGGGTCCAAGTCTCGCAGGCGTAGAGCAATATTGATATAACCAGGGAACGCATCAGTCTGATTTTTGAGCTGAGAGCGATGTTTTTGTTGTTCCAGATGGTGTTCAGCTTGTTGAGTGCCGTTGTTGTTTGGGCAATTCTCGAGAGTACTTCTGGTTTAGATCCTTCATCTGACACGATTGCTCCTAGATATTTGAAGCTGTGGACTGTTTTAAGCTTTTCGTCGTTGACTTTGATGTCAATGCTGATGCCGTTGGTGTTGTTAGTCATCAGTTTGGTTTTCTCCGCACTGATTTGCATTCCATACGATGTGGAGGCTTTGTCTAGATGTTTGACCAGGCTTGCCAGTTCTTCTTCTTTTCCAGCCAGTCCATCAATGTCGTCGGCAAAACGTAGGTTTGTGATTGTTCTGCCGCCTATGCTGACTGTTCCTACATGCTCTTCCAGTGCGTCAGTCATTATTCTTTCTAAGAAGATGTTGAAGAGTGTTGGGGAGAGTAGGCAGCCTTGTCTCACTCCGACTGTGGTTCTGAACCAGTCCCCGATGCTATTGTTGAGGTAGACGGCGCTGGTGGCTTTGTCATAGAGGTGCTGTATCAGTCTGATCAGGTTGGCGTTGATGTTGTACAGATTCATGGTAGCCCACAAAGCTGCATGCCAGACCCTGTCAAATGCCTTCTTAAAATCAATGAAGACATGGTAGAGGTCTTGTTGGTGTTGATGGTACCTCTCACATAGCAACCTCAAGTTGAAGATTTGTTCAGTTGTGCTCCTTCCTGGTCTGAAACCTGCCTGTTCTTCAGCAATGATGTTTTCTGCTTGTGGTTTCAGTCTGTTAAGCAGGATTTTCAACATGACTTTGCTGGGATGACTAATCAGGCTGATGGTGCGGTAGTTTTGACACTGCTGGAGATTGCCCTTTTTGGGAAGGGTGATGATCAGTGATTGTGTCCACGGTGTGGGCCATTCCCCTGTTTGCCAGATCTTGTTGCAGATTTTCAGTAGCACATCTATCATAACTTCACCCCCTGCTTGGACCAGTTCTGATGGGATGTTGTCCACTCCTGCCGATTTCCCTTTTTTCAGCGATGCTATTGCTGCCTCTATTTCTTCACGGAGTATGGGGTGATTACTGTTATCAGTGGCTGGTGGGACATTCAGTATTGCTGGATCACCTGTGGTCTGTATGTTGTATAGCTCTGAGCAGTATTCTGTCCATCGCTTTAGGATGTCTTGTTCTTCTGTTAGACATTTTCCATCCTTGGTCTGGATGTTGGACATAGTTCTACCTTGCCTTGTGTTGGTAAGTTCTTTCACAACTTGGTAGGCTTTCTTGCTGTTGTTTCTTGTCAGGTTTTCCTCTATGTCCTGGCATTTTCCTTCAATCCAATTCTCCCTTGCCTTCTTCATGCTTCTCTTGATTTCGGTGTTAACTGCTTTGTACTGTTTTGCCCCTTCTTCTTCATTCTTTTTCTTTTTCATATATATATATATATATATATAGAGAGAGAGAGAGAGAGAGAAAGAGAGAGAGAGAGAGAGAGAGATTCCTTGCATTCCTGTAGACCCTAAGCATAATGTGATGCATAAATACATTTCCTTTATTTTTTTTTTTTTATAAATAATATATTTCGTCGTCTTAATTTCTTCCCGTCAGTTCTTCAAATCACCCCTTATGGGTAGATTTAGGAAGTCAGTGGGTTGTGATTCCCCCCCCCCCCCCCCCAACTGAGATTGACTGGAGACTCCACGTCTTCTTCGTTCGTGGGCTGCAACAGAATATGTCTTTATCATCAAGTGTACCGGCATCACAAGGAATATCGGGGGGGGATAGTACATAACAAGATACGAATATTTATCGAAAATCATACACAAACACAGTTACAGTAGAAATTAGGATACATACAAGTGCATATGTTTCGTTCGTTTATTTATTTATAGTCTGTTCATCAAGTGCATATCAATATAAAAACTTGTTCACACACACACACACACACACACACACACACACACACACACACACACACACACACACACACACACACACACACACACACACACACACGTTTGAACAGAAGCTGCATATTACATGTGGATGGGGTTGATGACTAGATCTTCAGGTAGATGGTTGTTGATGTACACAGTGGGCTTTTACGAGTATGACCATTTTTACCCCCGCCATGTAGGCAGCCATACTCCATTTTCGGGGGACACCACTGATTCGTGGGTGTCAGGTTGTCTCCAGATCAAGTTCACTGCCATTGTTCACGTATCTGGCACAGTCCACAGGGGACCGTCGAAACTACACTCATATCAGGCATATAAATCAATAGCTATATCTCCCTGAGATTGAGATAATTCAAACGGCCTTCGCTGATTTTAATGTACGTGTTCATATCTGGGTGAGTATGCTAACGACGTGATATCTGTACACACACAGAAACGGGAGCGGCCCACTGTACTGGTGAACAGAGATGTACATGATTATAGTAGATCAATGAAAAAAAAACCCTGACATTTCGTCACAGTCATTGAACATTAAATCGTACAAAAGTGTGTTCATGATGAACCCAGACATTTCGTCACAGTCATTGAACATTAAATCGTACAAAAGTGTGTTCATGATGAACCCAGACATTTCGTCACAGTCATTGAACATTAAATCGTACAAAAGTGTGTTCATGATGAACCCAGACATTTCGTCACAGTCATTGAACATTAAATCGTACAAAATTGTGTTCATGATGAACCCAGACATTTCGTCACAGTCATTGAACATTAAATCGTACAAAAGTGTGTTCATGATTAAGCTATCATACAGACAATTCAGTAATTTTATCTGGAAAATGGAATTATGTTTCCTGGTTTGTTATTTGAAAAATAAATGAATAAATAAATAAATAAATAAATAAATAAATAGTAATAATAATAAAATTGGAGAGGCCAGAAACTCGATTATGATAAAACAGAGGGAACACAGAACCAAAACCATTCATATAATTATCATCTCAAAATAAGAAATGAAACAATGAATGCCCACACGCGCGCACGTGTGTGTGTGTGTGTGTGTGTGTGTGTGTGTGTGTGTGTGTGTCAGTGTGTGTGTGTGTGTGTGTGTGTGTGTACGTGCGTGTTCCGGAAACAGGACCCGTAAGATGATGACATTTACGAAGAAAACAGACATTAAATAAGCCAGGGGATTTCAAAAGTGGGGGTGTGGATGCTGTGGGAGTGGGGGAGGGAGTGGGGGCATTGCACTGACGATGATACCGCAGCGATTTCCAAACCTTTAGTCACTTCGCAGATCAGCGTTGCACATGTAAAGTAGGATAATAACTTCATTGTGCGTTTGTCAGTAGAATGCTGGACTTGTCACGAGTCAGTAGTCACTCAGGCAGGCAGGCACACTCTGTTTTGTTTTGACATGTGACAAATGTTGACACTTTCCATATTCTACTCGAGTCAAACCTGACAATGATTGTACGACCTTTGTTAACGCTATGCACACTTGATAGTCTGTGTATTGTATTGTATTGTTTTGTTTTGTATTGTTTTGTGCTGTTGTTGTTGCTGCTGTTGTTGTTATTTTACTGTTGATGTGGTGTAGCGTTCACTCTCTCCATACGAACGGCGAAAGAGACGACGTTAACAGCGTTTCACCCCAATTACCATCATCAAAATATTGCAAGAGGAAGACTCTTATACTGAAGAGGTGAATGTTGACAAAGAATACCACAATTCTTACGACGGAAGCTAAAGGTTGGGTCATTCAGACACCCACTGGACATCCGAGGGGTCTGTGTAGAGGAGAAGAGAGGACTGGCCGTACTGAGTGAGTTAATATATCAGTCCACATGCGAGACACCCACTTAAATTTGACACTGTATTGTATTGTGTCGTATTGCTATTTTGTTGTTGATTTATGTAGATGTGGTGTAGCGCAAATGTACTGTCAGATCGCATCATGATGCGAGGGACCTGCTTAAAATTGAAAATGTATTGCATTGTATTGTATTGTATTGTATTGTACTGTCAGAGTTGCATTGTATTGTATTGTGCGTATTGTACCTTGTGGTATTGCATGGTGTGGTACTGTATTGTGTTTCAGCCAGACCAGATTGCTTTGTGTGGAGTTCGGACAAGTGTTCACGGAGAGAGCATGTCTGCCTTAAATTGCTAGTCTGGCGCCACCATTCATTTCGTTTTTCTTTCTGTTGGCATGTACGTATTATGTGTAATAGATATTTGCAGGTTGGATTTCGCCAGGGACAACTCTTTTCTTGCCGTATATGTTTTTTTTACGTGCACCATGTGCATGCCACACACGGGACACTCGGTTCAACGTCTTGTCCAAAAGAAAAGAATCCAAACCATCTTATAGTATGTAGCGGAGGTGGAGAGGAGGGCGGAGGCGTGGGGTGGGGGGTGGAGTAAGAATATCGGTCGTTGCTAGAATCGATCCCAGGGTCGACGGGCGCAATAGCCAAGTGGTTAAAGCGTTGGACTGTCAATCTGAGGGTCCCGGGTTCGAATCACGGTGACGGCGCCTGGTGGGTGAAGGGTGGAGATTTTTACGATCTCCCAGGTCAACGTATGTGCAGACCTGCTAGTGCCTGAACCCCCTTCGTGTGTATACGCACGCAGAAGATCAAATACGCACGTTAAAGATCCTGTAATCCATGTCAGCGTTCGGTGGGTTATGGAAACAAGAACATACCTAGCATGCACACCCCCGAAAACGGAGTATGGCTGCCTACATGGCGGGGTAAAAACGGTCATACACGTAAAATCCCACTCGTGTGAATACGAGTGAACGTGGGAATTGCAGCCCACGAACGAAGAAGAAGAAGAAGATCCCAGGGTCCTCACTCCCCAGACGGGCGGAACACCCGGCGTCAATGGGCAACTGTTCACCCTTGTCCATACGTTAATGTTTCAGGCACTCACAGGTCTGCATATTTCGTGACCTAAGAGAATTCTCCATTCTTAACACACCAAGCGCTGCCAGGATTCGAACTGTGTTCCTCAAGGTCACTCATCGGGGTGGAAGTCCAATGCTCAAAACAGAAGGTTGTTGTGTTCGTCGAAGTTCTTGTGAAATTGTCTGATGTCTTTGTTTTGTTTTGTTTGGAAATTGTAAATTCAATTTCTCACAAAGATTCGCATCATTCCAACTTTGCTGTGTTTGCATTGTGTGTATACTCTGCATGCTTTGTGCGTTCCTGTTTCGCTCCCCCAACCCCCCACCCCACCCCACCCACCCCCCCACCCGGCCCCCACCCGTCCTCTCCGCCCAATGGGTAACTGTTTTGTTTTGAAATCCAGTGCTCAAAACAGAATTTAACTCTTTCCATACGAACGGCGAAAGAGACGACGTTAACAGCGTTTCACCCCGGTTACCATCATCAAAATATTGCAAGCGGAAGGCTCTTATACTGAAGAGGTGAATGTTGACAAAGAATGCCACAATTCTGACGACGGAAGCTAAAGGTTGGGTCATTGAAACACCCACTGGACATCCGAGGGGTCTCTGTAGAGGAGAAGAGAGGACTGGCCGTACTGAGTGAGTTAAGACTGTTGTGTTCGTCAGTCGAAGTTCTTAAGACTGAAATTGTCTGATTTCTTTGTTTTGTCTGGAAATTGTAAATCCACATTCTCACAAAGATTTACATCGCTTTTGTGTTCATCAAAGCTCTTGAGAAATTGTCGGACTTCTTTTTTTTTGTTTTGGAATTGTAAATTCACTTTGTCGCAAAGATTCGCATCATTCAAACTCTCTTATTTTGTATTGTGTCTACATTTTGCATGCTTTGTGTGTACTTATGTTGCATTTTACCCCGATGGGTAATTGTTTTGTTTTCAAATCCAATGCTCAAAACAGAAGGCTGTTGTGTTCGTCGAGGTTCTTAAGAAATTGTCTGATTTCTGTTTTGTCTGGAAATTGCAAATTCACTTTCTCACATATATTCACACCTTTCAAACTTTGAGTCTATTTTAGCAGTGTGTGTATACATTGCATGTTTATAAGTGTGTGCTACGTTGCTGTTTTTCCTATGGGCTAATGAACCAATAAAAAGAAATCATTACGGTGTCATTATACACGACGCTTCTCAAATGAGGAGGTGGTACATGGAGTGATGGCCTTGAGGTAACGCGTCCGCCTAGGAAGCGAGAGAATCTGAGTGCGCTGGTTCGAATCACAGCTCAGCCGCCGATATTTTCTCCCCCTCCACTAGACCTTGAGTGGTGGTCTGGACGCTAGTCATTCGGATGAGACGATAAACCGAGGTCCCGTGTGCAGCATGCATTTAGCGCACGTAATAGAACCCACGGCAACAAAAGGGTTGTTCCTGGCAAAATTCTGTAGAAAAATCCCCTTCGATAGGAAAAACAAATAAAAACTACAAGCAGGAAAAAATACCAAAATTTTTTTTTTTTAAATGGGTGGCGCTGTAGTGTAGCGACGCCGGCGCTCTCCCTGGGGAGAGCAGCCCGAATTTCACACAGAGAAATCTGTTGTGATAAAAAGAAATACAAATACAAATACAAAAATACATGAGCCACTAGCTGTCATATCTTGAGTGACGCATCAGACTGATCACCGAGAGGACTAGGGTTTGAACTCCATAACAGACATATCATTGTGGGTTTTCTTTTTTCTTTTTCTTTTTTTTTGGTGGGGGGGGGGGTGTGAGTGGGGAGTGAGGTGGGCGGGGGGGGTTCCGGCCGTGACCAGCTAGACGTTGCCGTGGGAGGAAGGTGGCAGAATGGTTAAGACGCTCAGCTGCCAATACACAGAGTCCGTGAGGGTGTGGGTTCGAATCCCGCTCTCGCCCTTTCTCCTAAGTTTGACTGGAAAATCAAACTGAGCGTCTAGTCTTTCGGATGAGACGATAAACCGAGGTCCCGTGTGCAGCACGCACTTGGCGCACTGAAAAAGAACCCATGGCAACGAGAGTGTTGTCCTCTGGCGAAATTACGTAAAATGAAATCCCCTTTCATAGGTACACGAATATGTAAGCATGCACTCAAGGCCTGACTAAGCGCGTTGGGTTATGCTGCTGGTCAGGCATCTGCTCAACAGATGTGGTGTAGCGTGTATGGATTTGTCCGAACGCAGTGATGCCTCCTTGAGAAAGTGAAACTGCAAACTGCCGTGGTCTCAAAAGAGAGGGCTACAGGACCACGCGGTGCACTGGGTATAATCTGCTTCACTGTTACGTCTCAGTTGATGGATGTTGGTCCTGTTTTCTGACCAACACTTCAGGTGTCTGTGTTTCTTTGGGCTGACTGGCGCAGGGGGGTAGGGCCTGACTGAAGCAGGGGAGGGGCCTTTTGTTATGAAAGGAAGCGTGGAGACCAGCCTTGACACGAAGTCTGAAACCTAAATAGGGTTTCCCAAACATCACCACCATCATCATCATCATCATCATCATCCATCATGAAGAAAAAGTGAGAAGGAAAAAAATGCCCCAAATGCTGTGGCCTTTCATACCGTGCTCTCGTTGTGGTGACCTGGCTCAGTTTCAATTTCCCCTTCTACTTCCATGCCTTTGTTGAGTTCGTTTTTATGCCTCGATGTGGTTCTTGATCACGATTCGTATCTGTTATTTCTTTGCGTATATATGGGGGAACTGTACATACATTTGACATGTTAACTCTGGAGAAATATACTTCTACGCAGTTAAGCTTGGTAATTGTAAAAACGCAATCAGTGTTGTTGCTGCTGCTGTTTTTTGTTTGTTTTGTTTGTTTGTTTGGTGTGTGTGTTTGTGTGTGTGTGTCTGTGTGTGTCTGTGTGTGTGTTTTGTTACGTCTTCATGTACTGTTGTAAGCCATTATGAACTGTTTCATGGGAAGCGCTTAGAGTCCACTTATAGGGAGTTCTAGCTTCAAGAAAGAAAAAAACCAAAAACTCTGACACTAATCTCCTGCAGACTGTTCCAGCATTATTCACCTGCTGTCAACTCCTTGTAGTGAATGAAAGAGTGAAAGTGAGCATGCCCCTTTCTTGTCCTGTCTTAATCATCTTTCAACCCTTTGGCACATCGCTGTCTGTACCGTAGGAGGAAAGTGGTGGAATGGTTAAGACGCTCATCTGCCAGTGCCGTGTCCGTGAGTGTGTGGGTTCGATTCCCACTCTCGCCCTTTCTCCCAAGTTTGACTGGAAAATCAAACTGAGCGCCAGCTCATTCGGGTGAGACGATAAACCGAGGCCCCGTGTGCAGCACGCACGGCACTTGGCGCATTGAAAAAGAACCCATGGCAACGAGAGTGTTGTCTGGCAAAGTTCTTCAGAAGAAATCCACTCTGTTGGGTACACAAATACACCAGCAAGCACTCAAGGCAGGCCTGAGTAGTGCGCTGGGTGCAGGCATCTGCCAAGTAGGTGTGGTTTAGCATATACGGATTTTTTTTTAACGCAGTGACATCTTCTTGAGAATGTGAAACGGATCCTAGAACTATCTTGTGCTGCCATAACTAGCTTCCTCCAGCTATCACCATTCTCCTCGAGTTATTTTTCGACCATTTTGCACCGGTGTTTCTTGTGGTCTTCTTCGCACTGTTTTCACATGTGGTGCCCAGCAAAGGGCTACTCATGGAAGTGTATCTGCATGGTGGCATAACAAGACACGTCCTGTCCAGCAACCATCTCCTTCATTTGATCTTAGTTGTTATGTCCAGTAAAGAGGTTCTTTTCTGGAGTCCAGTGTTTGGGATGGTGTTTGGAAAACACACACACACACACACACACACACACACACACAGCAACCAAAAAAAAACAACAACAAAAACAAAAACAAAACACCACCAACAACAAAAACATGTGCATTCTTCATAGCTGTTTGAATTTTATCTGGTCTTTCCTTTAGTGAACTTCGTTATAGCTTTTGCTACTTCTGTTGTTCTTGGTGCTGCCGTTATTGTTATTGCTGCTGCTACTGAGTTCCAGTTTTTAAAAAAATCATTTCTCGGTACTTTCCCATTGTCACTGCTCAGTGTGAGCTGAACACAAAGATTCGGAGGTAAACTTGATAATTGGTGAGAAATACTAGATTCTACTACACGAAATCTCACAGTTCTGAAGCTTCAAGTGGTGACAACCGTGTTGATAAGTCACTTGTTAATGGTTAGAGTGCTGACTTTCCTGAGAGAAGATTGGTTAGTTGCTGTTAGAAGCTCTTGTTAATTTCAGATGCGCAACTAGTGTGTGTGTGTGTGTGTGTTGTGTGTGAACTAAACACGTTTTCCAGGGTCTGGCATTATGAGGATTTCTGCACAATAACAGCAAAAGAAGGACATGTCCTTTTACTGATAAAGCAAAAGAGAAAAAAGAAGTGTTGAGGTTGTAGACAACGGAGTTAGTACCAGAACTGAGAGACAGAGACACATTCAGGTTTTGTTGTTTGAGATTTTAATGGATTTTAAAAACATCACACATAAAAAACCTAGTATACTGTGGCTATAGTGTCAGTTTGTTCTAAGTGAACTCCATGAAATGAAAAAGAAAAAGGAGGAGTTTGTATTATACTCCATGTTTGGTGATACATATACTTACCATGTCAAACTGATGCAAACTAGGCCTATCGGTTTGCTCTGCTTGGCCAAATTTCACACGGCTAACAGTGAAAAGACGCTCAGTCTTGCCCGGTCCGCTCTTAGCCAATCAAACTCCTCTAAAAGCTATAAGCGCTGAATCGTGTTGTAGATGCTTTATTTGATGGGTATTCCAGCTGTGGAAGCATCATAAACTGTTATTATTAGACCTGCACACTTGGTCTCCTTTCTGCTCTGTGCACACAATGTCATCTTTGTTGACCCACAATTCAATTCAAACGAAATTTGCTTACACGTTTTTAATCATATTTCACATTGTAATTAACTGCTGAGTCATAAGCACCGAATAAATATTTCAAAATGCACATCAACTGAGGGCTATATGTACCCTTTGTTGCATATGCTTTAGAAACCACCAATATGTTATTTTAATTCATAATATTTATTTTCAGTTAACCAAACATCAAACAATATTACAAGCTGTAGTACTCAAAAAAAACTCACACAGGCTGAAGTATATAAATACCAGTTTCAGTTAACCAAACATCAAACAATATTACAAGCTGTAGTACTCAAAAAAAACTCACACAGGCTGAAGTATATAAATACCAGCATTCCACTGGTTTAAACACCACACACACGCACATACACACACACACACACACAGAGAGACACACACTCACACACACACACACGCCCATACACACTCACACACACGCACACACACAAACACACACATGCACCCACACACACACACACACACACACACACACACACGTACACAATTATTTTGCAAAATGTAGCAGAATCAGATTTCATAAACAAAACTGCCACTACTTCTTCTTTTGAATTAAAAATCGATCAAACAAAAATAACTTTATCACCATCATTCTTTAAATCCATCTACCTACCGCTACCTGTTTTCTCACCAGTCAAGACTCAACTCACTGCATGTCTGTTGGACTAAATCCACAAATAAATATTGCTACTCTGGTTCATGTTTCACACACACACACACACACACTCACACAAACACACACACACACTAACACACACACTAACACACACACACACACACATGATCCTGTAACATTCCTGCTATCTTTTAATCAACTGCAACTGAGTTCGTTCATTCATTCTTCAGTTTAACATCTTTTCACTATAACTAAGTGAACATTGATGAGGATAGGGGCTAAAAACTCCTGGTAAGGGGAAAAAACTGAGAATAATCACACGCTTTTCCTAATTTTTCACAATGCTTGAGTACTGCTGCTCCTTCTTATTGCGTTTTCAGAGAGAAGAGGCAGGAGGTAGCGGCTGTTCAACGTCTCTGAACTTGTCCTTGATGTGGTTTGGAATATGACTGACGTACCAGCTGTGATTGGTGACGGTGGCTAACAGACCAGAGGGGTTGGAGGGTGTGACATGTGCGTGGTAAGGGATTGGTCGACCAAGAATGTCCGTGAGGCGCCCACCTACCGCGTGCAAAACAGCCTCCGGAGCACATGTGTCCCATTTCTGGCAGCCTGGGTTGGCGTAGATGTAGGCGTGTGCCTTGCCCTCTATCAGCAGCAACATCTGAAAAAAGTGAGGATGATGATGAAGGAGTGAAGGCGATTATAAAGTTTGTTATTCTTTAATTAGGGCTCTGTGTGTGGGGGGGGGGGGGGGGTATGGGGGGGGGGGTCTGTGTGTGTGTGTGTGTGTGTGTTGTGTGAGTGTGTGTGTGTGCGCATGCTAAACCACACCTATGGAACCTCTTTTTCATTTCACTGTTTCACAGAAGTTTCAAAATACTGAAATCTATCTTCTAGTTTGAAGACTGATATCCCTGTACATCTAAAGGAATTCCCTCAAACACGCACCTTCAGTTTGGAGATTTTTGTTTTGTTTCAAATTTCCATGGGTGTGGAAGTGCTTTGATTTGTTTCCACACAAGATTTAGCACTATATAAATACTCATAATCACATATATTCAAATATATATTCATGACTAACATTGTTAAAATGTCCTACCTTATGACCAGCCCCTCCCACACGCACAATTTCCGTGGGTTGGCATGCATCCACCGCCTCAGTGATGATGTCATCTGAGTGTACCCTGGAGGTAGTTATGATGTTCTGACCTTGAGGGGGTTTGCCATGTTCAAGCCCAAAGCTGCCTGAAACAGCAATCTATTCTCAGAACCATACTGTGTTATTCATCTGTTATTTTTCTGGCTCAATGAACATGGACAGTCATCTTCCATACAGTATTTTTCCGGAACTTTTCCAGACCATATTGAAAATTTTCCATTCAAAACACAAGGACAAACTGAAAAAAAAAAGAAGAAGAAAAAATCAACTGCTACACTGCTGAAGAAACAGCTCAATGGATATATCCCAGTTTTGATGTTCAATCTTCAACACTTTTTTGTGGGTGTTTTTTGTTGTTGTTTTTTTTTCTTCTTCAGTTGTTTGCTTTACTGGTCTAGGGCTTTGTCAAACTAGGCCAAACCATTTTAACCAAGACTTTTCCAGCCCTGGAAATGGTTGTTTCATTTTTCCATGACTTTTCCAGACTTCCTTCACTCTCTACGAACCCTGTGCTTCATGGAAAAAAAAAAGAAAAAAAAAAAACACTCTTTCAGCACAGCATCTCTTTTAACAGAAACAGCACAGGTAGTGTAAAATGATGACTGAAATAAATAAGTGTATTTAATTATGGAAAATACAATGGACAAAAATGTGACAGGCAAATACGAGTCAATTGTGACACACACACACACACTCACACACGCATGTACACACACACACACACACACACACACACTTACCTACATGACACAACAGATCTGTGCATTCACAGATAAGTACATATGCTACACATCAACCATCATATTTGAAAAAAAAAAAAGAAGAAAAAGTGAAGAACGACTGAAGAACCATTAACGTCTCATGGATAAACTGCACAACGAAAGCGGAAAACCGACCTAATCCCACAAGTCCCCAGATGCATCGGCCCAGGGTGGCGTGTGGGCCAGCCTTGTAGTTATAGAAAGGCTGGTTGATCACTCCTCCTGTTGCTCTCCCTCTCACAGCCACACCAATCAGTATGGTCACGTGATCGAGGTAACCTGAAACACACACAAAATGGACCAGCGGGACAAAGGGGAGGTTACCTACTTCCGGGAGGTTATCGGCTGTAGTTTCATTTTCTCCGCATAGGCGGATAGTAGTTTGCACAGGACAGGAACGTCAGACCCCTGCCAGAGTCTGCACTAGTTGGGTCACGGTTAAGTATGTGTAATTAAATGGATGTAAAAGTATACATGGTTTTCTGTATTGTTCTTTCTTTCTTTCCTTCTATTCTTTCTTTCTTTCTATTTTCACACTTTCTTTTCTCTCACAACAGAAGAAGATCATTTAGTTGTTACTGGCATCTGTTTTAGTCCACTTTTGTGCAAAAAACAACATATCTATCTATCCCATCAACTAGATAAAACGTGTGAGTGTGTGTGTGCGTGCGCACGCACGCACGCACATGCATGTGTGTGTTTCTCTTTTTCCATAAACAAGAGTATCACTATCAGGAACAAAATCCCATGCTTCAGTGAGTTTCATGAATGCACACCTGCAGCAGAATCAACAAATTAAAAAAATTCTAAAAATCAGAAATCAAAGTGCAGCAACACATGCACACCAGAAAATGTGTTCAATACTACGTACCTTGTGTATATTCTGTTGTGCCGTCCAATGGGTCAACCCATATCACAACCTGGAAAATACAACAAGATTGTTTTGTCACTATTGCTTGTTTGCTCTGCTTACCTTGTCCAAGATATTGTTTTTTCAACTGTAGATGACTGGCTTGATTTATTGGTTAATAGTTCTTAGAAAATTATAAACTAGTTGATGATTTGACTTGTAGCCTGTAATCAACATACAACACAAACGTAGAAGTGGGTTTTCTGTCTGGCTTTTGTTTTGCTTTGTCATAACTATCTTGATGAGAAAGACTACTTTTTTTCTTTTTTCTTTTTTTAAATTTTTTTTTATAAGAATGGCGCCAACAGCTGACAGCCAGTATGAAAAACATCAATCTTTCATCAAAAATGAACATAACTTGGGATGAAATGTTACAGTTTGATTATATCATACATTGAAACTACTGGGTATATACATACATCTTCATCTCTGATGTTCAGCAAACCAGGGGGGCATGACTGCTGCAGGACTTTGGCACACAGTTCCTGCTCAGTTAGATGATCAGGAATGCTCTCCTCTGTGTCAAGACTCTTGTAAAGAAAAGAAAACAAACATGCAAATCATAAGTAAATAAATGGACATATTCATGGACAAAATTAACACAATTACAAACTGTCACAGCTTTATAACATTATACTTTCACAGATTACATCATAATTCAAAACTCAGCTGCAAAACAGTTTTTAAACACACACACACACACACACACACACACACACACACACACACACATGTGCGTGTGTACACCCACAAAAACACACAGACACCCACATACACATACATGTGGATGCTCACAATGACACACACATACCTTAGGGTAGTCAGACTCACATAAATTACCTGTACAACACATTTGCTCTGAAGTGTTCTTGCAAACATACACAGATCTGCACGCACACACACATGCATGCGCATGCGTGTCCACATACAGACAGCAAGGAAGAGTGCATATAAGTGTATACTACATGTATGTCAACAAAACACAACACTGTGAGCATCATGAGCAAGCAATATTTTTTTTTTAGGATGCATGCTGGTTATGTTCATGATGACATGATTTATTGGACAGGTAAAAGAAGTCTTCTGTATGCGAATACATTTAAAGGGGGTTAAGGTACAGGCCCTACGTCAAGTCCGTGTCATTGTACGGTTTGGAGACCTGCAGATGCACAAAGAGCCTGGCCTGGACAGTTTCAGTTTCAGTTTCAGTTGCTCAAGGAGGCGTCACTGCGCTCGGACAAACCATATACGCTACACCACATCTGCCAAGCAGATGCCTGACCAGCAGCGTAACCCAACGCGCTTAGTCAGGCCTTGAGAAAAAAAAAAAAAAAAAAAAAAAAAAAAAAAAAAAGGGGGGGGGGGGAATAAATAATAGATAAGCTTACATAAATAAATAAATAAATAAATAAATAATAATTATAATATAGAAAAAGGTAGTAGTAATAATAATAGTAATACTAATAAAATGATAATAATAAAAAATAAATAAATAAATAAATAAGACAACAATGGTGATAATTAAGCGAATGAATGTAAAATATGACGACACACATTCACACATACACCCACACATGCATAACAGAAATGCACCAAACATGCAGTTTCACAGATATGAAAGTACAGTCAAATACATATAAACGTACATGAGCTCCAACACACACACACACACACACACACATTACCTTGCACCTCCTCCAACCCCCTCCTCCACACACTCATTTCTAGCCTACGTATCGCAGCTTCCACGGCACACACACACACACACACACACACACACGCACGCAAACACACACTCACAGAGATGAACACTTACTTGTACAAGCACACACATATACGCCCATATCTCCCACCCCCAACCCCCACACATATATACAAAGATATATATATATATATATATATATATATATATATATATATACACACCCGTACACAGATCTCTCCTGACACTTGTGTACACTTACACTCTCGCGCATTCACAAACGCACTCAAAAACACAGACCCACACATCCACACAAACACACACATCCACACACGCACACGCACAGAGGCTGCCAAGAGGGATGGGAAAAGATCTCTGATGCCAAGAACGTGGCGTCTAGTGTGTTGCTCAGTCTATTGTATTTGGAAAGGCCCACAGAGACTCTGTTCCGTTTTGAAGAAATTTGCGCAATGTTGGTTTGGAAATGATGCCGATATTTGTTTGATTTGCAAAGCATCGTGCTCTACCTTTCATGTTAGACTTTCGGCCGCTCCCTCTCTCTGCTTTTATTTCTTTGAGGCGATCGATGGTGTGATGGCCTTGTACCTGTTCTTTTTGGTATTCTTTGACTTTTCTGAGAATTTCCGATTTTCCTAGATGTAGGCCGCTCGTTGGTGTTGCGTTACCAGCAAGTCTGTCAGCTCGCTCATTTCCCTTAACACCTGCATGTCCCGGGCAGTATGACCATGTGAGTTTTTTAATCTGAAAGTTGCGCATTGCCTTATGCCACTCTGGACTTCCCATTCCGTTTTCAATTTTCTGTATGAGGTTCATTGAGTCGGTTAGAATCATGGCATGTTGGTTTCCGGGCGTATGGATGGACGATAGCCACTGGAGGGCATGTGTCGCAGCTTCAACTTCCATCGTTAGGCTGGAGGTTGTGACTTTGTAGGCAGCATTCTCTTCCCAAATTGTTTTTCCATTTTGTTTCGCAGTGAATCCCCAACCAGACTGGTCTTTGGTGACTGAGCCATCTGTGTATATGATGATGTCCTCTTCTTTACTGTTTTCTTCTATGAGTAGCTTCACTTCCGCATCTGTTTTGCCCCCTGGACAGCAAGTTGCAAGTCTTCATCAACACCTGTCTTCACCAGATCCTGCGCATCAGATGACCAGAGCAAACCTCCAACGAGGAACTCATGTGCCGGACGAAGCAAGACCAAATCACCAAGAGTATCCAGATGAGGAAGTGGGGTTGGGATGGACACACCCTGTGTAGAGGACAGGCCCACATTCCATGCCACGCCTTGGACTGGAACCC
This sequence comes from Babylonia areolata, assembly GCF_041734735.1. Classification (NCBI taxonomy): domain Eukaryota; kingdom Metazoa; phylum Mollusca; class Gastropoda; order Neogastropoda; family Buccinidae; genus Babylonia; species Babylonia areolata. The sequence continues at coordinate 47,310,946 of NC_134879.1, read as the reverse complement.
ACAGGTGAAGTGGAAGAGGGGACGACCAGTCACCACCTGGAGAAGAACTCTACAGGCAGAACTCAAGTCCACCAACATGACCTGGGGTGAAGCCAAGAGAACAGCCCAAGAGAGAGCAAGATGGAGATCTGCAGTGCGGGCCCTGTGTTCTGACCAGAACAAAGAGAATTAAGTAAGTCAAGGTACAGGCATGTCACACTTCTGTTTACTTGGAGATTGGAAATCACTTACTTGGAGATCTGCAGTGTGGGCCCTGTGTTCCGACCAGAACGAACAGAATTAAGTCAAGTAAGTCAAGGAACAGGCATGTCACACTTCTGTTTACTTGGGAGATTGGAAATCACTTACTTTTACCAATTTGCACCAGACATCACTACAGCTAAATACATAGATCCGTCTTCTTAATCTTATGCATAACCACTTGTATAGATCTAAAAATGGGCTTTTGCATACACAACCCATTATTACCCTACTGTTTAAGCAGCCATACCCTGTCTTCATGAATATGCAAGCTGAGTGACATGGAACCCTGACATGGAATGGATTACAGGATCTTTAATGTATTTGATCTTCTTATTTGATCTTGGGATCCTCTGATTTAAAGTCCATGCTCTAACCATTAATGGTTATCATGTCCACCAAGCTTACCTTTTATGTAAGCAAACAACATAAACCAGACCAAATGCAATGTAAATAAGCAAAATGAAAGGTGTACTATCTTATGCTTCATTTATTTCAACTGACTTTCTCACAAACATGTTCAAGAGGTCACTTTTCTGTGTTCCACTGATGAAGTACAGATTCGTGGCTACTCCAGACCACTTCAATATGCATTATCAAAGTACTATAGCTACCCACCTCCTCTCCATAGATTGGTATTTTGGGGAAGTGTCTATGCAAAGACGTCACTATGCACTTCTGTGCTGTTCTGTCTGCTTCTGTCTGGAAGTCGTTTTTGCCCTGCACACAAAAAGCTGTGTTCTAAATTCATACTGCTGAGTCTACAAAGCAAATGTAGTATTATTTGGCATCCAAATGATGAGAATTTTCTCACAAGTAAGTTTGAGGCTTGAAACTGAAAGTAAGTCGGAGCAGAGGTTCGATAGACATTTTCCGAAACATTTGTCACTTTTACTTCAACTAAATTTAAAATGCTTACTTTTTCAACAATGCCTAGGTCTCCGTTTTTCATTACGTCCCTTACAATACCGGCAGCTCGGTTGGAAACCGAGACAGAGGCCGCTAAAATACGCATTACGAGTGAAGTTGATGAGGCCGCCATTTTGTAACACAGTACGCTTGACCTTCTCTGCCTTTGGAAGTCGTAAAAATAAATGTAATTTTCTGTAGGTCATTCGTGAAATGTTCTATCTAAGTACAAAATGATCACCTCACTGAGGCATATATATAAGCTGTTGACGGTGAAATAATCAGTTTTAATCGCTTTTTAATAATTGCAACAATCATCGATGTGAAGACATGCGCACTTGTTGCTTCCTACGTACACATTGACACGAATGCGATAACTGAGTGGACTAAACAAGGGTGGTGTCTGAACAGTCGAAAAGATGTGGGGTCTGTTCAGCCGAGATCCAACCAGAGATTTCAATTATGATCTTGGAGAAAAAATTCCTGGTCTTGAGGACAAATCTCTCTGGGCACTACACAGTGGAAAGAAAAAGGTACAGTGGAAATGTTCTTTTAAACGGGCAGACAATCTTAAGTTTCGATTCTTTCGTCTGCTATGATTAGATATTGTAAGTGTCTCACTCTCATCAGTTGATGTTTCAGTTTACTTCTAGTATTTTCATTTCTATGTCCTACATGAACTTCATTATATGAGTCTATATGGTAAGATCTGTAAAAGAAAGGAACACACGGATAGGTGTTCAAAATTAGGTTGCCTTTACATTGTTCATAATCATCAGATTGTATCATCCACTGTAGCGGCAGGATCATCCCCAGAAAATAGCATTCAAATCCTTGTAGATTTCCACATTTAGCTAGCCTGTCTGTAATTTTTTTTGTACAATGATATATATGTGTATTGTTTCATTTATTTCTATACTTTCAGTATGAATTTTAAACAAAATCAAATCTGTTTTTATCATTTTGGTCCATTTGATGTTATGTCTGTAGGAAGTTTGTTTTGAAACTAGTAATATTATTTGGTGGGCTTGCAAAAGTGATAATTCAACATAAAAAATAAGTGTAATTCTCAGGCATTTCCCATTGTGTGAACTGGGATTTGGGGTCAAATGTTTTTAAAATGTTATATTTAGAAAATCATGATCACACAGTTGATGATTAAAATGAAATGAAAGGGATATAATACTTAATAGTCAATATTTATGATGACCAGAAGATTAGTTCCCTTGGTAACAATCTTGCCCACAAACTGGAACCATGTTTTCTTTGCCATTTAGATTTGATCAATCAATTGTTGTTGATGGCATGTCACTGTAGTTACTGTCTTCATTGTAACTGTAAACTGCTATTAAAAACTCGAGTGAAAATTTGTAGGTTAAATATTCATATGCATTTTTACATAGGTACTAAGGTAAGTGTATTGAAAAAAATATTTATTGTCGATCTAAACATTCTGGCAGATGATCACCAAAGGGACTTAAATAGATGATTACATTATAGGAAGATTTAGATTAGCTCCCATGGTAACCATGGACAACTGTTTATTATTAATATTACTATATCAGGAAATGACATTTATGACACTGTTAGGGCTATCATCAGTTTCAGTTTCAGTTTCGGAAGGAGGCGTCACTGCGTTAAAACAAATCCATATCACGCTACACCACATGTGCTAGGCAGATGCCTGACCAGCAGCACAACCCAACGCATTTGGTCAGGCCTTGAGAGTCATGCATAAATATGTTTGTGTATCAATCAGAGTGGATTTCTTCTTACTTGAGGATAGCACATATGTTGCCATGGTGTCTTTTTCAGTGTGCCAAGTGCAAGCTGCACACAGGACCTAAGTTTATCATCTCATCAAGATGACTAGACGCCCAGTTTGATTTTCTTGTCAAACTTGGGAGAAAGGGGCAAGTCTGGGATTCGAACCCAGCCCTTCAGAGACGCTGTACTGCCAAATAAGTGTCTTAACATTACTGGCACCTTCCTTCTTGGTACACACAGCAAACGCTACTGTACACAACACTTCCTTTGTGCCAGTGCTCCTTTGCCTGATAATGCTTCGGTTACAGCACAGTTAAGCTGACCACTCAATCATAATGCATCTGGACCTCCAAGCAACTACATGCATTGTATTTTTTTTTTTAAACATTATGCACATTTATTTCTATTTTAGTACAATGACTGAGAATGCATACGCAGTCTTTGAAAGACACTAGTGCCCATTCTTTGAGTAAACAGAATTAACTGTTTTGTACACTCCTGCATACTACTGAGTGATATGTAATATACATATCTTCTGAAGCTGGCATTCGGAATACTCTGAACAGGCTATTATCATCACAGGCATACTAGTAGGTGACAAGGATGGGATAATTTGATTTGCCAGACAAGCAACATGAACACATACAGGAGCATATGCAATCACTCATTCATACATGCATACACACACTTACACACTTACACACACACACACACACACACACACACACACACACACACACACACACACACACACACACACACACACACACACACATCGTATACATGTATACGTAACATTTTTTTTTATATCTTGACAGGGTTCCGGGGATCCAGTATCAATATTTACATTTGATGTCAAAGCTGCCAGTGAGTCACAGGTAAGGCATTAATATATTTGATGACATATGATATGTGCTTCATCTAATATCCAGTGGTAACTGATAATTTGTTTGCTTATGACTAGATCTTTATCATGTTTTCTTTGTGTTGTATGTTTTACTGATGCACAGTTTGTCAATATCATTCATTGTTAATGGATTTGACAGTTAGGTGGAGTTGGTGAAGCATCCTAGATTAGTTTAACTCTTTCATTCCTGCAGCACGGTTTTCCGGTTTACAGGAATTTTACCCTTCATTCCTGGAGGCCAGAAAACCATGCAGCACAGAATTCCCCCTTTCCTTCCAGCAGCCCGGAAAATCAGTTCTCGCAGTAAGCGCTTTGAACTTTGAGAGTCGCATCATCTGCACACGTCATCTATCCTTGACCGGATCACTTGTGGGGCAGTGTTTATGAGTGGAATGGATCCCAGACATCCCCCTCCCCCTGCCTAGGCTGTGGGAAAGAGGGCGCCTCTACATTCTTGCTGATATGCTTTATAGACACGCAGACACAGAAAAATGAAAGTGTAGAAAGTTCAGATTCTGTCCATTTTTCTGATGATGAGTTTTACAATGCTCTTTCAGATAATGATTTGGATCTGTTTCAAATGCATGACGCGGAGAGAGTGCAATTAGCTGCTGCTACAGAAGCACAGATAGCGGGTGATGAAAAGTTCAAATAGTAACAAGTGTGAAAATTGTGGTGTATATTTGTGCAGTAACTAGCATGACTGCTTCAGGGTATATCACTCACATGTCACCTTTATGTGGCATATTACGTGATAACTGTGACATGGACATGTGTATTTAGGGAAAGTATCATTTCTGAATAGTTTTTGTTCAAGAATTTTATAGATAATGATCTGATTTTGGCTCAGTGACTGCTAATGTAGTGAAAGGCATATGTTTTCTTTGAGAAAATCATTCATGTGATAAGGACAATAGCAGTAAGTTGAGTAACAATTGTGACAGTTTTCATGGATATGACAAGCAGTGTGGCACTGAGATACATGTGAGGTACTGCTCGGTGAGTACCTGCATGATGTGCATACTCTACAAGCAAAACACTGTCCTGCATGTGGTACGTACTGAATGTCACCAGAAGTCACCATGTAGTGTCAACAGGATCACAGACAACATCTCATATCAATTCTGTACACAACAGTATATGACAATCTTAGTGTACTGTAATCAGCAGCGTTGCCATAAGTCTCCGAAATAAATGCCCTCTTTCATACTTTCTTTCACTTCTCAAAATCCAGGAATCAAGGGAATATATGTATGGTAGGAATCTCGGAACAAGGGGGAGTAATGGTTCCTAGAAAAAATAGGAACAAAAGAGTTCACACACACACACACACACACACACACACACACACAAGCACGCACGCACGCACGCGCACATGCACGTACACATGCATGCACACACTTTTCATACAATGACTGGCTATTCTGTTGATTGATTTGCAACCATTGGTTATTAGCCACAAACCACTTATCACTAATATCAGTTTCCATTTTTGATAGAAATCTATTATATAGATCTGTTCTTTAAATCTGTCACCAGTCTAAGTCCAATTTAAATTTGCATATGAATTTAGTGTGCCTTCTTTTTTGCTGAACCTTGTTGTTATCTTATAAACAGCTGTATTTTTTTTTATCAAATGTGAAAAAAAAGTCTTCGAATCCATTGTTTTTCACTTCTTGTTTAAAACTTGTTTTCCAGTTTACATGAAACAGGGGTGCCACAAATGATCATTGATGACTTTTTTGTCAGCAAACGATGACTAGGTTGACACTCACCAATTTCTACAGAACAACATTAGAAAATCTTTTTGGTCTTAAGAATTATTCTTGCATAACTTTGTGAATTCACTCTATCTATGTGACTGGGTTGCCATCTTGTTTACTTGGAAATCTACTACAGGTTTATTCTCCTTGGAACAGGTGCAGACTGCAAAAGGAGCGGTGAAGAGACTGAAGACACTTCGGCATCCAAACATTCTGACATTTTTAGATGCTGTTGAAGTGAGTGCCTTAGCACAGTAATTTTTCTTCTTCTGAGCAGTGTGTTAGTTTGAGTGTTTTAGCCAGGAATTATTGGCAGCTTTTTCCCGATCTTCCTGTCTCCGTCAGTCTCTGTTCCTTTCTCTCTTGTCTTCTTTTCTCTCTCTTCTACATTCACACAGGTACATTCACACTAACAGACACACACACACTCACATGCTGACATGTGAACACAGAGAGAGAGAGAGATACACACCTGCAGGCCCATACTTGGAAACATGTATACACATAAGCACACATGCATACACAAATTCTCACAAACATATATTACGTAGCAAATACACATACCAAGGCACATGCCTTATGCACATAAATGCACAGTTCAGCACATGTTAGCCTTTTGCACACATGTAGATCACACGACTGTTAGCATTTTTTTTTTTTTCATCATTGCACATTATGACATTGTGAAATATTATTCATTGGAGCTAGAGTATGTATTTTGTCTGCTTATTAATTAGTTATTATCTTGAACAACAATACAGTTAATATTCAAAGAAAACAGAATATTTTGCTGGACATTCAGAAACTGACTGGTAGTGTGTGTGTGTGTGCGTGCGTGTGTACCTATTCTTGATGGCAACAGACAGACAAAGTGATCTACTTTGCAACGGAACCAGTGGTCCCTTTGGAGAACTATTTGCAAAACAACAGTGACAGCCACAATGAAACAGCCATTTCCTGGGGCCTTCATCAGATATTGGTGAGACAAAGATATATATATATATATACACATGTACTTTATGATGTGCTTATGTCTTGAATTCTAATTAGATAGCCTTGTTTTGATTAGTTCTGTTTGCAACTGACACTGATATGTGTGAATCACTGAATTTGTGTGTGTGCACTTTTGTGTGTGCGGATGTTTGCTTGATTATGTGTGTGTGTGCATGTGTGTGTGTATGTGTCTTGTGTTTGTGTGTAGTATTTTTTGTCAGAACAGATTTCTCTGTGTGAAATTCGGGCTGCTCTCCCCAGGGAGAGCACGTCGCTACACTGAGAGTGCCACCCCCCCTTTTTTTTCTTTTTTTTTTCTCCTGCATGCGGTTTTATTTGATTTTCCTGTTGAAGTTGATTTTTCTACAGAATTTTGCCAGGAACTACCCTTTTGTTGCCGTGGGTTCTTTTACGTGTGCTAAGTGCATGCTGCACACAGGACCTCGGGTTATCATCTCATCCGAATGACTAGTGTCCAGACCACCTCTCAAGGTGTAGTGGAGGGGGAGAAAATATGGGAGGCTGAGCCAAAATTCGAACTAGCATGCTCAGATTCTCTCACTTCCTAGGCGGACGCGTTAACCTCTAGGCCATCACTCCACATAGTGAAGTGTAGTTTGACTTGTTTGGTAGAAGGGTTATAGTGGAGGTGGAGGGGTGGGAGGACAGATACCTGTAGATAGGTATTGACAGTTTCTGGTTGACAACAACATATAGGGTAACCATTCAAGGCCTGATCAGCGCATTTGGTGAATGCAAAGGTCAGGCATCTTTTTAAAGCAGTTGTGATGTTGCATGTATGAATTTGTCTGCACAGGAGGAAGGTGACAGAATGGTCAAGATGCTTATCTGCCAATACAGTGTCCTTGAGGGTCTGGGTTTGAATCCCACTCTCGCCCTTTCTCCTAAGTTTGACTGGAAAATCAAACTGAGCGACTTGTCTTTCGGATGAGGTGATAAACCGAGGTCCCGTGTGTAGCACGCACTTGGCGAACTGAAAAAGAACCGATGGCAATGAAAGGGTTGTCCTCTGGCAAAATTCTGTTAAAGAAATCCACTCTGATATGAACACAAATATATAAGCATGCACTCCAGGCCTGACAAGCACGTTGGGTTATGCTTTTGTCAGGCATCTGCCTGGCAGATGTGCTGTAGTGTATATGGATTGTCTGAATGCAGTGACGCCTCCTTTGAGAAACTAAAACTAAAACCGCACACTTTGACACCTCCTTGAAACTAAAACTGAAACTGGTGGTGTGTTTTTCTTTCTTTCAGAAAGGGTTGTCGTTCCTGGTGAACGACTGCAACCTGATCCACAACAATGTGTGCATGGCGTCCGTTTTTGTGGACCCTGCAGGGGAGTGGAAGATCGGGGGGGTGGACTACATGTACCCAGCCCAAGGCCCGGACAGCATACCCCCGGTCAAGATTCTGCCCGTCTTACAAAAGTATGACCCCCCTGAAAAGTCGGACGGTGCCCGGGTGGTGGGAAACAAATGGTGAGTTGTGGCTGTTGTAGCTTTCAGTTTCTGCAGTTCACTAAGTGGTACTAAAAAAAAAAATTTTTAATTTAAAAAAAAAGCAGTCGAAGTTACAGGAAGTTTATAAAATTGGGAAATGTTCGATTTTGTTTGACAACTTTTTCAAACTTTGCTAGAGTAGGAGTTTAAAGGTTTATTAGACTTGAACTTGAAAAGTTTGTGTATGGTGTGTATGTTAGTCTATTTACATGTGAATGTTGTGCAGAGTGGGTGGGTTTTATTGTTGTGGGTTTTGTTTTGGCAGAAAATCATAATGGGTTTTGGCCAGACTAAGAATTAAGCTATGAATAACAATAACAGTATGAAGCCTGCAGATTTTTTTTTTTTTTTTTTTTTAAAGAAGAAATGATAAGAGTATGGACTGAATTTTTTTCTAGGTGTTTAGGATACCATTTGATATTTGTCAGGTCGGCTGATATGTGGGGTTTGGGTTGCCTGATATGGGAAGTGTTCAACGGTGTCCTGCCCAGAACTGCTGCTCTCAAGTCTCTCGGCAAGGTGAGTTTTAAAAACTTTGCTATCTTTCTTGCACTGCCAACATACAGTTCCTTCCAGTTTCAGTTTTATAGAGGTGTCTCCAGTAATTACTAAAGCCTCAGCACTGATGATGTCAGTTGTTTGTGACTATTTGCTGCTTTGTTTGCTTCCCTGAAATTGATATGTGATGACACAGCTTTGGGTTGCTTCTGCCAGTTACATTTATCCCTTTCGCTGCCAGGAAAATAAAATTTAATTAAAATCTATTTGCCAGGGTTTTTTCACAAAAAACGGGTATAAATTTTCCAAAAATTCTGTGCTCTTTGTTATTGGAGAAAGACCCATAAAAGTATATATTTTCTGAAAGGTAAATGAATAAAGAATACAAAACACATACTGTTTTCCCATTTTATATATTTTTAGTGACATGCTGTTGTTTTGAAATCAGTGTTTTGTTTTTTGTCACATTTTCAACTTGTTCATTACAAACATTAGTCAGGTAATTTGCACAAAAACATCATATTTTCTGGACAAATGGATATCTGCAAACACAAAATCATACTGGAACAACCACAATATATATATTTTTTTTTTTAAAGAGATAGATACTCAATACATTGTGACTTCTCCAAGTGATAAGATGGATGCGAGGCCACGCCCCCTCAGTCTCCAACCCCCCCTCCTCCACACCCCTCTCACACGGTCACTTGATTCAGTTCTCATCAGACTGCATTGGCTGCGTGCCAAGAATATCGCTCTGCTGCTAATTCGGTCATGTTCTGTCGACTGCTAACATCTGTACAGCTGGCATCACTCACTGACAGTCGCATCTTGGCCACTCTCTTGATTGCTCCCTTTATTTTCTATCAGATCGTCCTATAAATGTTCATCACTATCTTCTCCTTCGAATTTACGCTTCAATTCTTTCCGAGCATCAGCTAAAGAAAGAAATCTTGGTTGATTTAGTTCGTCACGATCACATGTCTTGAGCACGGCGTCGGTCCAACATTTTGTTCAGCGAGCGAGGAGAGGAGCCAGGCAAACACTTGGACAGTGACCCATCCAAAACGTTCAAATAAAGGACTGCTTCATGACGTAGATGGGGTTTCTAGCTATGAATAGAATCCAGAGAGATTCCCCAGGCTAAAGCTACCACTATTTTTGTCAACGAAGTGTATGCAAACCAGGGAAAAGTCAGAATATTTCGATGACGAGTTATCTCGTCATTGTGGCAGCGAAGCATACATGCTTGCCATGACGAGTTATCTCGTCATGCAGGCAGCCTAGGGGTTAAATGCATGATTTGTAATTGCCTTTGGCATTTTTTTTTCTCAGATACCCAAGATCCTTGTGCCAAACTACTGCGAGCTTGTCGGCGCCAATCCTAAGTCTAGGCCCAATCCTGGGCGCTTTCTTGAGGAGTGTCGCAAGAAAGGGAGCTTTCTCAACAACTCCTTTGTCAACTCTATGCTTTTCCTGGAGGAAATACAGGTTGGTTTTATGTCTGTTTTCAGGAAACAAAAACAGTGAAACAACTTATGTAAATCATTGCACTGTTAACATATGAAGATACAAACCTATCACAACAGAAAGGACAAAATGCCTTTGATAAGCCTCCAGTGTGATAATAAGAACTAACACCCAGTAAATTCTTGAATTTTTTGCATTGTTTTAGATTTCTCAAAATTATTCTTCTGATATACCCTGATGGTTAAATCTTATAAAAATTATATTTGAATATTTCAGTTGTATTATATAACCAGCTTTCTTAAAAGTTTTTGATTGTGTGTTTTCATTAAACTGAATCAAAGGATGAAGTATCTGGGGCTTTATTTTATTTCTGAAGTAAAACCTCAACCTCTTTGTCTCTCAGCAAGGCATTTGATCTGCATATGTGAAATGTCTCTTCTGTATGTCCATGACTTTGCACATTTCACTTCTTATTTTAGATAGATATATATATATATCAGATTAATTTTGTGATTCTAGGGTGAATCATAAAACTAAAGTTGTGTGTGTGTATGTTTGTGGTTGTTTTCAGATCAAAGACCAGTCAGAAAAGAACAAGTTCTTTTCCAGCCTCACTCCTTCTCTAGACTCCTTTCCACCACAGATGTGTCGCAACAAAATTCTGCCTCAGTTGCTGAACGCTTTTGAGTATGGCAACGCGGGATCCTCTGTCTTGGCACCCATGTTTAAGGTCTGTGGATATTCAACTGTCTTCTTCACTATTCATTATTCAGTCTTCTTCTTTTTCATTTATAGGTTGCAACTCTCATATTCACTTGTGCATAGGAGTGAGCCTTTTATGTGAATGACCATTTTTACCCTGCCATGTAGGCAATTGTACTGCATTTTCTGGGGTGTGCATGTTAGGTACGTTCTTGTTTCCATAATCCATTGAACACTACATTATTGAATAAGGGATCGTTAACATGTATATGCATTTGATCTTCTGCATGCACATACACACAGAGGAGGTTCAGATATCAGCAGGTCTGTACATCTGTTGACCCAGGAGAGTGGAAAACTCGACACCCTTAATCCGACTGAAACTCTACACCCTTAATCCACCTGAAACTCTACACCCAGAATCCTCTGAATCTCTACACCCTTAACCCACTTGGTGCCATGACCAGGACTCGAACCCAGAATCCTCAGATTTAAAATCCAACACTTTTGCCTCATGGCTGTTGTGCCCTTCATTGTTGAGTATTGAAATGTTGCAAAGTTTTGCCAGTTTCTTTCTTCTTCTTTCCATTTATATTTATAAAGTAATTTCAGTTCAAACAGAACATTATGACTTTACGTACTACTAGGAAGAAACTGTTACCTTTGTCATGGCGACATGGATTGTTATGTTTATGTGATTTACATGTGTCTGTGTACATTTTGGCAGATGAATGAGAGATCCAAAGTTGTTAGACATCCTTCAGTTGATGTCAGTTGGGGATGTGGTGATGAGAGGGTGGAGGGTGGTTGAGATATTGTGTGGAGGGGCAGGAGAAGCAGAGTGGTATTTTGTTTTGTAAATGTTGCATATTATCTTTTTATAACTATGTTTTCCTTTGCTTTTCTTTGCAAATTTGTTCCTTTTCAGTCTGCCTTTGTAAAGCACTCAAAAGATAACTGCAGCATGTTAAATAACGCTCATCGAAGTAAAATACTACTGTTATTATTAAGAAAGGGATTTTAAAGAATTTGTTGCAAAATATTCTTTTATATGTTTTCCTGTGCTTTTTATGCATTTGTTCTTTTTGAATCTGCCATTGCAAAGTGCTAAGAGATTGCTGTAGTGCGCTGTGCAGCGCTCTTTGAAGTGATTTATAATTTTGATTATTAACAAAGCATAGCTGCCCTGTTTTTTATCTGTGTCCTCAGATTGGGAAACACCTGGACGGGGAAGAGTACCAGCGAAAGATTGTTCCGTGTGTGGTGAAGCTCTTCTCCTCCCCTGACAGGTCCACACGAGTCAATCTTCTGCAGCAGGTAAAATATCATGCATAACTATAAACTCTATCAGGTAAACATAATGTTTCATTGTTATGTAAAAACGTGAAAGTCCTATTTTTTTGTGAGTTGTATTAATATGAGTGAAGGTCTCTGTTCCCAATGATAATACCTTTTTTTTTTCTTTCTTTTTTTGTTGTTGTTGTTGACTGATTAAATGAATTGTCTAAACAGTGCCAGACTTGCACAGCATTTGTTTAAAGGCGATTTTGATCTGAGTGTCCTTTTCCTTGAACTGTTGAGTTACTGCTAGTTCACTTTCTTCAGTACCCTTAGAGAGATGACAAGATGATATAATTTTTTTCTTATTGTACTATAATTGGAATCTTTTCACTGTGTGTGCATGCATGCACATGTGTGTGTGTGTGTATTTATGTGTGTGTGTGTGTTTATGTGTGTGTATGTGTGACAGTGTCTGTGTGTATATTTGTTTGTTGCATGTATGTATATATGACAGTGTCTGTGTGTATATTTGTTTGTCTTTGTGCGCATTTGTGCAGAAACGTAGGTGTGAGTGCAGGGATTAACATATACATCCGTGATATTGACATAAGAAATATATGTGGCTATATGTAACCATGTGTGTTTGCAGGTGGAATTCTTTGTGGAGCATTTATCCTCAAATGTGGTCAATGATCAGATATTTCCCAATATTGCCAGTGGTTTCATGGACACAAATCCTGTGGTCAGAGAATCAACAGTGAAGGTATGAGATTTAGATTACGATAGCCGTTCTGTTTGTTCCCTTGTTGTTTTGTGCATCTGATTGAGAGAATGTAAAATTCAAAGGTTTTTTTTTCTATGTTTACATGTATATTTTGATATCCACACATCTGCAATGATAGATGAATTAGTACATTTTAAAATATAACAGTACTTATCATCTTTAATAATTTATGTCAAAATTGTTTCTGATTTTACAGTAAAACTAATTTTGTACATATTGTATTTTTTATTTGTTTATATATATTATATATAAACATACTTACTTGAGGCTAACACCGTCTTCAGGCAGAGGCACATATAACAGATGAAATCAGAAATTAGAAAAATAATTTGTATGCAGGGACAACAACTCAAAAATATATTTATCACCTGTGGTGTGTGTTTGTTTAAAATTCCTCAGTGATATTTCAAAGACTGGATGTAAACTGAGGTGCAAAGGATCAGATTTCTAAGATTTGTTTCATAAAGCCTGAAATGCAAATCATATCATGATTCTTCTGCTGTATTTCATATTCATGATTTACATTACAATTTTCAGGCCATTTTCTATAATATGAAATGGAAGTTCTTTGGTATAAATGACTTGGTTACAGATATTTCTTGAAGGTGGTGTTGACAACTGCATGACAGTTATGTTGAATGCTTTGTTTCCTTGCAGGCTATGCTTCATCTAGCATCGAAGCTGAACTACAAGAACCTGAATGAAGAGCTCATGAAGCACTTTGCAAGGTTACAGTCAAAAGACGATCAGGTAAGGCTACTGGATTTTAGTGCATCATGTCTTTGCTGCAGTGACTGGGATGTGTCTGTTATGTCCAACAGTCACTTGGTTAGTCTGTTCTGCACCATTCTGTGTAGGAAAATAATGCTTCTGATTTTTTTTTTTTTTATTTTTTTTTTTTTTTTTTTTTTTTTTCAATTAATCTGACATTGAAAGACAAATTATTGAAAGAATTAAGGGGAAGGCAATCTTCCACTGTGGTGACTGATGATCATGTTAAGAATCAGAGATGACAATCATGCTAAGTGCACATAATTTTGAAATCTGTTTTGACAATCATACTGATGTGTATAATTTTATCATCTTTTTTTTTTTTTTTTTTTTTTTTTTTTTTTTTTTTTTAAATGACAAGAAAAAAAATCTAAATATTTAACAAAGCATGCGTGGCTTTCAACAGGGTGGAATCCGAACCAACACAACAGTGTGCCTTGGAAAAATAGCCTGCCATCTGAACCCAGGGGTAAGCTAAACAATATGTATATATACTTATTTTCAATACATTGGTTGAATGTTGTGTGGATATATGCTATTCAGAAGTGCACTTCTATTAGCTCCTACATGGTATATGCAATTGGGCTGGAAAGAACATGAATTATATTCCAGTTGGGTTTTTTTTATGTACAGATATATACTGCTAGATCTGTAACTGTTCCACAAAAGCAAAAGAATTTTATTTGAATGTGCTAATGAATATTGTAGATTGATGCAACATGAAAAAGTTTGAAATTGAGTGTGTAAACTGTCTTTGTTTCTCTCTCTGTCTCTCCCACCCTTCCTTTCCCTCTCCCCCCCCCTCTTTCTCTCATATCTGATGTAATAGTGCTGTACAGGGTATGAGAAAATGTCAAAATTCAATGTCACAAATCTATTCTTACTCTTCTTAAAGTTTTTTTTTTCTCTCTCTCTCTCTCTTATTGGCCGTCTGTGGTGCTCTGTTTCAGATGCGGCAGAAAATTTTAGTATCAGCATTCATGAGAGCTCTGAAAGACCCCTTTCCGCCTGCACGACAGGCCGGCATCCTGGCAATGGCGGCAACGCAGAACTTTTACCACATGCAGGAAATTGCCAACCGCCTTCTACCCTCCTTATGTACCATGACCAGAGACCCTGAGAAAAGTGTCCGGGATCAGGTGAGTTGGTATGTGTGTTGTGTGGTTTTTATTGTTTTGTTTTGAATTACTATTATTTGCAGAAGTAGTTGTGGTAGTAGTCATATTGATACTAAAATAGATCCTGTCTTTAGTCAGAGACCAAATTCTGCGCACTTTACAAATCTTGAGTCGTTTACTTCACATGCTGGCTGCTTGGGTAGAATAAAATGACAGCTGCCTTTAGGTGATCATCATTCGTTTCCTGTTTCATGTGGTTCGGCTTTAGTCATGCATGCACATACACATATATATTAAGAGTGGGTTTTAAAACAAAATTTTGTCAGAGACAACTCTTTATTTGTCATGGCTTCTTTTGTATATGCACTAAGTGCATGCTGCACACTTAGTTTGTCGTCTCATCTGAAGGACAAGTATCCAGATCTCCACTCAGGGACTAGTGGGAGGGGAGACAATTCTGGTGAGTGTGTGTGTGTATATAGAGGTTGGTGTTTGCATTAGTGTGTGTGTATGTGTGAGAGAGAGAGAGAATCTGGGTGGGTGTGTTCGTATGTTCCTGATTTTATCAATCAAAACATATGTACACTCTGCATCAGGACACATACATTTTACTTGTATTTGTTTTCATGGCCTTGTTCTAAATTCCTTGATTAAACAATGTTTTTGTCTTACAGATGTATTTGTATTTGTAATTGTGTTTCAAAATGTATGATATAAACATGTGGCATTTTTTGTCATTGTATTTTACAGGCATTTAAAGCGATACGAGGATTTCTAGACAAGCTGGAGAAGCTGTCAGAGGATCCAGACTTACAAGAAGACATGGGTGAGTATGGAAAGGTTTTAAAAGAGCAGGGTTAAAGGCATATATATGTAAGCATAGTGGCATAATCGGTTAGACATTGGACTTCTGATCCAGTGTTCACAAGTGGTCAGTTTGGTGGGTTGTTGTGTCCTTTGGAGAGGCTCTTCGGTTTTTCCTCACTCCATCCGGGTGTGAATGGGTACCTGACTTTATTCGGGTGTGGTTAAAATAATGGAAGGAGAGGACTGGGCCCCACCTTCCAGTGCAGAGCCCTAGACTTCGTGAATGTGAATTCACTGCCCCTATGGCAATAAAATTAAAAGGCTGTGGGACATTTAACCTATTTAATTAACCCTTTTTATCAGCTTGGTAAGGAAACTGATTAGTATGGAAAGGTTTTAAAAGTGCAAGGTAACCCGCCGAACACTGACATGGACTGCGGGACCTTTAGCTCATTCTACCCCACAGCTGCCTGCCTGCTACAACTCCCCTAGACCAGCACTACATGAGACCACTGCAGAAAGAACAGTTCACTAAAACAGCACAAACTCAGTGGGGAATTGTTGATTTAATCGTTTTCATGCTTCCAGAATCCATAAACAGTTCAGTTTAGAATGCCAACTGTACCAAGCAAGAATAAACGAAATTAGAATAGTGTGTTGGTATGAGAATACTAGTACCTGGTCCACAGGGGAAGTAATTATGGTATGAGCTAACTAATACCTGAAGTAGAAACAGTTAATGTGCATACTTGATCTTATGCATGTGTATGCGTACACGAATAGGGTTCAGGCACGATCAGGCCAGCACATCTGTTCGTCAGTAAGTATGTTGACTGTGCAGAGAGGGAGGTGATGGCAGGGGGCAGCGCCACAGCGATGAGCAACGCCTCAGGTTGGGCGGGCTGGGCCGTGACGGGCATGTCTTCACTGACGTCCAAAATCTACAGCAAGGCCACCACAGCTAAAACAAAACCGGCACCTTCTGCAGGTAAATGTGGGAGGCTTTTGTTCGTTTCTTGGGATCGGGAGGGTGAGGGAGGGACGGAGGTAAGGGCGGGTGTTCTTTTGTTTTGTTGATTTTGGGTTCATGTTTTTTTGTTTGGTTTTTTCCAGTCAGCACTGACATCACTTAGTATGATCTGGTTTTATGTCAACAGGTGATATGAGTTCAGTTCAGGTCAGTCACTGCGTTCGGACAAATCCATATACGCCACACCACGTGGTGGTGGTCTCCACTCTGGGAGAGATGCTCACTCAGTCTTGCTCCGCAACTAAGTCATTATTGTCGTCTGTAGGGGACTTAGTAGGTGGTGTCCCAAGTGTATTAAATCAGAACAGGTACTGCTGAACACCACCGAAGTGATTCAGCAGCAGTGCAGGGTCTTTGGTGTGGGGCCCCCTGGCGACCTAACATCAATGGTTCCCTGTGGACAGCCAATCACTGGGATTGTGACAGATGATCCTGGGTGTGGCCGTGTATTTAGAACTTGGAATTAGCGGCATGGGAGTAATGCCCCTTAAATGGTGCAGATGATGGGGCAGCAAAAACCAAAAAGCAATTTTTGTTTTTGAAAAGATACAACAAAATAATTTGTGTGTATTATTTGCACTGCAGTACAAAAATTGAGAAATGAAATGAATGGGTTTGCAATGTGTGTGCAGGTATGCATGTTAAAACATAAACACTTGAGTATTGTTTTGCGGGAACATACATCAGTGGGTCACAGTAAACATGTTAGATTAAACAAAATATTAGTGGAAAAATTTCCTACATTATGTGTGCATGACCCGCATTTTATGCGACATGTCTTCGCATCAGTTTTCTCTTTCCTTCACAGGCATGGAAACTCAGCCCAGCACAGAACCGTCCAAACCAGATCGCGACTCTTCACAGGCCTCCAGGGTTCCCCCCATGTCCAGAGATTTGGGGGGAGATCTCCCAAAAAGCACAGCAGAGGAGGAGGGTGGAGGAGGAGGATGGGATGATGAGGATTGGGGCGACATGGACGTGAGTTTGAGAGAGGGTCAGGGAGTTCTTCTTTCCCCACTGGTACTGGGATGGAGGGTTTGAGAGACAGCATAGTTGAATATCACTTTACCCCCTTTTATTAGAGAGGTGAGATATTTTACCAGTCATGTTAGAACTTCCTATCAGCATCTCTAGCTTACTGTGCACCACAAAAAGGGGTGGGAGGGAATGAAGGAAATTTGACAAGTATGCTCTTCTCTCTCTCTCTCTCTCTCTCTCTCTCTCTCTCTCTCTTGCTCTATCTCTCTCTCTCTTTGCCTGTTTCTGTCTGTCTGTCTGTCTGTCTGTCTCTCTCTCTCTCTGTCTTTGTCTCTTTCAGTTCCCTTTTTGTCACATCACACAGCTGAATTACAGAGCATCCCACACTGTCATCTAAGCTTAATCACATAAATCCAGAAGACCTCTGCTGTTTGATGTAATGGATTGTTGAATGGGCTTTTGTCACAGGATATGTCACAGAGTCTTCCCACGCCATCTAGTGGTATGGGAGCTGAACCAGCCAATGAAAATGAGGGCTGGGACAATGACGATGACTGGGGCAGCTTGGAAGAACCTCCTGCCAATAAAGTGAGCATCCAAGCCAGTCGTTTTCTGGTAATTATGGTTGGTTGTTGTTAGTATGATATCAGTGATATCTTTCATCATCTGTTATGTCAGATGTTATTTGTTCTTTTTGTGTGTGTGTCAGTGGAATTTTGGCATGCGTAATACTGATAATTGCTAATTTTTTTTTGTTGTTGTTGTTTCATTTGAATTGATCAAAGACTGTTTATGTGGGAGTTAAACGTTGTGTGTATAAGCTTAAAATACTCATATGATTGCATTTGGGATGCAAACATTGCGTGCATACTGTCTATACATATTGAATGATTCTACATTCATAGCCACAGGTTCTAGACTTTAAGAGTCGTCCTGGAAAAAAAAAAGGAAGGAACATTTATAAACAAAAATATCAAAGGCCATTTTGGGGTGCTTTAAATGGAATGTATAATGTAGTAACTTGCATATGCATGCACAGTTTCAGACTCTTCTGAAAAACATGGCTCACAGCCTACTCTCATTCAAGTAAATAAAAGATTGGATTAAAGGACTTTGATTGCTGGAACATGAAGTATGATTATTGCTCAACTCTTCTAAACCTTCTGTTTGGACATTTTATTCTGAGATCTGAAATTGCAAATGAATGCTGTGATATCTACATTTCCAAATGCAAACATTCAAGGAAGGTGTAATGACAAAAACTAATCCTTTGTTTTTTTTTCTCTTATTTTCAATGTCTGCCCATCACAGCCAGGGTCAGGTGGAGGGATGTCGCTGTCGTCCAAAGCGCCCTCACAACCTTTTGACAGCTGGGGTGACAATGACTTCGTCCCAGACGACACAGGCATGACATCAGTCAGCCAGTATGACTGGGGCAGCAATGACGCAGAGGACGATTTTTTCTCTTCTTCAGTCAAACCCAAAAAGGTGAGGACCTGTGAGTTAATGTGAGTTTTTGACTCACTTGTGTAAACAAAGTGAGTCTATGTTTTAACCCGGTGTTCGGTTGTCTGTGTGTGTGTGTGTCCGTGTGTCTGTGTGTCCGTGGTAAACTTTAACATTGACATTTTCTCTGCAAATACTTTGTCAGTTGACACCAAATTAGGCATAAAAATAGGAAAAATTCAGTTCTTTCCAGTCATCTTGTTTAAAATAATATTGCACCTCTGGGATGGGCACCAAAAAATAAAAAATGAAGCCTAATTATATGCAAACTGCATTTACTGTTATATTTATATTTTTTGTATTCTCTAAACTTGGCACTTTGATCTGATATTCGGACCCAACAACAAGAGCAGTCATTATTATCATTTTTTGTTCAAACAGGAACTTCTTTTGCTAAGCATGGAAATTTTATTTATTTTGCAAACGTTTTGGTGTATAGAGTAAAAAAAGGGAAATTACTCTGTAATTAATGCTAGGGGACTTAATTTATCACAAGTGAGTCTTGAAGGCCTTGCAGTAGTAGTAGTATCATATACGAGGCCTCAGTCCCGATCCACTTTTCCCAGATCCACATCGTCTGTTTATTATTATTTTCATTATTATTATTAGTTGTAATAGTAGTATAATTCATAAGCAGCCTCAGACCTGATCTGGCCCTCCTAGATCCGCATCAGCTATTTATTGTTATTATTATCATTATTATTAATGATTAGTTACGATATGCAGCCTCATTCTAAATCCACCTTTCCCAGACCCACATCATCTATTTTATTATCATCATTATTATTGTGATCATTATTCCTCTTCTTATTATTATTATTATTATTGTTATTCTGTGCAGCCTCAGTCCTGATCCACACCTCCCAGATACATATTGTCTATTCATTATTTTTATCATTATTATTATAATTGTTATTCTGTGCAGCCTCAGTCCTGATCCACACCTCCCAGATACATATCGTCTATTCATTATTTTTATCATTATTATTATAATTATTATTCTGTGCAGCCTCAGTCCTGATCCACACCTCCCAGATACATATCGTCTATTCATTATTTTTATCATTATTATTATAATTGTTATTCTGTGCAGCCTCAGTCCTGATCCACACCTCCCAGATACATATTGTCTATTCATTATTTTTATCATTATTATTATAATTGTTATTCTGTGCAACCTCAGTCCTGATCCACACCTCCCAGATACTTATCGTGTATTCATTATTTTTATCATTATTATTATAATTGTTATTCTTTGCAGCCTCAGTCCTGATCCCATCTCTCTTTCCACGTCAGTCAGGAACCTCGGTGTTGTCCTTGACAATACACTGTCCATGCAAAAATTTATCAGTCAGACATGTCAGTCCTGCTACTGTCAACTGCGACGCATCAGTGCCGTCCAGAAATATCTATCCACTGACGCAACATCTAGACTTGTCGTTTCTCTCATTCTCTCTCGCCTTGACTACTGTAACTCTTTATTGTCTGGTCTGCCTGCTTCATCCATTCAGCCCCTTCACCGCATACAAAACTCTGCTGCCCGACTCGTCCTCAGAAAGAAAAGATCTGAGCACATCACTCCTCTTTTGCAACATCTCCACTGGCTCCCTCTCTCACACCGAATAAAGTACAAGATCAGCACTCTATGTTATAGATGCATTCACAAAACTGCCCCTTCCTATCTCTGCGGCTGCCTTCACCTCTACACTCCATCTCGCTCACTACGATCGGCCTCGGATCCACTCTGTTTACGCATACCCAGATTCAAACACTTGACTATTGGCCGCCGTTCTTTCTCTGTTTCTGGACCTTGCGATTGGAATGAACTTCCTTTTTCGCTTCATCAAGTCTCCACACTCAGCTCTTTCAAGTCTGGCCTTAAAACCCACCTCTTCCCAAAATAGCCTCCCTTGCCTGCCCTTCCTTGTCTTTAGTTTCTGCAGTATTAGAGTTATGCATGCGTGTGAATGACTGGTGCAAAAGCGCTTTGATTTGTCTCTGCACAAGATCCAGCACTATATAAATACCATTATTATTATTATTATTATTATTATTATGATCCACCGCTCTCAGATACATATTGTCTATTCATTATTTTTATCATTATTATTATAATTATTCTGTGCAGCCTCAGTCCTGATCCACCGCTCCCAGATACATATTGTCAATTCATTATTTTTATCATTATTATTATAATTATTATTCTGTGCAGCCTCAGTCCTGATCCACACCTCCCAGATACATATCGTCTATTCATTATTTTTATCATTATTATTATAATTGTTATTCTGTGCAGCCTCAGTCCCGATCCACACCTCCCAGATCCACATCGTCTCGCTCCACTCCTTCCCGCGACAGTCCTGCGCGGTCCACAGCATCATCAGCGTCATCGGCAACGGCCCGCGAACAGTTCAAGCCAGACGCCACCAGCGGCGCTTCAGGGGGTGGCTGGGTAGATTCTGGTGGAGACGGCTGGGGTGACGACTGGGCGGCAATTGAAGACAGTGGTAAGATTTCACAGAGGCATACAACTTGCTACTCATTTGAAGTTGTTGATTGTTTGGAAGGTTGTGTGTACATTTGTTGCAGTTCGTTTTTGCAGACATTAAAGTTGCCAGTCACTGAAAAGTTGTTTTGTTTTTTGTTGTTTTTGTTATTGTTTTTTTGTGGGTAAATTTGCTGTGCAAGTATTCAGTGTTGGCTGTATGATTTGAGAGATGCGGTGTTTACCAGTTATTGGAAGCTGTTGATGTTTGAATGCTTGTTTTAATTCATTGTGCAAATATTCACAATATTTGCTTTGATATATAAAAGATGTTTTGTTTTTATTGTTTGTTTTTTGTTGTTGTTTTTTGTTTTTTGTTTTTTTGTTGTTGTTTTTTTTTTGGGGGGGGTTTGTTTGTTTTTTTGTTTTGTTTTTTGTTGTTGTTTTTTTGTTTTGTTGTTGTTGTTTTTTTGGAAGGGGGGTTGGGGAGTGAGGTTGGGGGGTTGCTTTGATTCATTGTGCAAAATATCTGGAAAAAAATGTTTGAAGATGTATGATTTGAACACATTTGGCTGAATTGAGAATGTTCAAACTTGATAATGACAGTGTCAAAAACCCACTCCCATGCACACTTACATACTAGGACTGTTCATTCAGATTCAGAATGTTGAATTTAACCTGTCTTGCTGAACTTTTGGTGTGTTTTTAATACCCCATGTGAAGGTTCTTTTCTTTTCACAATTCTGACAATGCCTTTCACAGGAAAACACATTAACATACATGAAGGGAACAAGTATACACAGCCAAATTACAATCTGGCAGTTATAAATAGACATAGATACGTACATTACAGACACATAAACAAACATGCATTCATAATGGTATATGCTCTCAAATCCATGCATACATTGATACAAACATGCATACATATATGCTTTCATGTGTACATGCAAACAGTGCATGCATGTCAACATTCATACATGTACACATTTCAGAATAACAGTGTCACAGCAGCAAAAATACAATGATGACAACAGGAGAGAAATAGCTCATTTTTGCTGAATCTAATCCACCTGTTCCTGTCTTTTCCCCCCAGTCCCAGGGGAGTCGGAGGCGGACAGGAAGAAGAGGGAGCGGGAAGAGAAGCGTCTGCAGCGGCAGCGAGAACTTCAGGAGAAGCGGGAGGCCAGGAAAGGGGGAGGGGCCATGAAACTTGGGGCAAAAAAACTGGGATAGGATTAGGATTAGGGGTCACCAAGTGGCTGGGCGGGCTTCGTAATGCACCACTCAACTTTGTTGTGATGTACAGCTGATTTTATTTTGTACTGTGTTTTGCCTGAGAAGGCTGTTGGGAGCTGAACGCCAACTAACTACCAATCTTTTCTTTTTGGTAAATGAAATCAGTCTGTCTGTTGAGGTGCTCCTGTAACTGTGAAGGTGGAAGAAAGGATTATTAGCAGATGCGGAAAAAAGTGGGGGTTTTGGGTTGTTGTTTTTATTATATCGAGGTTTTTGTTTGTTGGATTTTTGTGGGTTTTTTTTTTCAAATTAGGTGATGGTTGACTTATTCAGCAGGAGATTGGAGAGAAAAGATGTTTCATCTGTGTCAACAAAAATAATGTAGTGTTTATTTTATTTCATTTTTAGCCCCCTGGATTGATAACAGTGACCATGGATCTTTCATTTATCTTGGCATTTTTTTTCTGTGTTTGATAATTTGCGAATACTGCCCGAACATCCGACACAAAAGTATAAATCAGGATGTTCAATTTGCTGATTATTTGTTACTGGCAGTCGAAAGATGTCAACAAGGTTTTGTTAGCTGTGACAAAAAAAAGAGTCCAGCAAAAACACAATGCTCTTTATGAATGATACATACGTGTATGAATGCCCTTATGTGTTTTTGATAGCAGTCTGTGTCAAAACTGTCGAATGCCTTTTTTTATGCCCCATTTGCTTGGAGACACAGACAGCATCAGTCATTGAACTCTGCTGAACAACATGGTTGTAAACTTTTGACTGTGCGCGCGCGCGTGTGTGTGTGTGTGCAATGTGTCAGTGTGTGTGTGCGTGCGTGCATGCGTGTGTGTGTGTGTGTGTTCGAGAGAGGGAGTGCATGCATGTGTTCGAGAAAGAAAGATTCAGTGAACATGAAATGCTTTTATTTATAAGTAATCGAATTGTAAACTGAAGACTGTAGAATAGCATTATAATGCTATCAAGAGACAATTGTTTTTGTGTTATATGTTGAGCACCACATCGCTCTGCAAGTTTACCCTCCCCCACCCTGTCCAGCACCTTTCCACCCCATGTGTATTGATTTACTTTTGATTGTGTTGCCAAAGAAATCCCAAGCACCCACAGATTAGTTGAACTGAATCTTCTGAACTCGTAAGTTTCTGAATGGGAAGTTGAGGACCTCTTCAGTTTACTTTACCTGGTTCAGTCTCTTAACGAAGAGGGGGAGGAGCCATGAAACTTGGGGCAAAAAAACTGGGATAGGATTAGGATTAGGGGTCACCAAGTGGCTGGGCGGGCTTCGTAATGCACCACTCAACTTTGTTGTGATGTACAGCTGATTTTATTTTGTACTGTGTTTTGCCTGAGAAGGCTGTTGGGAGCTGAACGCCAACTAACTACCAATCTTTTCTTTTTGGTAAATGAAATCAGTCTGTCTGTTGAGGTGCTCCTGTAACTGTGAAGGTGGAAGAAAGGATTATTAGCAGATGCGGAAAAAAGTGGGGGTTTTGGGTTGTTGTTTTTATTATATCGAGGTTTTTGTTTGTTGGATTTTTGTGGGGGGTTTTTTTCAAATTAGGTGATGGTTGACTTATTCAGCAGGAGATTGGAGAGAAAAGATGTTTCATCTGTGTCAACAAAAATAATGTAGTGTTTATTTTATTTCATTTTTAGCCCCCTGGATTGATAACAATGACCATGGATCTTTCATTTATCTTGGCATTTTTTTTCTGTGTTTGATAATTTGCGAATACTGCCCGAACGTCAGACACAAAAGTATAAATCAGGATGTTCCATTTGCTGAGTATTTGTTACTGGCAGTCGAAAGATGTCAACAAGGTTTTGTTAGCTGTGACAAAAAAAAAATAGTCCAGCAAAAAAATGCTCTTTATGAATGATACATACGTGTATGAATGCCCTTGTGTGTTTTTGATAGCAGTCTGTGTCAAAACTGTCAAATGCCTTTTTTATGCCCCATTTGCTTGGAGACACAGACAGCATCAGTCATTGAACTCTGCTGAACAACATGGTTGTAAACTTTTGACTGTGCGCGCGCGTGTGTGTGTGCAATGTGTCAGTGTGTGCGTGCATGCGTGTGTGTGTGTTCGAGAGAGGGAGTGCATGCATATGTTCGAGAAAGAAAGATTCAGTGAACATGAAATGCTTTTATTTATAAGTAATCGAATTGTAAACTGAAGACTGTAGAATAGCATTATAATGCTATCAAGAGACAATTGTTTTTGTGTTATATGTTGAGCACCACATCGCTCTGCAAGTTTACCCTCCCCCACCCTGTCCAGCACCTTTCCACCCCATGTGTATTGATTTACTTTTGATTGTGTTGCCAAAGAAATCCCAAGCACCCACAGATTAGTTGAACTGAATCTTCTGAACTCGTAAGTTTCTGAATGGGAAGTTGAGGACCTCTCAGTTTACTTTACCTGGTTCAGTCTCTTAAGGAAGAGAATATAGAATGAACAAATCATAATCAAAAGAGTGATGGTTGTCAGTCATGACACTGCTAATTATTGGAAATAAGATGTGTAACAAAATGATGTGAACACAAATGAGAAAAAAGGGCTGGCATCATGTGCAGAGATTTGCGTTCTACTGCATGGTCACTCCAGCACAACTGATATCTGTGTGGAGTGGCATGGGGCACAGCAAAGGAAGGTGGCTGCTGTTTTTTGTGTTTGCTATGCAGAGCAACATTCATTTTGGGTTTTTGTGAAAAGTCAGGATGGCATTTACATATATATATATATACATGCACACAGCAATCCATATTGGTTTGAGGTTACTTAACAAAGCTGTATGCTTTCTTTCATGTCTTGACATCTCTCAGGCCAGTGGATACATGCAGCTTCTGGTCAGCGACACTCATGGACACATCTGTGAAGTGAATGACATTCAACTGCGCTGTCCCTTTCTCCCACAGTGCATTGAACTGTGGCCAGCAGGTGGTCAGAGCTAAAAAATAAATAAATAAAAAAAATTTAAAAAGAAGGAAACTCTGTCTTTGGGCAGCTGGAGAGCGTCTTTCCCACATTGCCGGTTGAGATCATTCCTACATCATGTCTATGATGCACACCACGCTTAATGGCAGCATGTTGCTTTCTTCCTTGTTTGTCTTCCAAAAGAGTTTTTATTCCCCAAGCCCACATACCACCCGGAGAGAGATGAGGAGCAGGGAGGGAGGGAGTGAACTGGTTGCCAGGTTATCAGTGGTGCCCCTACCATCAGACAGTGCTGGATAATAGGAGACATTCAAGTACATTTCCATGGAATCAAATGAGATGATTTTACTCAGGCCACTGTCATCAGCTGTTCTCACCAGTTTTTATCAGAAGACCACTTGGATTTCACCAGATGCAGGGAAAATATTCATTCAGCCCTGCAGTAAGTTCCCAGGGAATGTTGACCACAAATATTGTTTTCACAAAAAAACATTTCAGTTGCCGAACTCATGAACCAGGAGCCTCCTCCTTTGTCAGGCTTTTGGACAGGCGCAATAGCCGAGTGGTTAAAGCATTGGACTGTCAATCTGAGGGTCTGGGGTTCGAATCACGGTGACGGCGCCTGGTGGGTAAAGGGTGGAGATTTTTACGATCTCCCAGGTCAACATATGTGCAGACCTGCTAGTGCCTGAACCCCCTTCGTGTGTATATGCAAGCAGAAGATCAAATACGCACATTAAAGATCCTGCAATCCATGTCAGCGTTCGGTGGGTTATGGAAACAAGAACATACCCAGCATGCACACCCCCGAAAACTGAGTATGGCTGCCTACATGGCGGGGTAAAAACGGTCATACACGTAAAAGTCCACTCGTGTGCATACGAGTGAACGCAGAAGAAGAAGAAGTCAGGCTTTTGGAGGCCGCCTCTTTCTTGCTGAGAGGAGAAATGGAAAGTTCTTTGGTGCACAGACTTTGTACTGCTGCATGTGGAATACATGTATTTGAGTAACAACATTGACAAACATTTTAGATACATACTGCATGTGGAATACATGTATTTGAGTAAAAACATTGACAAACATTTCAGATACATATGTGACTGTCATTAGCATTGTTTTTTCACAGTTCTGTTGTTTTTTGTTTGTTTGTTTTATATGATGGCTAGACTCGTTTTCTCCTTGTGTTCTTGTGTATGGGGTGTTTGTCAACTCCATTCACATGCACACACTATTGACAGAATATGAACCTGTTAATTACCTTTTTTTTTCCACTAGTTTTTAAGACATTGATATTTGCTTTCTCAGAGAAAAATGAAGGTATTTGGATCTTGAATGGACTTATTTTTGTAAAGAAAACATCTGTTGTGGGTTCTCTTGTTTGGGCATTACAGGTGAAATTCATCCACTGGTGCAAATATGAAAGAAAATAATTTCATGATATACGAAACTTGTCCAGCTTGTATGTATATATGCACCAAGTTTCCATGTGTATGCTTTTTACTCATGTGATCATCACTGTTATTGAGTATGATGTTATCAGTGCAATAGAAGAAAAGGCATGGACCCACAGTTGTCTTTTGAAACACCTTATTTTCTAGTATTGAATATGTAAATGATTACCATCCAGATAATCATGAGTTGGTCATTATTTCCAAGAGTAACATTGCACTGTTGTGATGTTTTTGTTGTTTAATGTAAAATAAAACTCTTCCCACAAATGAGAATTGTTTCTATATTTTTCTTTTCACTCCCCTGAGAAAAAAATATCTTTTAGAAAGAGTTAGAATGGCAAACCATGTTCAGGAATTATCTAAAATGCTTTGTGATTTGCTTTGGGTATTAGTGTAAATTTTGATTTAGATTAAAGAAAAATACAGGTGTATAAATAGCAGTAAACTTTTTTAGGGGCATGCACATGCAAAAGGTGTATGAGTGTGTCTTATGGAATTAACTTTCTTGCTTATGATTTTAAGATTAAAAGTACACAAACGAAACTTTTTTTTTAATTGTCAAAGCAAGTAAAATCTCCAAATTGATGGAATTTTTTAAAAATTAGGATGAGGTATGACAGCATTTAAATCCAAGTGATTATATCTACACCATCCTTTTTTTTCAACTGCTCTCACCATCCCAATAAAAGCAGGAAGAAGTAAGACTGCTTTTTGATAGTAAATTAATGCACAAACCTACTTTTCAGTTGCCCTCTCCCCTCCCACCACCATCCAAACATACAGCTTGCCACTTTGTTCAGTTGTAGTGGATAACTGAGAGTCAGTGTGTGAGTGGGTGGGAGTGCACATATACTCCATTTGTTCATGTGTCTTTCCTTAACTTGTAATCAAAAGTTCACAACACAGATCTACACAGAAACATCATGTAAACCAGAAAATGATCCAAGAAAGAAACAGTTTTAATCAACACCAGTATCACCATGCATTCAAACACAACATGCACCTCACACCAACCACTAGATCCTCTACAGCTCTGGAGTTTTATCACAACCGCAACATTTTTGCTTGCCGGACCTCCTCCAGTTCTTTCTCTTGTTGTGCGACAATCTCCTTCCTTTCTTCCAAGAACTGACGATACACCTCCTCTTCCAGGTGAGGCACAACCTCAATTCCGCACGAATGAGCAGCGCCAATGATCCGTTTGCACACCTCTTCCATGGTGACGTTTTCAAAGGCTGGATCCTGGGACTTGATTGCAGCAATCTCGTACACATGTTTCAAGGACACTTTGCCACTAATCTCCTGGCCTGAAATCATGAATAACTTTTGTACAGACATTTATGCATATATGCATCATCGCATGTCTTTTCATACATCTTTTAAACACATGCAGTATACATTACACCATAACCACAGGTCAAAACAAAGAAAACACAAATGTGGAGCTTGTTATCTGCATGACTATTACACTAATAGTTCAACTTTTTTATTTTAGCAGATTTAAGCAGAAACAAAATCAAACAACAAAACGGGGAATAAATGAATAAAGAATTGGCGTGTAACATGTTTAGAGTGAAGACTAACGACTTGCGAAATGTGCTTGCTTCTTTCCAAAAGAACTGTACCTGGTTTCATGGCTCCCTTCTTGACTCCAGCAGCTTGCTTCAGGAAATATGTCACTGGGGGATTGGAGATGCTCATTTCAAAACTGCGATCCGGCTGAAAGCAAATGATATATGTCACTGTCAATCTGATTACAAACAAATGATGTCAAAATAAAGATGCAAACAAAGCAATTTCCTGCAGCCTGTAGAAATTCCTATCATTTGTAATCTGTGAACATCTTGGATTCCCCTCATTCAGCCAAAGCCAAGGAAAAAAAGTGGATGAAAATTGTCCAAAGAAATGGTCTGATAATTGATACGTAATGAAACTGAAGTCTGACAGAAAAGAGCAAAAAAAGAAAACAACCCCAAACAAACAAAAAAATCCAACTCCGCCTCTTTCCAAGTCCCGCAAAGGAGGTACAGTGCTACTGTCTCCTTATTTTTCATCAATATGATAAAACTGTGATGGGGAGCATGGCTTCATCACACCTACAAATTTTCAATGGTAAAAACAGATTTCAATTTAACCCTTTCAGTCTCACTGCTGATACATTTTGCTGTGTTCTATGCTGAGTAAAGTTCCAGAAAAATGGAAAATTCACACTTGTAATCTTACTTCAGTCGTATCTCCTGCTGTTCAGCTGAACACAACTGATGGTCAAATTGTTGAATGATGCACTGGATTTCACCAGTACATTATATGTGGTTGTAGCTTCATCCATCCACCACATTAAGTGAAATACTATTCCGTCAAGAAAGAGTAAACGTGTGCACATAGTTACAGAAAAGAGTATACTGAGTGACTTGTAACAAGTCTAATAATTTACTGATACTGTACAATTTCCACCTCTATAAACAACAAATCTGAAATACACCCGGAAACAAAAAATCAAAGACGTGAAAAATAGCCAAACAAAGAAAGGACATTAGATTAAATTAGCATTAAATTCAAATACCACAACCACCAATATAAAAATGAAGATTC
The DNA here is from genome assembly GCF_041734735.1 of Babylonia areolata. NCBI lineage: Eukaryota > Metazoa > Mollusca > Gastropoda > Neogastropoda > Buccinidae > Babylonia > Babylonia areolata. The sequence continues at coordinate 47,281,178 of NC_134879.1, read as the reverse complement.
ACACATGTCTTAACACAGAAT
>NC_134879.1:47236157-47276157 GCF_041734735.1 Babylonia areolata | reverse complement strand
AATTGCACACGTGGTGAGCACTGTCCACTGAAGGATCACCCACACCACCAGAAGTTCCAGTAGAGTTCCTCTCTGCAGAAGGCAATAAAGTCTGACCAGGAACAGCTGTAACGTACAAAACATGGATACGTGGGCTGTTTGATGGTAGAGTTCCTCTCTGCTTATGCCATAAAGTCTGGCCAGGAACAGCTATAACGTCCAAAGCATGGATACGTGAGCTGTTTGATGGTGCCGAAGAATGGGCCGGAGTGTACCGTTGACCTACTACTGAGAGGGGAAGAAACACCCGGAAATCATCAGCAAGAGCAGCATGAGACTTGGCATAGTATTCCACTCCGTCCAAGGCAACGAAACAAGCGATTCTGATTGAGCTCACTGTGCCATACGAAAGCAGAATGGAGGAAGCCCACATCTACAAGACCGATAAATATGCTAGTCTAGTCAGCAGCCTGAGAGAATCTGGCTTCCAAGCCAAAGTCCTCGCCATAGAGATTGGTGGAAGAGGGTATATGAGCGCATCTGCCTACAGCTTCATGAAACAGCTGTCGATTTCTGGCAGAGAGAGGACACTGAAGGGCTCCGGCTCCGTCAAAGCAATGGCAGAAGCTGCAGAAGTTCACATGGATCTGGTCGAGGTCAAACTAGGCGTACGATGGCTCAGTGGTTAAAACGTCTGCCAGAAAAGGTGACTCAGTCCTGAAGTGGCGACCACCCTGGAGGCGTGGGTTCCTGCTGAGAGAGAGAGAGAGAGAGAGAGAGAGAGAGAGAGAGAGAGAGAGAGAGAGAGAGAGAGAGAGAGAGAGAGAGAGAGAGAGAGAGAAAACCTTAGTTGAAAAAAAAGAAGGCAATACAAGGGCATCCAGGAGTCATGACCTGGGTGCGGCCCGGCCCCTTATAGTGTAAGGAGTTAAGGGCCGAAACAATTGCCTGAGGGGGCTTCTTCTCTGAAGACCTTGTACTGTCCAGCTCTCCCCAGAATTTCTTCTATCCAAAGGACAGGCTGGTGATGTGTCTGTTATTTTGGAGGCATTTGTGTTGGTGTATGGATTTCGGTAAAACGTTATCTTAGCCTGATCCAGCCGTCAAAATGGTGGCACGCACGCTCTGAAAACAGAACACATTTCTACTGAATTGTAAGTACAATTCTTTACATTTATGATGAACGGTCTGACACATCATTTAATGCAAACCTTTGATATCTTGGTTATTAATGTACTAACAGACATCTGAGAACAATCTGCTTTGTCATTTTTTATTCACGCACAAGACTTCGTCGACACTACGATTACCGGCACGAATCAATGATTTAGATTTTATTGGGAGCGTAATGAGTGTGGGAATTTGAAAGTGAATCAAACAGCTGCAAACACCGCTATTAATAACACACAAGCAAACACATTGCAAAGTCTAAAATATGTTTTGTAATGGTTAATGCCATACTGATTCCGTAAAATGTGTAATACACTTGAAAGTAGTAGCTACTAGTAGTAGTATACGAAGTGAGAATTCGTCTTCTAAAAGATAGAAATATCATAATCTGACATTCTGAGTATGATAGTAATAATATTACAATAAGTCATTAAAAAAACAAACAACAACAACAACAACAAAACAACAGCAGCATTATCGTTGTCAGTAATGAGTAAACTGAACATCAAAGTTAGGGGAGTGAGACCCATTGTTGTGGTTGTCTGGCAGGCACATGTAACAGTAACAATTGGAAAACCAGGGTGAAAAGAACAGGCCTTCTTCCTTGACATGGACTGGGTTCTTGACAAACATTTATTGTCCAGTGGTGAAGTCTGCTGAGCTATCTGGGTCATTTCTTCTTTGCTGTGCGCAGCCAGTCAGCTCATTGATTACTTTGGCATTTACCTCAGGTGTTCAACCACTTCCGCCCGAAAAAAAAGAAGAAAACAGAAGGAGAATACCTGAAAATTAAAATCAGTAATGTACTTGTTGCTGGTGTGGTGTTGCTGTGTCACTGTTACTTTTCATTTTACACATTCTATTCTATTATGACAACCCCGAACCTCATCCACAGTGGTGACAGATGGAGCAGTAGGGTGTGCGGTCAGGTGTTTCCAAAACCTTTGATATGAAAGCATCCAAAGACTATCTCAGATGACAGATTGTTCTGTTTGCTTATGGTACCCTGGATTAAAGCATTATGCTGGAACTGGGTGTGACAGTATAATAAAAATAAGACAAGGAACTGCTGCCAGTGCTGGTCATGGCCACTGTGTTGACCCTGGGATTGAGGTTCATGCCTGCTCGTAGTCCTAATCATGCTTACCATGCCGTCGATCAAGAATGTCACACACTTGCACATTGCTACTATCCACACTTGTCATGCAGTCAACTAAGAATGTCAACCCCCATACCCCCCCCCCCCCCCCCCCCACACACACACACACACACTGTGGGTGTGACACACAAATAAATTTCTGAGATATCCACATGACACAGAGTAACCTATTCATACTTTGACAGTTAAACACACACACATCATCATCACCATCATCATTATCATCATCATTGTCAGCAGCAAACAGAACTTTGTGTGCATGAATAATGCTTTGTTGTTTTTTGTTGTTGTTTTTTTTATTGTATGCACTGTCTGATTTTGTTTTCCATTTTTATTCCAGTGAAAATAGTAACATACTCCTGTTGGACTTTACACACGTGGCTTGGCGACTGTTTGACTCATAATGTCGGTTAGTACATTTTTTTTTCTTGTTTTCTTTTTTTGTTTTTGTTTTGTTTCTTTTTATAGGTAAAAGTAAACCTACATCAAACAGTGAAGAATCTGTCATTTTCCTTTCCTTTTTACCATATTTTCACTTTTTGTCTTTTTGTGTATGCCGATGTTTGCATACACGTGTGTGTTTGCACCATGTTATATGATATATGCACATGAGTATTTACACTACTTCAGTAAAAATACTGGGATGACAGCATAAACTACAAATGATTTAATGCATATATTATATGTGTGAAAGCAACACTTTTTGCGGGGCTTTTTTTGTCAGTGCTTGTTATTTTAATTGATTCTTTTAAAAATTGGAAGCAGAGTATGTTAATTCATGCTGATCATATTTCCTTTGTTGTTGTTGATATTGTTAAAGCTTTGAACTTGAAGTAAAGGAAGATTCAGTGAATGTTACTAGTAGTGCTGAAACTAATTCACATTCAAGAGATTTTTCTGAACTATTCAAGTTTGATTTGTTTCAGGCTCCTGGAGATAATGATGAAGGTAAGAACAGTGCTGAGTAAATTTTTGTTTGTGTTACTGTGTGTGTGTGTGTGTGTGTGTGTGTTTTATTAATATATATATATTTTTTATTATTAATATATATATATTTTTTAATTAAATTTTGTTTTTCTTATATAGTTATATATGCTATTTACAGTGTTGAATAATTTTTTGTCTGTGTTGGTAATGGTATACATTTCTTGTGTTTGCCATTTACAGTGCTGAATAAGTTTTTGTTTGAGGTATTATGCATTTCTTATAGATACCATTTACCCTATTTTTATTTTTACCTTATTTTTATTAGATTCAATATATGTCATGTTTTCAAAAGAATATTTTTGTTTCCCATTTTTTATAACATGTAAAAAAGTAAGAGACAGTATTGAATTAACTAAATGACCTCAAGTGTATTTAAATAAAAACTACATTGAATTAACTAACCTAGTGTATAAACTTTTATTATTAACTTCACCGTTGATGTGACTTGAAATCAAAAGTTCCTCAGCAAAGAGTACAAATGAAATGCTGAATCATTAATTCCTCTAGCTGTTGTTGTATGTGTGTGTATGCGCATGTGTTCGTGTGAGAGTGAGAGTCTGTATCAGTGTATGGGTGTACACTTGTGCATGCATGCATGATTTTTTGTTTATTTTTTGTTTTGTTTTTTAACATTGATTTCTAATAACAAATGTGTGTAAATGATTCTTGTATCAAAAACGATTTTCACTGTGATGGTGGCTGGCAGCAGTGGGGTTCCAAGGAGAGGGGGACGGGCCGAGGAACCTGGATGAGGAGCTGGCCCGCAAGGTGGCCCTGCAGAAACAGATGCTGGAGCAGGAGCGCCAGAAGGAGGCCCTTGGCTATCAGCAGAGCCTGCTGCTGCAACAACAACAGCAGCAGCAGCAGCAGGTCAGTGTGGCATTTACCTGTAGTGTCAGCATTTCTTTTTGTTTTTGTTGTTGTTGCTGCCCCATCATCTGCACTCCCATGTCACTCATTCTGAGTCCCCCATACACGGCCACACCCGGGCTCATCTGTCTCAGTCCCACTGTCAGCATTTCTTTTTGTATCGTCAGTGGTTGGGTTTCCCTTTTGGAGGATCAGGCATGACAGGATGAAACAAAACAAATTTCTTCATTTTTTGGAATATTCAATCCTTTTTATTTAAGTGTTCAGCTGAAAAAAAGGAAACTGATCTCCCATAAAAGGGACAGTTTGGTATTATTTCACAGAGGAAAATGACACATAAAAGGCAAAAATTCTCAGTTTTTGATCTGGAAAGCTTATATTGTTTGATTTAAAGAACAGAAGTTGTGTGTGCATGCATTGTGTGTGTGCAAGCATATGCATTTTTGATGTATTAATGCATCTCTCTGTGTGTGCATGAGCATGCACATGAAAATATTCAGAATTTCTGATTAGAGACACTTGATATTGTTACACTCACAAAAGTAAATGTCAAACCCAGTCACCACTCTGGATTTTATTTGTTTTTTTTTCCGCAATAGATGTCTCAGCCAGTACCACCACCACCACCTCAGATGTCCCAGCCGGTGCCCCCTCCTGCACCACCTCAGATGCAGCCCCCTCCCCCCCAGCAGGCCATGCAGCCCCCTCCCCCCCAGCCCATGCAGCCTCCCCCACAGGGGATGCAGCCAACCCCCCCTCACCCGCCCCAGCAGTCGGACCTGATGATGAAGGCCCTGCAGCAACAGCAGATGCTTGAGGCTGAGAAGCAGAGAGAAGCCCAGCAAAAGGTGAGACTGAGGAGTCCTTTGTGTGTGTGTGTGTGTGTGTGTGAGGGTGTGTGTGTGTGTGCACTGGTGAATAGTGTGTAATAATAATTATGATGATTTATATATTTATATAGCGCTGAATCTTGTGCAGAGACAAATCAGAGCGCTTTCGCACCAGTCATTCACACGCATGCATAACTAAAAAAAACTGGAGAAACCGAAGACAAGGAGGAGGCAGGGAAGGGAGTCTATCTTGGGAAGAGGTGGGTTTTAAGGCCAAACATGAAAGAGCTGAGCGCAGAGACCTGACAAAGCGAAAGATGAAGTTCATTCCAATTGCAAGGTCCAGAGAAAGAGAAAGAATGGTGGCCAACAGTGGAGTGTTTGAATCTGGGTATGTGTAAACAGAGCAGATCAGAAGCCAATCATAGAGAGCGAGATGGAGTGTAGAGGTAAAAGCAGCCACAGAGATGGGAAGGGGAAGATTTGTGAATACATTTATAACATATAGTGCTGATCTTGTACTTTATTCTGTGTAAGTCAGGGAGCCAATAGAGATGTTGCAAAAGAGGAGTGATGTGCTCAGATCTTTTCTTTCTGAGGACGAGTCAGGCAGCAAAGTTTTGTGTGCACTGAAGTGACTGAACAGATGAAGCAGGCACACCAGACAATGTGGTGTTACAGTTGTCCAGGCAAGAGAGAATGAGAGAAACAAGTCTAGATGTTGCGTCAGTGGACAGATATTTCCGAATGGAACTGATGTGCAGTAACTGACAGTAGCAGGATTGTCTGACTGATAAATTTTTGCATGGACTGTGTGTGATATATGCGCATTGAATGATTAGAGCAATGGACTTTTTAAGTGTGAGGGTGTCAGTTTTGATCTCTGGTATTGGTGCCTGGTGTGTTAAGGGTGATCTCTGGTATTGGTGCTTGGTGTGTTTAAGGTGGAGTTGTTGTTTTTTTTCTTCTGAGAACAGAAGTGCTATGGGATAGTTTTAATATTGTCTTATGAATGATTAGAGTAGTAAAGATTTTCTTCCATTCTGTAAAGATTCTCTTTTTCAAGAAATATTGCAATGAATTTTAACAGGTGGGTTTTGAGGGGCTCGACACATTCTCGCAGTTTCTGTATACGTATGGGTGTTGGTGATGGGAAGTGATGCTCAAAAGATTTGTTTGTAGAGTGTGCTGTTGTGCAAAGGTAATTCATTGTCAAATACACATGCAGGTAAGTACTCGTGCAACACATGGGCACACTCATGCACGCACACATCTGCATGCACAGCACCTCATGACGGAAGGAATATATGCCACATACAAAATAAAAATTCAGTAAAACCGAAAACATAATTTTCTCTTGATCATCAGCTGATGCAGCAGCAGCAGTTAGCTTTACTGGAAGCGCAGCGCTCTGAACAGCAGAAACGCATGATGATGGAAGCACAGCAGCAACAGCAGCAGCAACAGCAGCAACAGACTTCTCAGCCACAGATGCAGCAACGTGAGTAATATTCCATCTCCAGCATTCTCTCCTTGGTTATGCATTACATCTGATTAAATGAATTTGTACAAAAAAAATATTGATAGTTTTGTAGGCTTGGTGAGTGTTCCATGTGACATTTTTAGAACCAGGATTGAAAGAAATTTGGAGCAGGGAGAGCACAACGAGAAAGGAAAGTGTGTTCAGAGTCTGGAGGGCGAGAGGGCAGTTACTGATTAAAAAGAAAAACAGTTTGAATACTTGATGTTACCCAGTTAGAAGTAGCCAGGCTTCCCTAGACTTTGTGATGTTTAAGTGTTACATGTTATTGCTGAATAAGATTGGATTAGTGAAAACGCTGAAGGCAGGGAATATTTTAAAACTGGATTTTGATCGAAACTGTTAATTCTTCAATGTATTATTTCTATTTTTGTATTGTGGATCAGCATCATTTTTGGCTCACATGTGTAAACAATGTGAGCCTATGTAATAACCTGGAGTTTGGTTGTGTGTGTGTGTGTGTGTGTGTGTGTCCGTGGTAAACTTTAACATTGTCTTTTTTTTTCTTTTTTCATCTTATGTTGACTTTTGCTGATATTTACCAGCAAAAATGAGTGTGTTCATTCCCTTTGTTTGTCACCAGCTGGAGGCCCTCCCCCTCCTCCCCACCTGCATCCCAGTGTTACTGGTGGAGCCCCTCAGCCCCCACCTGGCCAGCCAATGGTCAGGCCTCCCCAGAGCCATCCAGGGATGCCCGGCTCCCAGCCCCCACAAGGGCCGCCCCCGATGCACATGGGCCCCCCCCATAGCATGCCCCCACAGGGACAACCTCCCATGTCCCAGGCTCCTCAGGGGCCGCCCCAGATGTCTCAGGCGCAGCAGGGTGGCCAGATGATGGGTCAAGGTCACATGCCCCCCCAGCAGCCTCCGCAGTCCCGCCCCCAGGGGCAGCCCCCTCAGCCCCCCCACATGATGTTCCAGCCAGGTCAGGGGCCGCCTCAGGGACAGGGACCTCCTCCAGGGCAAGGTCCCCCCGGAGGGCCCCCCACCTCCTTCCACAGCATGGGCCCTCCTGGCTCCCAGCCCTCCATGTCCCAGCCCTCAGGGATGCATCCGGGGATGGGCCATGGGCCGGACCGGGGGTTCAGGGATGGCGGTCCACCCCCCAACAGGGACCAAGGCCCGGGGGGCCCTGACAGGGGGTCGGACATGGACGGCAGGAACGGAGGACCCATGGATCGGGATATGCGCCGCGAGCCAATGGACCAGGACATGAGGCGAGGGCCCATGGACCAGGACATGAGGCGAGGGCCCATGGACCAGGACATGAGGAGGGGTGGGCCCATGGACCAGGACATGAGGAGGGGACCCATGGACCGCGGACCCCCCTCCATGGGCATGGACCAGAACCGCATGGACATGGAGCGTGGGGGCCCTGACAGGGGGCCTCAGATGTCCATGGACCGGGGCAATGACCGGGGGGGCCCCATGGATCAAGGCCCCATGGACCATGGGGGAGACCGAGGTCCCCTCGGGAGAATGGAACCAGGCAGAGGACAGCCCTTGCTGCAGGCACCCAGAGGTGGCCCAGGTCCTCAGGGCATGGAGCCACGGCCACCCCAGGTAGGTTATTGCTGTGTTCACGCACACATTGATGAAGTATCATCCATACTTATGATGAGAAAACACAGCACATGCATTCATAAAAGTGTAATCCTTAAAAAGTTAGATGCAATATAGCTGTGGCAACTCAGCATTTATTAATATATGCTGACAGTCTTTGTGTTAGTGTGCATGCTGAAGTTTGTTGGGGAGGGAATAATGACTCGTGGGCTTACTTTCACTCTCGTTGAATGATGGACACAAGAGTTATGCCTTTGTGAGGTTGTGAAGCAACAGAGAGGAAGCAGGTGGAAGTTATGTAAGCGATATATTCTTACAGGATTGTTTACTTCCAGTTCACTCATACTGTGTGTCTATTGCTTGCATTGTGGGGGGATTTGATTTCAGTTGTCTGTTTTTATCAAGCTCTGAAAAAAAATTATGTGGAGTTGTTTACTTAAAATGAGCACAGTTTTGTGTTTTTGTGAAGTACTAAAATTACTGACTTTATTTGGATGCTTGTTTTTTTGCCACTTTATTAGAAAAGACACATTTCAGGAGAAAACATCATATGCAATTAGATTATGTTGCAGGCAGAATCACAGTTTTAACCATGTACAATATATTATGAATTGTACAGGTTATCCCTGAATAAACATGGGAAATATGCCCCAGCTGTGTTTCTGTCAGTTGGTGACGTTAGCTTTCATACCTCCTCTTTTTCTTCCTCAGTCCTCTGGACCTGGACCTCGAGAGATTCGCCTCCCTCAAGCTCTGGAGAAGGTCCTGGAATTCAAATCCGTACGTGCACAGGAAATGGGGCTGGATGATGAGAATCCAGAAGAGAGCATTGAAAATGAAGGTGAGGAAGCACATAGTTTCAGTTTCAGTTTCTCAAGGAGGCATTACTGCTTTCACACAAATCCATATACACTACACCACATCTGCTAGGCAGACGCCTGACAGCAGCATAACCCAACGTGCTTGTCAGGCCTTCAATGCATGCACATATATTAGTGTAGTTTTTGTTGCTGTGGGTTCTTTGTCAACGCACCAAGTGCATGTTGCACATGGAACCTCATTTTACTGTCTCATCCAAATGACCAGACACTTGGTTTGATTTTCCAAAGGAAAGGACGAGAGAGTGAATCAAACCCAGACCCTCAAAAATACTGTATTGGCAGATAAACGTCGTAACCATTCTGCCACCTTTCTCCCTGTGGGAGCAAAGACTCTACGACTGATGCATTGCAGTGTTTTTAAAACAAATAAAGCAGGTTAAGTAGTGAAAGTAAATTGGTTTTGAATTGGAAGATACTGTACTGTTTGAATTGTTGAATATTAGGGAAAAGATGTTGAAAATAAAAAAGCAGAATAATGAAGAAAATTCAAAGCATCATGATGTGCAAATAGTGGATGAGGAGAAGTCAACAAAACTGGAACTATTCTGATTAGAAAATATAATGTTTTTCAGGCTGGACCATTGTCACATGATTCTTTCATGATGCTATGATTGACTCAGTTTCCAAATTTCTATAAGTGTTGACATCACAGTCATTTATTTGTATGTTTGTTTTTCATTAATGTATTCTTTTATTCATCAGTTACCTCTGATTGGCTTGGAATAAATTGTCGATAAATTGATCAGATGTTTATTTAAGATAAGAGGGTGGCTAAGTGTTCATACAGATTCATGGAAGTCTGGAAAAGTCTATTAAAGATAAGAGAACCATGTCCAGGGCTGGAAAAGTCTTCAGAAAAGTCCTTGAGTTTTGATAAAACCTTTGACCAGTACCATTGAACAAAAAGTTTAACATTAAAAAAACAACAACAAAGAACCACACCTAAAACTGATTAAAATTGAACACTGACTCTGGGATATTTCCCCATTTTTGTCAGCATTGTAGCAGACTTTAATTTAAAAAAAAAAAAAAAATCAGTTTGGCCTTGTGCTTGGTGTAGAAATTTTTCAGTCTGGAAACTGTCTGGAAGAAGAATGGAATTTTGTTCTGTCACATCTATGGGGAACCCTGATTCAAGATGGAAAGGGTGATGTTGGAGCATGTGTATAAACATTGACGTCAGTGTTGCCTGCATCCACAGGGAAAGAAGATAAGAGCCCAGTAGAGGACGAGGAGGATGACTTCTTTCCTGGCGATGATGAAGTCACAGCAGTTGATGAAGAAGAGGAGGAGGAGAAAGTCACCACGGCCAAACCTGCAGGGAAAGAAGTGAGTGGGGTTGCTGTCAGTGGTGATTTATTTGTTCGTCCACAGCTGTTTCAAAAGAATTCTTGTTACAAAGCATTTGACTCCTTTTTATTTTAATTTTATTTTATCTGTTTGTTTTTTTTAAATACAAATGATTACTTTCATTTAATGTTAAGTTCTTAAAGAACTTGACTGAGTGTGAATATTATAATTATACTCTTTACATACCTGTCTTTTTTTGTCTTGTCTTTTTTCCTTTGTTTTTGACTTGTGTTCATGTGAATCATAACATGGGTTTGTGGTGTTAATGTTGGTGACTTTTGTTTTATGTTTTGTTGTGTTATATATTGTTTGTTGTATTATGTATTCCACGCAGGGAGTTTGTGGTGTTTACAACAAAAAGTAAAACATACATGCATCAAGAACACCACATGCATGTGCTCACACAAACAGGCAAACACACCTGAAAAAGCTTACTCGTGACCATTGGAAGCCCAAGAAGCACATTAGTCACGTTAGATGGTAGACAGAACAGAAGACATGTGTTTTGAGAGACTTTTCAAATCGAACTGTGAATCCACACCACTGGGCCAAGGTAGGAGAGAGAAAGAGTGCTGACCTTGATCTTAAAATTTTTAAAATTTTTTATTCAGTCCAAGAGCAAGAAGAAGAAAAAGAAGAAGAAGGCCAAGAAGAACCGATTCCAGGACCAGAAGGCCAAACAGAACAACAAAACGCCGGAAAAGAACCCCGAGGAAGAGGTCAATATCGAGTAAGTGGACTCCATTCTTTTGGAGGGAAGAGAGGGGTTCCCATGGCTTTTGCTTGTGAAAAGACAAAATCAACACAACAAAAGCAAAAGTTGGGGAGGGTGTGGAGGTAGGATTTTCAATGTATGGGGTTCTTTACTTGTTTATTAATCTGTTTGTTTATTGATTGATGGATTTCTGTTCAGCGGCATTTTGGATGATATATCTCAGGGCCTGACCAGCATGTTCGATTTATGCAAAGGTTATGTATCTGCTCCTCTTCTTTTTTTCTTTTTTAAAAATTATTTTTTTATTTTTTTAAGTAGAGCAGATGTGCTTCACTGTGTATGGATCAGTTCAGTTCACACGCTTTGACAGCACCTTGAAACTGAAAACTTAAAACATGGGATAAATGATTGTATTCTAAAGAAGTGAAGAGCTTATGAAACATTTATCACTGAAAGTTTTCTTAGTGTAGAACGCTGTTGTATGTTATAAAGAAACGAGCAACTTACAAAATGCTGATCAGGGATTGTTTGCAAGATGTTCAAGCAGATAGTGCTAGAAGTTAAAGCTCACTCTGTTTTGTTGTGTTTTATTTTTTTCTTCAGATATGTTCAAGAACAGCTGGAGCTTGATCCATCAGATCCAAACTACCATACCTTTGCCAAGATATTTGAAACTTTCAAGGTAAGGTTGAGAAACCAAAATGGTGAAAAAGATTTTGTTTTTTGTCTTTGTTTTCTATCTTTCTGTTCTTTTCTTATTTCTTTGCCTTCCTTTTTTTATTATTTTTTTTAATTATTTTTATTTTTTACTTATCACCTATGTGTGTGAAGGGGTGTTGGGATATTTGTGTGTTGTTTTTTTTCTCTATTTTTGTCGCACGTCTTGAGGATGTAAACCTGTTTTTTTCTTTATTGTGTTTCCATGTGCCCAAATAGGGTTTTTGGATTAAAATGGTTTTGAACCTTTGAACCTTTTTGTATGTGTTCATGTACATAAAACCTGTATGTTGTTACTGATAACTGTTTTTAAACCATTGCTTATGTTTACAGTTTGAGTTTGCAGAATCCTAACAATACTGTGACATGGTGATGTGGCAATAGTCGACTGATTAGAGCACTACACTTTCAATCTGAGGTTCCTGGGTTTGATCCAGGTATTGGCAGTGTCTGGCGAATTAAAAATTGGCATTGGTTTTTCCGATTTTGCAGGTCAACACTTGTGCACACCTGCTTGTGTCACAATCCCCTTCATGTTTACACGCATGCAGAAGACCAATATATAATAAAAATCCCGTTATCCTTGTCAGCATACAATGTGGGTGGGTTATGAAAGCAAAAACATCCCCAGCTTGCAGACGCTTAAAAACAGCTCATGGCTGCCTTAATTGAAGCAGTTTGGCCCAGGGATGCAGTAAGACATGGTCAGAATGTGGTGCAGAAAATAGAAAACCTCCATTCTCTGTAACTTTCAGTATTGTGTTTGTTGATCATTCGTATTACATGAAAGAATACAATGTAGGCTTTAGTGTGTTTTGCAAGACTTGGTATATTGAATGCAGTATTTTGCTTTATTTCTTGAATTAAAACAACATTTAAACCAAGACGGCCATTGTGTTGCTTTCCTGTCATAGATCACAGAGGTGGAGAAGCCTAAGGACAAGTTGGAAGAAAAGCGTGAAGCAGACAAACTGGCAGAAAAGGTTGCTTCCAAGCCTCAGTCCATGGCTGATGGGACTATGGATTCTGACGATGATATGGATGAGGTAATTGATGATTTGATGGTTGTTTTGTCTTCTTTCTTTTCGCTCCCTCTTTGTGCGTTTATCTGTGACTCTGTCACTCCATTCCTCATTGTGTCGGCATGTGCATATGCCCATGTATATTTACTTGCTTATATTTGCAGATAGATAGTTTTTGTTATGAATATTTTCTTGTAGATCTTTGATTTGTTATTATGACTATCAGTGACTGTTTAAATGAAGTTCTAAAGTTTTTCTTTAGGTTTTTTTTTTATTAACAGTTTAAAAGATGTCTTTATTGTTCTGTCCTTCTTCATTTGAAATCTCGTTCTCAAACTGGATGTTACATTATTCTGCTTGACTTCAAATTATTATTCTGTCAGTCTTGTTGATTCTCATAAATGATATTCTGTTGTTGCTGCGATTCTGTCATTTTTCACAAATATGTTATCCTGTCATCCCTGTTACTCTGTCGTTTCTCAGAAAAATGGTATTCTGTTATTCCTGTTTCTCAGTTGTTTCTCAGACATGTTCACTTCTGTCATTTGTGTGGTTCTGCTGTTTCTCTGAAATTTTATTCTGTCAGTACTGTTTGTCAGAAGTATGTTATTCTGTCATTCATCAGAGTGCAGGAAATGAGGATGAAGCCAACAAGATCTCAAAGAAGAAGCTGAAGAAGATGACTCGTCTCAGTGTAGCACAACTGAAGCAGGTGAGTGTGTGCCATATGATCACAGTGTCACTGGGGTTGTGTGTTTGCAGAAAGCAGATTGTGTTAGTAAGCATTCCTAGACTCTTAGTGAGCAGATATGCCTCTGTGTGTGTGTGTGTGTGTGTGTGTGTGTGTGTGTGTGTTTCTGCATCAAAGATTCAAACAGTGTTTTCAGACAAGGATTATTTAGCTTTCTGAGAATAAATATGTTGCCAATATTGGGTTATTCCACAAGTATGTGATATCTACATGTCTTCCACCCACTTGTGCATCCATGGTACTGACTCAGATCATGGCTGATAATTAATACTAACACAGGGAAGGCAACAACTGTGTAAGACCATTTTACCATTAGTCTTATAGGTTACTATACAGTACCTAAAAAGATAAATTCATTTGTGGTATATTTTACACAAACAATGAACAAGAATCATGGTAATTTCATATTGATTTATAAAAGACATATAATGCTGAGTTGACTTAAACCATATGCAGTAATCACAGTCATACATATGCAACAACCATAGTAAGAGAACAGGCATGAAACATTATACCATAATTAGGTTGTCTTAGGGGCAAAAACAAAGCCACTGTTGATTGTGCTTGGTACAGTAACTTTTGTTTGTATTGTTTGTCACCACTATAGCTGGTGACAAGACCGGATGTGGTGGAAATGCATGATGTCACTGCCAAAGATCCTCGTCTGCTGGTGCATCTCAAGGTAATGTCTGTTAGGAATATGTCAGTAGTGATTCGGTTAAGGTGTCTTTCCATATAAAACATGCTCAGTTACGCTGTCCAAAAAAAAAAAAAAAAAAAAGAAAAAAAAAGTCACTATCATTGTGACAGTAACTGAAGGAAAGAAATATAGTTCATTAGATATCAGTATAATTTGATTCAGTTGGAATGCTCCGTGCATGAATGCACTTGTACGCCAGTTTGGCATAGTTTATTTGGATGTGGAGTTGAACTTGAGCAGTGTTTGCATGGGGATTCTGGAGGCATTGAGAGAGTGTATTGAGGGAAGAAGTGTGCCGTTTAGAAAGATTTGTCAGTGTCTTTAATCATAAAATCATTTGTGTAGTTCAAGGATAAGTAAGTTACATGAGAACACTTAGGTGAGAAGAACAGAATAATATATATAGGACTTGTTGAGAGAAAAAAATCTTCAGTATGTGTGTGTGTCGCTTAACATGAAAAAAAAGAAGATATTTCTGGTAGGATAACAGTGCATTCTTTTTTTCTTTTTTTTTTGTTTTTGTTTGTTAAAATGAACAAATATTGAGAATACAAGACATTGCAACACATGACGTTAAGATTGCACAGATAGTGTGATCACATGGATAACATCAATTACAAAACAAAACTTACATAATCATCTACTAATATGTTTTGTTAAGCATCCTGCAGAATTAAAGTCACAAGTGAAAGTATATGTTTTTGTTTCTAACTTGCTGAATCTTGCTGTGCACTACAGCTACAAGTAAAGGCATATTCATTGTCATACAAATCAAATATGATACTATGTGTTGGATTGCAAAGAGATGGAATATACTTTTCTGTTCCCACTCACTAGATATCAACTGATTACTTATGTAATCAAGAACAGTGCATTCTTAGTTAATCAATATTTGCATGTTAAGAACCTGTGTCTGGCTTGAATGAATTTGATGGTTTCCATAAAGAAAAATGCCAATTCTGTCAGTTTGTGATTGGGTCAAAGTGGGAAAGAGCTTTGAAAAAAAAAATGTGCAAGGGTCACTTGAGAAAAAATATTGTTTTGTTTTTGTTGAATAGTTGACTTTCACTTTTGCTCTGGATGTTTCCATTCCAGGCGACACGCAACACAGTTCCAGTGCCGCGCCACTGGTGCTACAAACGCAAGTATCTGCAGGGCAAGCGAGGTATAGAGAAACAGCCCTTTGAGCTGCCAGACTTCATCCGAGCCACTGGCATTGAGGACATGCGAGCTGCCTTACAGGAGAAGGTGAAGTGTTGTAGTTGTCAAATACTTGTGGACAGGTAGCCTCATTATTTTTATTTGTTTTTTTTTACTTTTTGCTGCCCCATCATCTGCACCAGTTCATTGGCATTGTCTACATGCTACTCGTGTCAAATTTTGCATACACAGCCATGCTGGATCATTTGTCGCAGTCCCAGCGCCAGCAGTTCGTAGGGAACTTGACATGAAGAGGCCACACTCCAGAGAAGACTCTGCATTGGTGTTGTGTGACCTTGGGGGTGTTTACTTGTGCCTGTTCTGATTCAACATGCACAGGGCATTGCCTACTGAGCCCCCTCCAGATGACAATAATCACTTAGTCACAGGGTAAGACTGAGAGGGTGCTCACCTTGAAGTGGAGACTGTCACCATGACCCTCCTACAGCAGTCCCCTGTGAACTTGCTAACACATTGGCAAGACCTCTTCATCAGCGTACAAATACAGGGTAAATTGAAACTGAGGACACTTTGAGATCAGGTCATGAAAGGCCACTCCTCACAGATTATGGGGCAGTTTTTATTTCTATTTTTTTAAGATGAATGATTATGCTGTCATAAAGGTCCATTTAGATTTAGGACAGTGTGAAACTGGTGACTCAGTTCCTTTCACAATATATCCTGGCATCAAACAGACTGGAGAGATACAGACACCTTCATTTTTGGCTGGGAAATTTAATCAACAGTTCCAAAGTAACATCAGTGAAGTAGATGACCCAGAAACGTGTGTCTTCCCATTGGAGTTTTGAACTCGCGTCCTTCCAGTTATCAGTTTTTGACATTAACTCTTTCACCACCAAGTTTCTGTGTGAAAAACACACCCAACACCAAATATTTTAGACTTGACACTTCCAGTCACATCATTCAGTTCGTGTCAAAACAACACAGTGGACTTGTTCACTTCAAATTTTGGTCTAAGGTGCAAGGTAAGTCAACTTCGTATCGTGCTGGAAAGTTGGCTGCAGTTGTCAAGATTTGTTACAATGTGAAAAATGGTCCAGATAACATAGCCCCTCACTGTCGACTAAAGTCGCCTGTGGTGTCAAAAGAGTTCACCTGGATTTTCTTCAGTTTTTTAAAATTTTTTTAGATTTTTTATTTTGATACATTTAAAATGATTGAATGCATGTTGCTGTGAATGTCCATTGCAGACAGTGCAGTGGTGTCTTGCAATCCAGAGGATGTGAAGGTGTATTTTTTTAACAGTTGTTCGGTTTTGCAGGAAGAGCAGAAGAACCTGAAGGCCAAGATGAGGGAGAAGGTTCGCCCCAAACTGGGCAAGATTGACATTGACTACCAGAAACTGCACGACGCTTTCTTCAGGTTCCAGACCAAGCCGAAGATGACAATCCATGGAGACCTGTATTATGAGGTGATGGTTTCACTGTGCTGGTTGATTTTGTTGAATGTTTCATAAGATTTCCATTTACTTGTGAGACTTTGGAAAAGCAAAAGACTCAAACTTTAGACATTATCAATAAAGCAATTTTTAATGAAGCAGTTGTAATTTCCGCTATTTTAGTTTTTAGTTTGTCAGTAGTGTACAATTTTGTTTGAAGTTTGGATTTTTTAATGCACATATTTATTAAATGTGGATTTTTTAATGCACATATTTATTAAATGTTTTTTTTACCACACAGTGTTGTCTTCAGTTTGAAGTAAACAAATACAACACCACAACAGAGTGCAGTAAGGCCTGCTCTTTACTTAAATATGACAAAGGTGCACAATGTCATGCCACTGCCGCTCAGTGCTTCCTGCCAGCTTGGTTACAGGTAAATCAGAGGATCGTTGAAACAACAGATCATTTTCTTCACTGAATTTGCAGAAAATTGTATTGTGGAAACAGGGCTGTATGTTTGCTGCTTGCTGACTATATCCATAAAGTGTGCTTCTGTTTGCAGTCCAAGGAATTTGAGACTCGCCTGAAAGAGAAGAAACCTGGTAACCTGACTGACGATCTGCGTGTGGCCCTTGGCATGCCTGTCGGAGCGGTGAGATTTGCTGTTGAGTCTGTCTTTAATTAATTATATATTGTGTGTGTGTGTGTGTTGGTGTTGTTGTTATTGTTCATCAGTTTGTCTTTTCACGAAGAGTGACATTAGACCAAAAAAAAGGGGGAGTGGGGGAGAGGGTGGGTTGGAAGTTGGAAGGGTAGTGGTGGTATAATGAACTGGATATGGGGAAGATGGCATGAGTAGTGAGTATATATATATATATATATATATATATGCTCTGTGTGTGTGTGTGTGTGCGTGCGTGCGCATGCATTTTTCTGTTATACCCTTTGTGATTTTGAGTATTTCTGTCGTTGTGGTCTCAGCATTGTAAATTTCAGTTTTTGATTGAGTGTTTGAATTGTATGAATGTATGTTCCCATAGAATATTCTGTTCAGTTGTCAGGTAAACCATGGCAGCAGTGCTGTTTTTTAAATGTGCAGGATTTGATGTTAGCTGGTTAAACATTTGAATTCTATTTGAAATTGGATTCTATTTGATTCAGTTGTTCTTGTGAAGAAAATTTCGATATGGGATGACAAATCATTATTCTGTTTGTGGTTGATAATAGTAGAAAGCATGGGAACCCTCAGTCACTAGTTCAGCTTATTTCGAAGACCTGTTCATTTGCTTCATATATGGGGATTGTTGTGGTTGATGTGTAGTATTTGGTGCTGTTGTGTGCAGTATGGTTGATATGTAGCATTTGATGCTGTTGTGCGTAGTATGGTTGATGTGCAGTATTTGATGCTGTTGTGCGTAGTATGGTTGATGTGCAGTATTTGATGCTGTTGTGGACAGTATGGTTGATGTGTGGTATTTGATGCTGTTGTGGGCAGTATGGTTGATGTGTGGTATTTGATGCTGTTGTGGGCAGTATGGTTGATGTGTGGTATTTGATGCTGTTGTGGGCAGTATGGTTGATGTGCGGTATTTGATGCTGTTGTGGACAGTATGGTTGATGTGTGGTATTTGATGCTGTTGTGGGCAGTATGGTTGATGTGTGGTATTTGATGCTGTTGTGGCAGTATGGTTGATGTGTGGTATTTGATGCTGTTGTGGGCAGTATGGTTGATGTGTGGTATTTGATGCTGTTGTGGGCAGTATGGTTGATGTGTGGTATTTGATGCTGTTGTGGGCAGTATGGTTGATGTGTGGTATTTGATGCTGTTGTGGACAGTATGGTTGATGTGTGGTATTTGATGCTGTTGTGGGCAGTATGGTTGATGTGTGGTATTTGATGCTGTTGTGGGCAGTATGGTTGATGTGTGGTATTTGATGCTGTTGTGGGCAGTATGGTTGATGTGTGGTATTTGATGCTGTTGTGGGCAGTATGGTTGATGTGTGGTATTTGATGCTGTTGTGGGCAGTAGGGTTGATGTGTGGTATTTGATGCTGTTGTGGGCAGTATGGTTGATGTGTGGTATTTGATGCTGTTGTGCGTAGTATGGTTGATGCTGTTTTGGGCAGTATGGTTGATGTGCAGTATTTGATGCTGTTGTGGGCAGTATGGTTGATGTGTGGTATTTGATGCTGTTGTGCGTAGTATGGTTGATGTGTGGTATTTGATGCTGTTGTGGGCAGTATGGTTGATGTGTGGTATTTGATGCTGTTGTGGGCAGTATGGTTGATGTGTGGTATTTGATGCTGTTGTGGGCAGTATGGTTGATGTGTGGTATTTGATGCTGTTGTGGGCAGTATGGTTGATGTGTGGTATTTGATGCTGTTGTGGGCAATAGGGTTGATGTGTGGTATTTGATGCTGTTGTGGGCAGTAGGGTTGATGTGTGGTATTTGATGCTGTTGTGGGCAGTATGGTTGATGTGTGGTATTTGATGCTGTTGTGGGCAGTATGGTTGATGTGTGGTATTTGATGATGTTGTGGTTGATGTGTGCTGTGTGATGCTGTTGTTTCAGAATGCTGAGCGCGTCCCTCCCCCCTGGCTGATTGCCATGCAGCGCTACGGGCCCCCGCCCTCCTACCCTAACCTGAAGATACCAGGTCTGAACGCTCCCATACCTGAGGTGAGTGAGAGCACTGCCTGGATGTGCCCAGAGTGATCGTCAGTGAATTTTACATAGCTGCTATTGAATGTTTTGTTTTCTGTTTGTGTTCCAGTTTTGAAAAACATATTTTCTTTAGTTTTTTTTTTCTCTCTCTTATGAAATTCCAAAGGAAAGTGTATGTCATGGATATTTTTTACTTTGTATTTGATGGAAAAAGACCTTCAAAGTGGACATACTTAATGTTGTGGTTGCATCAGTTGAATTGGTTTGCTGTTGTTTTGTGTTTGGTATTTATGTAGGTTTATGTAGATGCTTAGGAATGCCAGGTCCAGGGTGTTTGAGGCACTGTTGAGAGAGTTCCTCTTCACTGTTGACTGCGCGCTTGCTGCGCACACCCATGAGGACGTGCAGTTCATTATGGACAGGTTCTCAACCTCCTGCAGGCGCTTTAGACTCACCATCAGCCTCAGCAAGATTGAGTTCATGTACCAACCAGCTAGCTTACAGAACGCCTGTGCCTCCACCCCCCCACCTGCAGTCAAGATCGATGACACAGAGATCAAGTCAGTTGACAAGTTTTGCTACCTGAGCAGCAACACCCTATGCAGCAATGGAGCCCATGATGCAGAAGTGACGTGTGCATCGCCAAGGCCAGCTCCGCCTTTGGCAGACTCAACAACAGGCCGTGGAACAACAAAGGCATTAGGCTCAGCACCAAGATGAAAACCTACAGAGCTGTTGTGCTGACCACCTTGTTGTACTGCTTTGAAACATGGACGATGTATCACTGTCACATTCAACAGCTTGAGCAGTTTCACCAGAGATGCCTACAAAAGATCCTTGGCATAAAGTAGCAAGACGGGGTTTCCAACCTCCAGGTCCTAGAGAGGAGTGGCCTGCCCAGCATCAAAAGCCTGCTGATCCAGTGCCAGCTACGCTGGACAGGACACGTTGTCCGCATGACAGACAGCAGGATCCCAAAGATGCTTTTGTATGGCCAGCTGAAGGAAGGCCACCGTGAACTTGAAAGACCCTGCAAGCGCTTCAAGGACACCTTGAAGACAAACCTCAAAGCCTGTGACATAGACATCGCTTCCTGGGAAACTGATGCGCTTGACCGCTCTCACTGGAGGATGCTGTGCTCTAGTAGCATAAAGACGTTTGAAAACAAAAGAACACTGGCCTTCAAGGAGAAGCGTGAGCGAAGGAAGCAGGGCTCAACTTCTGGAGACGTTTTCCCTTGCAACACTTTTGGGAAGTGCTGTGCATCCAGAATCGGCCTCTTCTCCCATATGAGGACACACACCGACAGATAAGCCTGCCTGCGTACTCATCCGTCGGACCGACGGGAGACTCCATCAGAGATGTTAGGAATATTCTATTTCATTTGCTTGTGATGTCAAATTATGTTTGTTTGTATGTGCACATGTGCCAGCATGATGATTTGATCTGATTATTAACAAAAAAGTCATGATCTGTTGTGTTGCCTTGCTGTAGTCTTGGTGCACAGTTTCCGTATAGTAAATGACCTGTTTGTTGTATTTGTTGAGTGTTTTCATTTTTGAAGCATAACTTGAGCAGTCATTGATTTACCCATGACTGTAACTCTCTCTTTTTTTTTCTATTCTGTTTGACATTCCTTTTATTTGCAAACAGGGCCATTGACCATAATATGTATACTAGGAAGCATACGGAAACAAAGAAGATTTTGTGTGTGTGTGTGTGGTGTCAGGGTTGTTCCTTTGGTTACCATGCGGGTGGATGGGGCAAACCCCCAGTGGATGAAATGGGCAGACCTTTGTACGGAGACGTCTTCGGCACACAAGGAGGGGATGCTCAGGTACGTGTGCACTTTGCTGTGTGTTGTTTTGTTCTGTCTCTTGAAGTAACGTCTGGTCTTTGGTAGGATGTTGATATTTTCAAGTTACGTCAACTGGTGAGAAAATACAGGGATTTTGGACTGAAATATATGAAAATGAAGTCTCAAACTTACACTGAAGTAATTGTCATGCATGATGGATGTGTCTGTGTTATGTATGTCTGCTCAAACAATATTTGACTGAGTAGATGCCATTCCGAGTGCGCGCGTGTGTGTGTGTGTGTGTGTGCATGAGAGAGAGAGAGAGAGAGAGAGTGCTCCAGAGAGTAACCTAAGGGTATAGAAAATAGGGGTGAAGAATTACAGACAGCATATATTTATCTTTGTCTCCTGATAGCTTTTGTATCATGCTACTTGGGCATAATAAATTTATGTGATTTTGATCCTGTTCATATTTTGGAAAGTAAGTTGTGTTGCAGTGTCTTTTATATCAAAAGACTGCAGTGAGAAGAAAGGAGTGCATCACAGTAGTAACTTGTTCCTGGAGGTTGAAGTAATGTCATGACGATGAATTCCATACACAGGAAGCAGCAGAAGAAGAGGAAGTGGACAAGTCTCACTGGGGAGAACTGGAGTCTGAGTCTGAGTCTGAAGAGGAATCGGAGGAGGAGGAGGAAGAGAAGGACGAGTCTGGACTGGTCACTCCAGCAGAGGGGTTAGTGCGTTGTGTATATCTGACAGAATGAAAGAAAGAAAGGGGAAAAAAAAGAGAGAGAGAGAGAATTCATCTGTGAAGAAAATGATTGAATTGGAGACTATGGTATACAGTGAAAATGCAACTTTTTGTCAACTCCGTGAGATTTTTAAAGCAGGTAAAAAAAACCTCCCATAGTACTACTTGGGAAATCTGATAATTCCAGAAGGCAGTAACTCAGGCTGTATCATTATTGCCAGATCAGACTCCAAATTGCAGTGCAGAATGTGAGTTTACCAGTTGGTTTAAGCCCCTGAAAGTACAATAAATGACAACTTTTATGCTTAATTTGAGCATTTTATTCAGTATGAAGATTTTATTGTGCTTGTGTGTGTACCTGCATGTATATGATACATTTGAGTGATGATAATGTGAGGAAAAATTCAGAGAGAAGGGGAGGGGGTGAAGTTGGGGGGAATAATTCACAGTTTCTCAGTACCTTATTCACGATTAAGGTTTTATTTTTTGTTTGTTTATATGTGTCAGCATTTATATAGTTGTGTGATGATACTGTGATAAGAAATTCACAGAGAGGAGATTAAAAAAAACACACCCAAAAACACACACACAAAAAGAAAAGAAAGAAACCCCATGCATGACTGTGACCTTCCAACAATGGTTGTGCAGGCTTGTGACCCCGAGCGGGCTGACCTCGATACCAGTGGGCGTGGAAACGCCGGACATGATCGAGTTGCGAAAGAGACGAATTGAGGACGCCATGGACCAGGGTGGAGACACGCCCGCCCTCTACACTGTGCTGCCGGAGAAAAAGACCTCCGTGGGCGGGGCTATGATGGGCTCTGCTCACATCTACGACATGGCTGGGGTGTGTATATGTGTGTGTGTTAGTGTGCACTTGGCTGTGTGTGTGTGTGTGCTACTGTTTGTGTATGTCTCTGTGTGTGAGAGTGTATGTTGTGAGTGTGTTTTGTTTGATTGTGTTTTTCTTTGTGTGCGTGTGTGTGTCCGTGTGACTGTTTGTGTAGCTGTCTGTGTGTGTGACTGTTTTATATGTCTGTGTGTGTGTGTGACTGTATTTGTGGCTGTGTCAGTGTGTGTGGGTGTGTTTTTGTGACTGTGTATGTTTGCAAGTCATGAGTGTTGACTGTGTGTATGTCAATGTTAGTGTATCAGTATTCCACAAATTATTTTTGTGTTTGGGTTTTCCATGTGCATGTCAAGAGGAAACTGCAGAGTTTGGGGGAAAAAATATTGAACTAAATTCAGTTTGTTTTAGTTTTTTTGTGAATATTTTAATGTAATTATGCGTTTCATACTCGTATCATAATCATCATCATCATCATTTGAACTGCAGCTGTGGCTTGAGTCTAGACAATACAACACCTGCCATCATCAGGGATGACTGTACCTAAACCAGGTGACTGTGGTGGTGGACTAAACCAGGTGACTGTTGGAGGAAGGTGGCAGAGTGGTTAAGATGCTCTGCTGCCAATATAGAGAGTCCATAAGGGTGTGGGTTCAGATCCCATTCTCGGCCTTTCTCCCAAGTTTAACTGGAAAATCAAACTAAGCGTGCAGTCTTTCCGATGAGACAGTAGATGATAAAGTGTTGTTCTTTGGCAAAATTATGTAAAAAGAAATCTACTCTGATAGGTGCACAAATATATAAGCATGCACTCAAGGCCTGACTTAGGCATTGGGTTATGCTGCCAGTCGGGCATCTGCCCAGCAGGTGTGGAGTAGTGCATATGGATTTGTCACAACGCAGTGACGCCTTCTTGAGAAAGTAAAACTGACACTGAAGCTGCTGGACTGACAGGTGCAGCCAGGCAAGAAGGGAGCGGAGAAAGGGGGTGCGGCGGAGGGGGTGGAGGTGACGCTGAACCCCGAGGAGCTGGACCTGGACACGGCCGCCATGCAGGCCAAGTACGACGAGACCGTGCGGGAGCAGCAGTCACAGCTGGAGAAGGAGGACCTGTCAGACATGGTGGCTGCCCACGCCGCCAAACAGAGGGTCAGTGGGGTGCTTGTGTGTGGGTGGGTGCGGTCAGTAGTGTGTGTGTGTGTGTATGTGTGTGAGTGTAGGGGGTCAGTGGCGTGTGTGTATGTGTTGTGCCCATGTTCATGCTTAATGCATGTTGGCGTTCACATGGTGTGTGTCTGTGGGTGGTGGTGGTGTCAGTGTGTGTGTATCAGTGGAGTGGTTGCCAAGTGGTAATCCATCCACCTGGAATGTGAGAGAATCTCAGAAGAAAGGCAGAAGCCTATTTGTGTCAGTTGTTATGAGAATCTTTGATAATTTAAGTGTTTACCTTTGTATGTGACGGTGTGTGTGTGTGTGATCAACATGATAGATATTGCCTTTCAGTACTTGGACAGGCAGAGAGGAATGTATTTGCAAGTGGCAGAGTGTGTTTGCTAAACTGTAGAAAAGAAGCTTCAGTGAGTTTATGAATGTGTGTGATTGTGGGTTTCAGAAACGCAAGAAGCAGCAGGCAGACAGTGGGAAGTCTTCAAAAAGATACAAGGATTTCAAGTTCTGATTGCTGTCTGTGTCGCATTGTGTTCACAGCCCTGGACAATGTTTTCTTGGGATCATTTATTTGTGAAAAGAATTTATTTGAAAACATCACAAACTCATTTCGTGGAAGGCGTGGTAGTGTTCCAGTTTTTTTTTCCTGTCCATGCCATCATTGTACATTAACACTTTAGGGCGAGTTTAGTTGCTGTCACAGAACCCACAGACCTGGAGGAATCTGATGAACAATTCTGTATGGTGCCCCAGTGACTCTTCACAGAGTAAAGGGAAGAGGGGAATAAGATAATGTGACAGAACTGTTTGGTAAATCACCATGTTGATTGTTATTTGTAAGTGTTACATCAGAGGAGTAGGTCTGCAGTTTTCTGGGCAGATTGTGTGAAGAAAGTATGGATGGGGAAGATTTTGAAGTTGTAATACGCTTGATGGAAGGTTCATGATGGAACCATTTAAAGAGGTAATACATTTGAGAGAATTCAAACAATAAGAGTTAGTGTGAGAATTTGGGGACCGACTGATTTGAAACAGTAGTCCTGGTTTTTAGATAATGTTTGGCGATATTGATAGGTGAAGTAGCAAACACAGCAGGTTGTTTCCAGTGAGAAGTCAAGTGACAGTTAATAGGTATTGTGAAGAAAAGCAGGGACATTTATAGGATTGATTTGGTATGGAATGCAGAGAGAAGACTGAATATTTTGAGTGTAAAAAATGCGTTTTTGACTGCCATGCATTAAAAAAAGACGCCTAACATACTCTGTGTAGCTTTCTGCATCACCAGTACTCATTTCTGTTCGGATGCTCTTCGCTGTTGTGTCAAAGCTCTGTGCACAAATCCTTGTGGCAGAACGTACACACCCTAACTACAGAAATCAACGCTGTTTCGAAATTACTCATGGATCATACAAAGAAACAGTTGTTTAGCGACGTTCGGATGTGAGTTATCCAATGTTTAAAGAGCAGCCTTTGCATTCTGGACGGAAAGCATTAAGGTGCTATCTACCACCCGAGGGATGGCAATAACGTTGATGCTGGTGATCACAGAAGGCCTTCAGACTGTGTGAGATGCCTTTTTAAGTATTCATTGTTTTCATCTTGTTCATCATGTCCCTTCACATCAATAAAAGAAAAAAAAAAAAAAAAACAGAAGAAAGAATTTGTTTTGTTTAATGTTTATGTTCTTTTGTTCTCTTGGGCACCATAGCATTGCTGTAGTATAGTGTTGTCTTCTGGTTTTCTTTCCCTTCTGTGTGTTGTTTATTCTGTGTGTGCTGTGTACTGGGGAATGGGTGGTAGTGTTGAGGTTTACATTGTTGCTACACACATGATTATTTGTATTTTTCTTTTTCGTCACAACAGATTTCTCTGTGTGAAATTCGGGCTGCTCTCCCCAGGGAGAGCGCATTGCTACACTGGGAGCGCCACCCATTTATTTGTATTTTTTCCTGCATGCAGTTTTATTTGTTTTTCCAATCGAAGTGGATTTTTCTACAGAATTTTGCCAGGGACAACCCTTTTGTTGCCGTGGGTTCTTTTACGTGCGCATACTGCACACGGGACCTTGGTTTATCGTCTCATCCGAATGACTAATGTCCAGACCACCACTCAAGGTTTAGTGGAGAGGGAGAAAATACTGGCGACTGTACCGTGATTCGAGCCAGTGCGCACAGATTCTCTCGCTTCCTAGGTGGACGCGTTACCTGTAGGCCATCACTCCACTTTGTCACTGTCAAGGCACATGTCACCAGCACTTACTGTTGCCTATGACAATATGTGCTTGAGAGCTTTGGCATGTTTTGTGAACAGTCTTCAGAGCAAACAGTTCAATTAAAAGATGATTACACCTTCGAAAACGGAGTATGGCTGCCTACATGGCGGGGTAAAAACAGTCATACTTGTAAAAGCCCACTCGTGTACATTCAAGTGAATGTGGGAGTTGCAGCCCATGAACAAAGAAGAAGAGATGATGATACTAATTATGATTACTGTTGTCATGATCATCGTGATAATGATCCAAGTGTGTCTGAAGGTTGGGCTGGGTCAGTAGGTACATGCTGTTCTTGACTTGTGTCCATGCCATCATCGTGTAAATGATCTCTATGTAAAATGTTCACCTGCGTGCTAACAGAAGCATCAGTGCTACTGTCTTCAAAGAGCATCACCAGCCCCATTAGAACATAATTCTGCATGTGCAGAACCCCCCCCCCCACACACACACCCCCCTCCAAACAACGAAACAATCACAAAACCAAGACCCAACCCCAGAAAAAGAGGAAGAAAATCTTTCTGAGTCTATGGTGCATGTCTGCTTAGAGAGAAAAATGCATAGAGAGCAGGCTGAGCATTTCCAGATGAATACTTTCAGACTGCTTGAACTTGTCTTCCGTGTTGTGAGCATTTCGCTGTTCCCCAGTACAAAGAACCATATGGACAGTCCATGACAACCATGTGTGCACTCTCGTTGAACTTGGACTGAGTGCTTCCACAATCTGGCTACACATCAATCAGAAAACTCCTCCGGTCCTCTGCATACACACACATAAACACACATGCACTCATTGGCATACACACACACACAGTAAGACACACACATATATACATACACACGCACACATGCACCCACTCACACACACACATACATTATATATGTACACACATGTGCACACGCACACACACACACACACACACACCACCTCCCTGAAATGCAAAACGGTAAATGTGTTCAACATTGTCCGTATATTCTGTGTATATGTATTGGGAAGTCTCGTTTCCCCCAAAACGTATATTTCATTTTCAGTGCCATTTCTGTCTGTGAGCTGTCCCCATTTTATTTCTGAGCAGTCCACATGTTTTTATTCTCCCTGGCTGAGCCGTTTGTGGCAATCAATCTCCCACATGATGCAATAAATAGCATTACTGATTTACTGTTAAAGTGTGGTTTCTTCTTCTTCTGCGTTCACTCGTGTGTGCACGAGTGGGTTTTTACGTGTATGACCGTTTTTACCCCGCCATGTAGGCAGCCATACTCCGTTTTCGGGAGTGTGCATGCTGGGTATGTTCTTGTTTCCATAACCCACCGAACGCTGACATGGATTACAGGATCTTTAACGTGCGTATTTGATCTTCTGCTTGCATATACACACGAAGGGGGTTCAGGCACTAGCAGGTCTGCACATATGTTGACCTGGGAGATCGTAAAAATTTCCACCCTTTACCCACCAGGCGCCGTCACCGTGATTCGAACCCGGGACCCTCAGATTGACAGTCCAACGCTTTAACCACTCGGCTATTGCGCCTGTCAAAGTGTGGTTTCAAGTTCAGTACCTCATACACAGTTCCCAGCTCCAGCTGTCTTGTCCCGACATTGTATACAGCAATGGAGGTATCAAGGCAAACCGTGGAAGTGTCTTAACATTTCACAGGCAAGTTTTGGGTTAAGTAATTACAATATATCAAGTATGTATACATACACACACCACCCCCCTCCTGCTTCAAACATTCTCACAAACACACACACACACCAAATACATGCGCACACATACACACCCACAAACGTGCGTGAGCACACACATGCATCAACAGTTGCAACACTTATATGTACTATTGTTGTCAGTATACTTTGTTGCCAGTGCCAGAGTTGTGACATTCCTGGCATATGTTGTCTGTACCTAAGTGCAACAGTATATGCCTGCTGACAATATAAGCTACAACTTGGGGCCCTTTGATGTCATCAGCTTATGTGGCTAATGCTCCAAAACAGTGGGTTAAACTGGTATGATTATCATCGTGTGTACATGCATACACTAATGTCTATTTCATTGTGGTTCCTCTTGTCGCCCAGCTACGTAAGGTTGGGTTGATATTTTTGTAACGAGTCCACTGCCTTGTGTTGTTCTGTGGATGTGGGTGTGAGTATGGTGCATAAAACTGGTTCACAATATTTTCTCTCTCCATGGGGAATGAGTTTGTGTACTTATGCACCTGATTCAGTGCCCGTGGTTATGTTTCGTTATTGCTTCGAATGTGTACTAGAAAATAATGTATGGTTGAGAAACTGCACTGCTGCTCACTTTGGAACTCACTATATCGACATGAACATAATTATTAATATTCGGGTAACTATTGGGTTTACTTTCGATGTGTTGTTCCTTTTGCTGGTTTCCCACATGTACTAAGTCTCTCTCACACACTGACTAAAACCATTTATTGTCAGATTCAACACACACACACACACACATGTATAACATATCACCCAAAGTCTGGACTGAATCATAGTGAACATTTATTGGTGCACTACACAAATCGTGAAGAGAGAGAGAGAGAGGGAAAACGTTATAGACACGGTAAGGCACACATCGTTGGAATTCCTGTGCAGTTTAAAAAGTTAACATTCAGGGTATGCTCTGGGTTTCATTGTACTGGTATGCTGTATTGAGCATGTTTTTGTCATTACTGACCATACCAAATCGACTAGCTGTGGTTTGCACCAATTTGACACAGCAATTTTTACTTTATCAGCATAACAAGGAGTACATAAACAACCAACCTTCCCTTTTCCATTTAATATGGAACCAGCTGTGGTGGGCAGACACTTGTGAAAAAAAAAATGTACCTACTTTTTTTTTTTTTTTTTTAGTAATGTTTTACACAAACCTATACGCCTGACCAGTGTGTTGGGTTTATGCGAATGTCAGGCATCTTCGTACTATCATTACAATATATTGTTATGTATTTTTCTATTTTGAAGAATCATTTCATTTATTTATTGATATACAGCAGACGTAGAGTAGTATATAAGGATCAGTCTGCACACTTTGACACCTCTTTGAAACTGAAACTATTTTGATGCTTTTCTAGATAATCACCGCCTAAAGTTGAGTTAATTAACCCAGTCAGATATGATGATTCATTTTCCTCTGTCACTGCAGAAAACCAGGAATCTCTGTGGCTACTTAAGATTTTCAACAAAAATGTGTAATCACTTTAGCCTTGTCACTGTGAATATCAGGTAAGTGGAAAACATGCATCTTCAGAAAGGAATAAACAGAAAGGAACTGAAAAGCTACCTTGTCTGTGACATGCGTCTCAACTGAAGGAACATTCTGTGGAGATTTGATGTGTAATTTGCTGACATTGTTAATGTGTACCATTAATTAAAAAAAATATACTGATTTCAAAGGAACTCCAAAAGTTGTCGCTGACAGCAAATATGACCCACACCATAGCTGGATTGCTTAGATGTGCCATGGCGTCCACACTTCTCACCATACCTCAGTGCACACTAACTGGACAATACCAAGCAGACAAGGGCAAAAACTTATTTTTTAGACACATGAAGTGAAGTTTCATACTGTAATTTGCCATTAAGTGGATTTCAGAATCACCTGTATCCAACCTAAGCCGACTGTTCAGTGAAAATCCCGCTCCCCACGCACAACCAAGGATATGCAAGATAACCGACATGCTTGGAGAAAAAACATTTCTAGTCATTGTAGAGGGGGCTGGTGATACTGTGCTATACGTATTTGTGTGACTGTATGCCCAAAGCACACAAGAACATTACATGCATGCACATACACGACACAGAACTGTGCACTATCAACGAGTTAAAAGAAGAAAGTGGAGAGATGTGGCTCCATTAACCCTGCACCACCATTTTGTACACACAATCTGGATGAAATTTTGAAGATCAAATTTGGTCTGACAGAACTACAGGCTGCCCTCCACACACACACACACACACACAGACACACTACACACCAAAAATAGTTACAAGTTTTTCATTAAGCCTTTGTGATGGTAAAGGCTGTTCATTCCATTCTTTTGGTGCAAAAATGGAAAGTACTGTGTGAAAAATACTGTGTTGACCTGAGAACATAACAGGACATAAGATTCACTTTACCACCCCCCTTGTTTGCCCCATGTCTTGTTATTCAGTCAGCACACCGGCACTGCTGTCCTTATTTTTCCAATGCTATAAAATGAAAGTTGTATCCTGCTGGTTCTCAAGCAGACTAGTTTAGAGTCTACATGATTTCTTTTCTGTCTGATTCAACCAGTGAGCAGCACACACTCGGCGCTTTGAAAAAGAACCCATGGAAACAAAACCGTTGTCCACTGGCAAAATTTTGAAGAAGAAATTCACTCTGATATGTACACAATATGCACAATATATACACAATATTAGTAGTGGTAGTAGTTTTTTTTAATGTATTTATCTATTATTTATTCACCCCCTTTTTTTTTCTTTTTTTTCTCAAGGCCTGACTAAGCGCGTTGGGTTACACTGCTGGTCAGGCATCTGTTTGGCAGATGTGGTGTAGCGTATATGGATTTGTCTGAACGCAGTGACGCCTCCTTGAGCTACTGAAACACAATATGCATGTATGCACTCAAGGCCTGATTAAACATGTTAGGTAATGCTGCTGGTCAGGCTTCTGCCTATCAGATGTGGTGTAGCATAATTATTATATGGATTTGTCTGAATGCAGTGATGTCTCCTTGAGAAACTGAAACTGAAACCTCTCAGACAAGTCTCTGTTCTTATATTACTGAAGAACCTGCAGCACATTTTCTGTTAAAAAATATCCTGTGAATGTTACCCTTCTCATGTGTTTGAATCAACAATCTTCTGTCTGTGAAAAGTAACTGCTGCACTATGCTGGTTGGTGAAATCACAGGACTTTTTAACTGGTCTGTATCATAATCCAACAAACACTATGTATAACCACGTAACAGGTCAACTATTAGGAGTGCGATACGTGCAAAAGAAACATGTATAAAACAACAGGGTGAAAAAAAAAAAAAAAATCATCCAGCACACTTTCTCCACTGTCATGTTATTTCTCCACTGCGAACTTACACTTCATTAGCCGTTAAGATCATTTGTCTTGCCGGTACTGAAAAAAGTCGCATCACTGGCACAGGTTTTATGCTCTGTTGTACTTAGTAACAGTAATGTTTGCTCCAATGCACATAAAAAAAACAACAACATTAAATAACCGGTAACGATTAAAAAATAAACCAAAACTCAGGAAACTAAGGACAAAATGCTACCCAGTGAGCAAGTGTCAGGACAGTCCGGATTTTTATCTTAAAAAATACTTCTTTGTCATTTGATGTGTTATTGCTGTGTGTGCCAACGTGCCTTTTGCACTGCCTATAGCGCCTGTTCCCCACACCCTTGCACAGTGTAATGTACATTAATAAAAATTAAAAAAACAACAACAACAACAACATAATTAGCATTACCAGTATCCAGATCTTAACAAAGAATACAATTTTACAGTTACCTTTTTTTTTTAAGGTTTGGGATTTCAATTTTCTGAAGAATTCATCTAACTGGCTAACAAAGCTTTGAGGAATATATTAATCTGTGAGATTTTTTTTCTTTTTCTGCTCTTCCACCATCTCCATTTTTAAATGCTCTGCTATAATTGTTTAATTCACTGTTCTTTTAAAAATACTTTAATAATAAAACACACACACACACACACAAAAAAAACATGGGATGAAGCCCAACATATTACCATTCATCATGTGAAGTTTTGTGAAGATACTAAAAAAAAAAAAACCACCCCAGAAATAAAAAAAAATTGTACATAGTGACCTTAGCGACACGGCTCAACACTAATTGGGCCCACAACACCACTAGCAAGTCAAATGACCTGGCACTCAGGTGGAGTTAATCTGCTCACATGTCAAAGGCAAACTGTCCGATATCTCTGCGTCATGCAAACAAAATAAACATAAGAACAGGTCACACAAACGAAAATAAGTGCATAGTTACAGGCTCCTTGCAAAGTACCAGACTAACAATACTTGTGCCAAGCGGAACAACCTTGTGCCAAACTTGTGGTGGATGTAGTGCAGGATTGGCCATTGTGAGAGGTAGGTACAATCTGGGTACTGTGCCCTTGTTGGTGTCTCCTGCTCATGGCTGTGCTCTGTGCAGTGCCATGATTTCAACACTTGATTGGGACAGTCCGCACACTGATGGACACTGAAATGAGACAGTCCGCACACAGATCGACACTGGATTGAGACAGTCCGCACACTGATCGACACTGAAATGAGACAGTCCGCACACAGATTGACACTGAATTGAGACAGTCCGCACACTGATCGACACTGAAATGAGACAGTCCGCACACAGATCGACACTGGATTAAGACAGTCCGCACACAGATCGACACTGGATTGAGACAGTCCGCACACAGATCGACACTGAAATGAGACAGTCCGCACACAGATCGACACTGGATTGAGACAGTCCGCACACAGATCGACACTGGATTGAGACAGTCCGCACACTGATCAACACTGAATTGAGACAGTCCGCACACAGATCGACACTGAAATGAGACAGTCCGCACACAGATCGACACTGGATTGAGACAGTTCCCACACAGAGCCACACGGAATTGAGACAGTTCGCACACAGAGCCACACGGAATTGAGACAGTTCCCACACAGATCGACACTGGATTGAGACAGTTCCCACACAGAGCCACACGGAATTGAGACAGTTCGCACACAGAGCCACACGGAATTGAGACAGTCCGCACACTGATCGACACTGAAATGAGACAGTCCGCACACAGATCGACACTGGATTAAGACAGTCCGCACACAGATCGACACTGGATTGAGACAGTTCCCACACAGAGCCACACGGAATTGAGACAGTTCCCACACAGAGCCACACGGAATTGAGACAGTTCGCACACAGATCGACACTGAATTGCGACAGGTCGCACACAGATTCGGCTGTTCAACTCTGGATTGAAACAGTGAACACACAGATCCACACTGGATTGAAACAGTTCACACACAGATCCACACTGATTGGAACAGTTCATACACACACAGAGATCCAGTGGTTCCAAGCTGTGCCTGGCCAACTCCTTGCCGAAGCGTGCGATTCAGACAGGACAAGAAAACACACATACGTGCACCCACTTCCAAACAATTCAGAAATGTTGTTACTGTGGCTGCGTGCACAAGTGCGCACTTACTTTCTTCTGTGAACATTACATTTCTGCTGCTTCTGTACACCACGGTGGAGTAAAAAACCAACAACTACAACAAAAATGTATATAAATACAGAAAGGTTGAGCCACGACTGAAGCTGTTGTGGTTGATGAAATAGAAAGTGGTGGGCCAAAAGAATCTGCAACTTTGCCTGACTTGACAGAGTGGCAGAGGAATTGTGCAACACGTCACAGTGCTTTTTTTTTTTGGGGGGGGGGGGCAATACCTTTTGATTATGAGATTCATGTGATCATTTGTCTCCTTCAGTAGGCAGTGACAGAGGCCAGAGACTGGTTACATGGGAAGAACAAGCCCAAGGCAAGACAGTGGCAACATGCACATACACGTACTGACCAATCTTCAACATCCATCAAGTATAAAGGGTACAAATGTCCATGAAATTTGGGGGTGCAAAAAGAAAAAATGAAGTTATTCATTTCATGTGTGGATTTTATTAAACTTGAAAAATTATAATTCATATATATATATATATACCCGAAACACAGTGAGTAAATGTTAGTGTTTTGCTCCACAAAAAATGAGAACAATGAAAAGGCTGAACAGTGAACACTATAGTGGAGATGTAAGATACTTCTCTTTAGATTCTTCACAGGAAAGAGTGTGAGGGTTTGTGCAAAGAGGAATGGACAGACAAAAATACAAAAGAAAGAAAGAAAGAAAAAAAGAAAAAGAAGAAGAAATAGTCACGGCATGTTCTATTCCAGTACCTGAAAGGCCATCAATGAGCGAAAAGGTTCTGGAGATATGCTCTGTAAATAAAACCATGCAATCAACACGCAATGTAAGTGTCCAACTTATGTTACTCTCTGTATTACATTCAGTCCAGAAACATTGCCCTTTGCTTTCAGTGTGAAGTGGACAGAAAACGACCCGCAAAGTCTGTGGTCCTAATGCCCAGTGTATTTTCCTACAGGTGGGCATTAAAAAACTGTCCAGTGTATTTCCCTACAGGTGGGCATGACAGCTGTCCAGTGTATTTCCCTACAGGTGGGCACAACAGATGTCCAGTGTATTTCCCTACAGGTGGGCATGACAGCTGTCCAGTGTATTTCCCTACAGGTGGGCACAACAGATGTTCAGTGTATTTTCCTACAGGTGGGCACGACAGCTGTCCAGTGTATTTCCCTACAGGTGGGCACGACAGGGGTGTCCATGTATTTTCCTACAGGTGGGCCACAGACAGGTGTCCAGTGTATTTCCCTACAGGTGGGCACGACAGGTGTCCAGTGTATTTCCCTAAAGGTGGGCACGACAGGTGTCCACTGTATTTCCCTACAGGTGGGCATGACAGGTGTCCAGTGTATTTCCCTACAAGTGGGCACGACAGGTGTTCAGTGTATTTCCCTACAGGTGGGCACGACAGGTGTCCAGTGTATTTCCCTACAGGTGGGCACGACAGCTGTCCAGTGTATTTCCCTACAGGTGGGCACGACAGGTGTCCAGTGTATTTCCCTACATGTGGGCACGACAGGTGTTCAGTGTATTTCCCTACAGGTGGGCACGACAGGTGTTCAGTGTATTTTCCTACAGGTGGGCACAACAGATGTTCAGTGTATTTTCCTACAGGTGGGCACGACAGCTGTCCAGTGTATTTCCCTACAGGTGGGCACGACAGGTGTTCAGTGTATTTTCCTACAGGTGGGCACGACAGGTGTTCAGTGTATTTCCCTACAGGTGGGCATGACAGCTGTCCAGTGTATTTCCCTACAGGTGGGCACGACAGGTGTCCAGTGTATTTCCCTACAGGTGGGCATGACAGGTGTCCAGTGTATTTTCCTAAAGGTGGGCACGACAGGTGTTCAGTGTATTTCCCAACAGGTGGGCATGACAGGTGTCCAGTGTATTTCCCTACAGGTGGGCACGACAGGTGTCCAGTGTATTTCCCTACAGGTGGGCACGACAGGTGTTCAGTGTATTTCCCTACAGGTGGGCATGACAGGTGTCCAGTGTATTTCCCTACAGGTGGGCATGACAGGTGTCCAGTGTATTTCCCTACAGGTGGGCATGACAGGTGTCCAGTGTATTTCCCTACAGGTGGGCACGACAGCTGTTCGGTGTATTTCCCTACAGGTGGGCACGACAGGTGTGCAGTGTATTTCCCTACAGGTGGGCACAACAGGTGTCCAGTGTATTTCCCTACAGGTGGGCAGCACAGGTAACACACAGAGGAAGTGAGTGGCTGTGGACCATGCAGCCACTAGAACGTGACTGACACTGAGCACCACACCACACCACACCCCTCCTCCTCACACAACACCTTTCTGTGCCAGTGATCACCATTCAAACCAAGAGTATTATCTGTGCTGTCAAACGTTTACACAATACGCAAAGATTCTGGAAGAGCGTATACGTATCTGGATGTCATTTGATGAACTATATTGTGAAAAAAAACACACACAACCCCCCCCCCCCCCCCCCCCCCATAAACAATGTGCAGGGCCTGAAGGCAGGATAATCTGTTTCACAGACAAAACAGACATCCTTGCTGACAAATATCTCACGCTTCATTGTCACAGTGTGGCAAAAACGCTTGTCATGTACATCTGAACCACACTCGTCCATTCAAATGGTCATAATTTACAAGTGCCACTGAAATCTGTTGGAGTTTCATCAAATATAAGCTAACACATCCACTCTAATTTAGCAATTAGAACCAACTCATTAGTCGGATATCTCCACCTCACAACTGTACAAAATTATATCTTTCACGGGTAAACATAAACAGGTCAGTTACACTTTAAAAAAACAATCAAAAAACAAAATAAACCCAGAAATCAAACACGTTACATGATAAGCAAGGGCCGCTGAATTGTAGTGCTAGAGGCTTCGTTTCTTCGAGGGCTACATCTGACTATCAGTGATAAAATGCACAACGAATACACCAGTTTAAGAATCGTGAAGGACATAAACATAAATCTGGTCTCTGACATCAGTCTTTTTCGACAGGAATATCGCAGACATAGTCAATGCCACACACACTCAAACAAGCAGACAGACAGAGGGAAGAGAAGACTCATGCAGGTCCAGTCACCCAAAGGACTGAACTTGCTGCAAGACT
The DNA here is from genome assembly GCF_041734735.1 of Babylonia areolata. Classification (NCBI taxonomy): domain Eukaryota; kingdom Metazoa; phylum Mollusca; class Gastropoda; order Neogastropoda; family Buccinidae; genus Babylonia; species Babylonia areolata. Next base: position 47,239,477 of record NC_134879.1, on the reverse strand, counting down.
GGCATAACTCACTTGTGACAACTCCATTCAGGAAGACTGAAACAATATCACTGCTCAAAAAGGAGAATGTGATTGTAAAATAATGGGGGTGAGTGAGGCAAAGAACTGTTCTTCATGACCTTGACATTTTCACCACAATGGATGACTGGTAAAAATTTCCACGGAAGCTGATAACTCTTCACTGTTGCAAACATTACAAACTTTATGGAATCAACATTTTCCCCATCGTTGCAAACAAGATGAATACAAATTCTGAAGTCAACATTTCTCTCATTGTTGCAAACAAGATGATTACAAATCCTATGATCAACATTTTTCTCATTCTTGCAAAACAGATGATTACAAATTCAATGATAATTTTCCCCCATTGTTGCAAACAGTGATGAAAAATATCCTTTGGTCAATATTTTTGTCACTGTTGCAAACAGATGATGACAAATTTTACAGTCTGTGTTGCAAACAGATGATGACAATTCAATGGAACGAGCGTTTCCTCGTTGTTGCATCTCTGATCTTGCTCGTCACTGGTGCTGGCATTTGGATGACTCGGCCTTGTCAGGACTGGTGCTGGCATTTTGATGACTCGGCCTTGTCAGGGGAGTACACATGTTCCTCACTGGGGTCTGTGATGTGAAGTGGTGCAGAATGTGCTGTGTTTTAAAATGCTGTGCTCGTCGTTAAAAGTAGTCACCTGCATGGACAGAGAGAGAGCACAACAACAAACATGCAAAGTGTTAGCACTTCAGTAGAGTACACTGCATGGTTTGTTCACACACTTTGGTTAGTGTTTTAAACATGGAGAGGAATGGTGAAATGCATGACATGAAAAATACTGACTGTTAATGTTGCAACTCTGGTGAATCTTTTTTTGTTTTCAGCCATACTCTTTCATTTTACTGTTTAAAATATTCATTCATGATTTTATATCTGGTCAGATAAAAACTGTCATGGTGTAACTGTAGGCATTCCTACAAAATACCAAAACAATAACCCCACATTATCACCTTTGTATGAAAATGAGGAGTTTGAATTATACCCCCTGTTTGGTGATATATTCTACACATGTCAAACTGGCGCAAACTGGGACTGTTGGTTTGCATCAGTTTGACACGGTACAGTATATGACACCATCTAACGAGAAGAAGAAGTATGTGACACCATCGAACGAGAAGAAGTATGTGACACCAAAATGAGGAGTTATGACAGTGGAAGTCAAATGTTCAGTTCTGCAGAGACTGAAAGTTGACACATAAAACAGCACAAGAACTGGCATGGCGAGTTCGTGATTACATACAACATTGGATGTCTGTCCCACAGGTTTGTGTGATACTCCGCTCTTCTTCTTCTTCATTTTTCTGTGTGGAGTGATGGCCTAGAGGTAACGCGTCCGCCTAGGAAGCGAGAGAATCTGAGTGTGCTGGTTCGAATCATGGCTCAGCCACCAATATTTTCTCCCCCCCACTAGACCTTGAATGGTGGTCTGGACGCTAGTCATTCAGATGAGACAATAAACTGAGGTCCCGTGTGCAGCATGCACTTAGCGCACGTAGAAGAACTCATGGCAACAAAAGGGTTGTTCCTGGCAAAATTCTGTAAAAAAATCCACTTTGACAGGAAAAACAAATACTGCACGCAGGAAAAAATACAAAAAAATGGGTGGCGCTGTAGTGTAGCGATGCGCTCTCCCTGGGGAGAGCAGCCTGAATTTCACAGAGAAATCTGTTGTGATAAAAATAAATACAACTCCTATGTTCACTCATGTTTGTGAGTGAGTTTTTATATGTATCACTGTTTTCATACCACAATGTAGGCAGCCATCCTCCTATTCTTCTGAGTGTGTATGCTAGGTGTGTTCATTTCCATAGCCCATCAGATGCTGGCATGGAGTACAGGATCAGCTGACATGTCAATGATCCTGTCATACAATCCCGAGTTCTATGGTTTATGGAAACACACACACACACGCACACACAAACACAGCATTCATCCTTCCCTGAAGACTGAGCATGGCTGCCTGAATGTCAGAATAAAGATGGTCATACACATACAGAAAAGAGTGAATATGAGAGTTATAACCTTCACCGTGTGTGTGTGTGTGTGCTTGCGAGTGTGAGTGTGTGTGTGATGTATTTGTGTGTGTTGGTGTGTGTGTGTGTGTGTGTGTGTGTGTGTGTGTGTGTGTGTGATGTATTTGTCTGTTTGCGTGTGATGTGTTTTGTGTGTGTGTGTGTGTGTGTGTGTGTGTGAGTGAGTGTGTAAGTACGTGTTTCCAGAGTTGGTAACCTTTTTGAGCACAGTTACTAAGGAGATAATCTAAATTTTCTTTCTTTCTCCCTTATCTTTCTCTCTCTCTCTAGATATATATATATATATATATATATATATATATATATATGAATACAATATCTGAGTATGTCCCTCTGCGTTTGAAGACAGGTTGGACAGATTGATATATCTCCACAGCCGCAGTGGCTAGGTATGCACACAGCAGTTCATGTTACATTTACCCTGGATGTCAGTATTCTCATTAATTTTGTGTCAAGAGCTGAGAGACAAGCCACTGAATTTTTTATTTTATTTTATTTTATTTTTTAAAAATAAAATGTTATCCGTTAGAAAACAGCCAACTGCAGAATTATCAAAACACATGGTTTGGGTTTCGAATTCCAGAATTTTGTTGTAGTGGTTGTTTAAAAAAAACCCAACTGATTAGCCTTTTGAATTCTTCACAGAGTTTACTAATTATTATTATCATCAGTGGTGATTTTTCTCTTCTTTTTTTTTCACTTATTTTTCACCTTAATGTTTTTGTAATTTGTGCCAATAAGAAGCTAGACATAGGTTATATATTCTATTGCATTCTTCTTTCTTTCAATACCTAAAGTTGTTAGACATTGCAGGATAATATTTCAGGTTATAGAGTCACTTCCTTTAAAGCAACTTCAGTATGGATGTACAAAAAACCTTTTGCACAAAAACTGACCCCTTTCATGAAGCTTTGCTCTAAAAGGACATCGTACCTAGCAAAATATTGTCATTCAACAAAGTGTGTGGTACTAATCTGGCATAGCATCGTCCACACACACACTTGTGTGTGTGTGTGTGTGTGTGTGAGTGAGTGAGACACTGTGAGTGAGACACTGTATGTGTGTGCATGTATGTTACGTATATGTGTGTGTGTGCGTGTGCGCGCATGCGTCATTCTGTGTAACACTGTGTGTGTGTGTGTGTGTGTGTGTGTGTGTGTGTGTGTGTGTGAGAGTTTCTGAGAACAGATCCTTGGGTCATGCTGGGCAATTACTGTTCCTGGAAAAAGAAAA
>NC_134879.1:47178657-47231157 GCF_041734735.1 Babylonia areolata | reverse complement strand
CCAGCTGCCCACTCTATCTCAGCCTTTCTTCAGCCTGTTCTGGTTATACCGCCAGCTGCCCACTTTATCTCAGCCTTTCTTCAGTCTGTTCTGGTTATGCCACCAGCTGCCCACTCTATCTCAGCCTTTCTTCAGTCTGTTCTGGTTATACCGCCAGCTGCCCACTTTATCTCAGCCTTTCTTCAGTCTGTTCTGGTTATGCCCCCAGCTGCCCACTTTATCCCAGCCTTTCTTCAGTCTGTTCTGGTTATGCCCCCAGCTGCCCACTCTATCTCAGCCTTTCTTCAGTCTGTTCTGGTTATGCCCCCAGCTGCCCACTCTATCTCAGCCTTTCTTCAGTCTGTTCTGGTTATGCCCCCAGCTGCCCACTTTATCCCAGTCTTTTCTTCAGTCAACACCAAGGAGGTTTTTCATTCTTCTTTGTTTTTTCTTGGTGCCCTAGAATTAGGGACATTTTGTTTTTCTATTTCATGGGGTGATAATAATGCTATGGAGGTCCATACAAGTTTGGGACTACTTAAAAAGGCTGCACTCTCATCATACATCCCAACAGCAACCAGTCCGAGAGATACAGACACCTGCAGTGTTGATCAGGAAATTTGAGCACCACTCCCAAAGTGTGGTCCCAGCCAGTCTTCCCATCTGAGCCCATGGCACACTCAACTCTGGGTAGGAGCCGGCCACAGACCAATAAAACTCCTGTCTCTGATGGGGGGCTTAAACCCGTGTCCTTCCAGTCGTCAGGCAGACGCAAACCACTTCACCACGGCGGCTGATCCAAGGAGTTTATCTCAGTGTTTTCAAGGGCCGCAGCTCCCACCTTCACTCCCAACCACAAGTGGGCTTTTTCCTGCATGACTGTTTTTACCCCGCCATGCAGACAACCATACGGGGATATGCAAGCCAAGTGTGTTTGTTTCCATAACTCACTGAAAACTGACCTGGATTACAGGATCTTTAACACGCACATTTCATATTTTGCATGTGTATACAAATTCAAGGGGATTAAGGCACTAGCAGGTCTGCACATCTGTTGACCTGAGAGATATGAAAAAAAAAAAAAAAAAAATCTCAACCCTTAATCCACCAAGCGCTGATACTAGGATTGATCTCAGGATGCTCAGACTGAACGTCCAACGCTTTAATCATTCAGCTTTTCAGCCTGCGGCATCAAGGAGTTAAAAAGAGGACAGAAAGTGAGAACGGAAATCAAGCTCTCTCTTTTCACTTTGATTCCCTGGACACTGCAGACAGAACAAGAGACAGAGCTGACAGCTGGTGAAAATGACTGAAACAGACTGCACAGTTTCTTTCTTTCCTTTCCTTCTTTTAAGACAAAAATGATGTTTCCAAACGTTATCAGCATTCAAGCTTTCATTGACAGAAAGCAAACGGGAAAATGATGAAAGGGTGTGAGGGAATTAATATAAACCTCAATGCACACTGGTGACTTTTCAACTCCCATTTACAGCTCAGTGCAAGTCATGTTAAACAACATATAATGAACACACTCTGAGAACCACACACACCTGGCAAGAACATGCTTCTAATGTGATCATCATTCTGTGGCTCAGTTTGGGGGCACGTCTGGGAGATCCCAATGCAAAACAAACAGAAATGACAAAACTGAAACCTTGTTTCACCTCCCTTTTCTGCCACAATTTTTTTTAACTCATGAAGAAAACTGATATGGGTATTACTTTACAGTTTCTGGTGTGTGTGTGTTCATTTGTTGGGTGTCAGGAAGGTGGCAGAATGAGTAAGACGCTCATCTGCCAATACAGTGTCTGTGTAATATCACTTACAGTGAAAAGACGTTAAACTAAAGAACCATGTCTGTGTGGGTGTGGGTTTGATTCCCGCTCCTGCCCTTTCCCCAAGTTTAACTGGAAAGTCAAACTGAGCGTCTAATCATTCGGGTGATACTATAAACAAAATGTCTGATAAGCAGCACACACTTTCTGCACTGAAAAAGAACCCATAGCAACGTAAGTGTTGTCCCCTGGTAAAATTCTGCTGGAGAAATCCACTCTGTTAGGCACACACACACACACACACACACACACACACACACACATGCACTCAAGGCCTAACTAGCACATTGGGTTATACTGCTGTTGGGCATCTACCCAGCAGATGTGGTGTAGCACATATGGATTTGTTGGATCGCAGTGATGTCTCTTTGAGAAACTGAAACTGAGTGTCCCACGGACCCCCCACTCCCCAAGTGTACTGCGCCCCACAGACAAAACATGGCTGTCAAAAACAGTGAGCAAAAGAAATGGTCACAAAGGTACCAGCCCACTTCATAGTCAGAACTAGTGGGAGTGGTAAGCTGCACCCACACATGAATAAGACAGCGCTCGTGAGAATGCTTTTTGTACAGTCTGGCAAGGCAAAGAGGGAGAACAACAATCTACACACCGCAAGCATTATATAAGCTTGAGAGTTGAACAACCAATGTTGTAGCTGATAACTGGATAACACCGTACTGTTTCAATAAAGTTCTGGACCCCAGCTTGCATGTATCTACATCTAATAAACAACTGCAATGAACAAAAAAATCATGAACAAAAAACTACAACACCACAGTAGCTGCCACACTTTAACGCCTCAACTAACAAAGACATCAAAACAACAAAATTGAGCATCTGAGCAAGTCCAGGCCGTAACATAACTTTTGGGGGGATGAACACACCCTCTCTGCGGGATGATGGAGTGTCTGTCTCACTCCAGTGTTTGATTCAGCAGCATATTCTGAATATCCCAATTCCAACAGAATGCTGGTACATCAGCGTCTAAGCTGCCACTGTGATTGATTGAGGAAATAAAGCATGCATGACTTTTTTTCTCTACTGGAACGGCCACATTTTACGTATTTCTGTTGATTTTCCCCCCCAAAACGGGGATGGTACACTTACACACATGGACCAGCAAAAGATTTACATCTTGGCACCTGAACATTAATGTAAAAAAACAATCCTACTGCACTACTTCTACTGTTACAACCACCACCACCACTGCATTTTACTCTTTTGTCCCATCCCCCGTATCGCTCTCTGTCTCCTGTACACTGCATGGCCTAGTGATAAATACCTGTGATCACATCGCTAAGATGATCACATCGCTTAGAAGAGAGGAAAGGATAAATACCCATGATCACATCGCTAAGGAGAGAACAAAGGACAAATTCCCTTGATCACATCGCTGAGGAGAGAGGAAAGGATAAATACACATGGTCACATCGCTAAGGAGAGAACAAAGGACAAATTCCCTTGATCACATCGCTGAGGAGAGAGGAAAGGATAAATCCTGTGATCACATCGCTAAGAGAAGAAAAGATAAACACCCCTGATCACATCACTAGGAAAGAATCAACATCCGTGATTACACTGCTGAGAGCAAAGTGTGCTGGGCTATTATGGGATATTCAACACTGAAATGCCTACTTGACACAGGCCAAAGACAACAACAAAAAGCACAACTGGAGTCAGAGAAACAGACACACATTTTACACATCCTACTATGCAAGCCACCACCAACACAACATGGGATGTTTGCAACATCACTGTGCAATACAGGCAGGAGGACAAACGCAGAATTACAGACCCAAGACCAGAGGAAGCGGAACACCAAAAACCACAGTCAGACACACAGAACCTGATGTTCAGACTCTGCCATACACACTGACCTGCTGTAGAGAGTGTTCAAGTCAGCGTCTTTCGATTCTTGAAATTTCTATCATTTGCCTTCTATGTAGCTTTCATTTTATCATATAGGTTGTTTTTTTTGTGTGTGGTCATTTTGTTAAATTATTCTATTTCATTCTATCTACATGTTTCACACAAACCTAGGCTAGGCTGCCACGGCCCGACTAGTGTGCTGCATGTATGTGAATGTCAGGAATCTGCTATTCAAAAAAATATTCTGAATTAAAAAAACAATAATTTTTTCTCAACAGAAGTAGTGTAGCATAAATGGAACAGTCCCCACACTCTGACATCTTCTTGATGAAAGTGACATAATAGAGAAAACTTGGAAGTGCCTAAAAATGAAAGCATAAAGTTATTTGCCTAGAACAAGTATTACAACAGAACTGAAACTGGTGGCTCTGCAGCAGGCAGCTAATTTCATTTCAGCCATTCAAAGCAAATCGACACTGCACAGGTCTGGTCCATGCCTGTCCATCTGCACTCCAGGCACAGAGACAACAGTATCATCAACATGACTAGTGTTAACGGAAACATGTAGTGGTCCTTTCTGCTTGCACCTACGCTCTTGATCGCATTTCCCTGTTAACAATTGTACATAAAACACACACTGACATACATAAACCATAAAAAATCGGGCTTTTGAGCTCATAGGTTTATAAGCCGCATCCAGGTTTATAAGCCGCATCCCCTAAGTTATTTTTTACATTGGGAATTTATTCAAACATAAGCTGCAGTTGTATATAAGCCGCAATGATCATTAATTCACTCGCTCCAAATGGGCAGCATCTCGGTTTCCCTTTTCAATGGCCATATTGATCACCTCAATTTGAAAGCTGCATTGTAAGCATTGCATCTTGTCTGCAGCATGATGGAAATTAACAAGTCTGGGTGATCAACTGAATGTATCATGTGCATACAGGCCACGTGTAAATTTGTAGGAAAAAAAACGTGAACAGTTAATACCAGCACACCTTTACAATGAGTTTTGAATTCACAAAGAGTCAAAACCAGTTTTGAAACCTGATGTGAATTCAAAAATAGACTGGAGACTGATGGCAACACTTGATTTGGCCTGAACGTGTCATCGAGAAAACCAGCAACATCGGAAAAATCCACAAAATAAGCCGTGTTGTTATTTTAGCCGCAGGGGTCATAGTTGAGGGGAAAAATTGCAGCTAATAGTCCGAATTTTATGGTAAAACAAACAGAAAAAGTAGGAACACACAAAAAAGTGTGAACATGTATACAAACAGATATCTCTGCACTGCATGTAAACACAAATCATTCATCATTCCACAACATTCATTCTCTCACATACTCAATTTCATTCCTAACACGTACTCATCTCTCTCCTCCTTATCAATCCAACTCTTCTTTTTCCATATACTGTTTGCATCTAACCAACCCATCATCTCACAAATCAATGCAGTTCTGAAGTTCTATGACACACAAATAAAATCATACCTTTAAAAACCTCACATCATCCGTCACATTACAAAAAGTAGTGCGCCAAAACAGCAATGTGCACACACCACACAAGCGGACACGTTCGTAACTTGTCATCCATCGACTTACAAAATATTGTACAAAGTGAAAAAAAAAAAAAAAAACCCCACAGAAAAAAACATCCCTAAACTGTGCACACATACAACAAGAGCGAGTGGGGGTGGTGGATAACAAAAAGCTGAACAAGCATGATATAAGCTCAGGCTTGTTGTTGCTCAAGTTTTCTCAGCTCAACGCTGCATTTCACCATGTTTCTTGACATCAAAAATGTTTAAACCAAAAGCTGAAGCTTAAGAAAGAAGACAGACACCACACAAGCGGACACTCATAACTTGTCATCCATCAACTTATAGACTGTTGTACAAAGTGAAAAAAAAAACCCCAAAAAAGCAAAACAAAAAACCTTCCCAAAAACTGTACACAGACACAAAGGCACAAGCACACACACACGCAAAATGAGAGAGAGAGAGAGAGAGAGAGAGAGAGAGAGAGAGGTGGAAAAAAATAAAAAGCTGAAACTTCAGAAGGAAGACAAGACACCACACAAGCAGACACTTTCATAACTTGTCATCCATCGACTTACAGACTGTTGTACAAAGTGAAAAAACAACAACACAGGCACAAGCACACACACACACACACAATGAGAGAGAGAGAGAGAGAGAGAGAGAGAGAGAGAGAGAGGTGGGAAAAAACAAACAAACTGAAGCTTAAGAAGGAAGACAGACACGGTGCCAGTGACACAGGGAAGGGATCATAGGGTGCAGTTCATCTCTGACCACAACAGCAACCACCACCAACACACACACCAACACAATCCAGACTGTCCACATTTTTGTATTTTGTATTTCTTTTTATCACAACAGATTTCTCTGTGTGAAATTCGGGCTGCTCTCCCCAGGGAGAGCGCGTCGCTACACTACAGCGCCACCCTTTTTAAAAAAAATTTTTTTTCCTGCATGCAGTTTTATTTGTTTTTCCTATCGATGTGGATTTTTCTGCAGAATTTTGCCAGGAACAACCCTTTTGTTCCCGTGGGTTCTTTTACGTGCGCTAAGTGCATGCTGCACACGGGACCTCGGTTTATCGTCTCATCCGAATGACTAGCGTCCAGACCACCACTCAAGGTCTAGTGGAGGGGGAGAAAATATCGGCGGCTGAACCGTGATTCGAACCAGCGCGCTCAGATTCTCTCGCTTCCTAGGCAGACGCGTTACCTCAAGGCCATCACTCCACAAAACTGTGCTCCACGCCCCTCCCTTCCCTCCCACCTCTTTCCCGGTCCCCTGCCCCCTATCAGCCCTGCCCCCTTTTAGCTTTCCACACACCACTCGGGTTTGATGATGAAACGGATACATATAATACTTATACAGTGACTATCCTCGGTCTGCAGCAGAGCAACGCAGACAGGCCAGGAAAAGCAGTGCCAGCAAGTCCCCGACAGCCGCCACCATCCCCTGTCCACACTGCGTCAGAACCTTCCGGGGCGCAGTTTGACCCGACCAGTCATCTGCGCACCCACAGATCCCAACCCACCCACCCCCAGGATGACTAGATGGTCCTCATTGATCCCGACGGATGAACCACATCCTCGGTCAGAGACCAAGCTCTGAGCACTCTACAAATACAGAGTCAGTATGTAAAACCACCAACCCTTTCAACGCATTCACACGTGGAGAGGAGTGTGGGGAGGGGAGGGGAATAGAGAAAGATAGTTCTTTTCACACTGAGCATAAACCACTGCACTGTTGAGAAGAAAGAAAACATAAAAGTAACCGCACACTGAAAGGAAAGCCGGATGGCAAGGTAGAGTCACCAAGAGAACAACAATGGGAACACACATTACAACCACAACAAAAAGCACACTACAATCACTCTTTCAAAATCTCCCATCCAACACCGACATATAACAAAAAAAGAAAAAAAAAGAAAAAAGGACCCAAATAAACCCAAAGCAGCAGAGTATTGTAATATTCAGTTGCACACTCAACGCAGGCACACACAAACACACTCAGACAAAGCCAATAACACAACACAGTCACACAAAGAGAGTCACACAGCGTGTGTATACACTCACACAAGGAGTCACACAAAACAAACACGGACAGGTACACACTCACACAAAAAATCACACAATACAGGTAACACACACACTCACACAAAGAGAGTCACAAAGCACATACATACACTCACACAGAGTCACACAACACAGGTAACACACACACTCACACAACACCCAGGTACTCACTCACACAAAAAATCATACAACACATGTACACACACACACACTCACATAAAGACTTATACAACACATGCAGACACACACACACACACTAAACACAAAAAGTCACACAAACACACCGGTACACACTTTCACAATGAGTCACACACAACACAGGTACACACACACACACACACAAAAAAAAGCCACACAACACATACACACACCACATCCACACCCCCCTCACCCTCACCCAACCCACCCTCTCCCCAACAACACACACACACACACGGAGCGGGGGGTCAGACAACACCCAAAGCGTGGGGTCAGGACTGAGCGGCGGCAGTCTGGCGCTCGCGGTGCCTGCCGAAGGTGTAGGTCTCCTTCACACCTGTCTGGCCCAGGTCCTGCCACACCTTGAGGGCGTGGTCCCGCCGGTATTTCTCCCACCGCTCGTCGTCAGACTCGTGGGTCAGGAACCGCGCCCCCACCGCCGTCTCCAGCACCCGCAGGTCTGCCCATGTCTGGTAGTCCTGTTCAAGGGGTGTGTGTGTGTGGGACGGTCAGTTACTGGATGGTGTGGGTGGGAGTGTAGGTGAGAAAGAGAGAGAGAGACAGTGTGAGTGTGTGTGTGTGTGAGAGAGAAAGAGAGAGAGAGACCGTGTGAGTGTGTGTGTGTGTGAGAGAGAGAGAGAGAGGGAGAGAGCTTGTGCATGTGGGTGTGAACACTTACACGTCTTTGGAGCAGGGGAATGAAATCAAAATGTGACTATACAAGCGTACTTGGGGTAGGGGGATGAGGTGGGGGAATCTGAATGGGTGTCTGTGTGCATGCATGGATGTATGTAGGGGGTGGGTGGGGGATACACGTCTGTGAGTATGTGTGTGTGTTAAAACATTTTTTGAGATACTGATATTATTGAAAGTTGGTAAACTGATTTGTTAAATATGTTCTCCTTTTAAATTCATATCACTGGTTTTTTCAAATTTGATTTTCTTTGTGTTGCTCAGCTAATATCTATTCAAATGGTTGCTAAAATGTCAGTACAACAAAAAGTTAATCTGACAATAAATAGTTTCAGTCAGTCAGTTACTGGACAGGTATGGAACTTACAACAATAATGACAGAATAGAATAGAATAGAATAGAATATGTCTTTATTACCAAGTGTACCGGGGTCACAAGGAATATTGGGGGGGGGATAGTTCATAACAAGATACGAACATAAATCGAAAATCATACACAAACACAGATGCAGTAGAAATAAGATACATACAAGTGCATATCAATATAAAAACTTGTGCATACTCACGTATGCATGCACTGCACACACACACACATACACATGCACGCACACACACACACACACACGTTTGAACAGAAGCTGCATATTACATGTGGATGGGGCTGATGACTAGATATTCAGGTAGATGGTTGTTGGTTGCACAATTCTATTTATCACACTGGATTTGTTCGAGAGACAGGGCATTGACTGCTTTGGGGAAAAAGCTATTGGCGAAGCGATTGGTTTTCATCCTTATACTTCTGTACCGTTGACCAGAGGGGAGCATCTCAAAAATCCCAAAAGCTGGATGTGATTCGTTCTGGCTGATTGATTCTGCTTTTCTGAGTAGCCGCTTATAATATATGTCTTCTAGAGAAGGTAGATCAGCCCTGGTAATCTTGATGGCAGTTTTTACGATTCTGTTAAGGGCTGCAACTTCTGCCTTGGAAATGTTTCCGTACCAAACAGTAATAGCAAAGGTTAGCACACTTTCAATGACTGCTCGGTGGAAATCGACCATGATTTTTTAAAAATTCCGAACTTTTTGAGGCGCCGAAGAAAGTACAGGCGCTGTTGTGCTTTCTTAACAATTTTTTCCATATTTTTCTCCCATTTCAAATCGTTGGAAATGATCAGTCTGAGAAATTTAAAGTCGCTGATGATCTCTACTTGCTTGTCTTCAATGACAAGTGGCAAGGGGTAAGATCTGGTCTTCCTGAAATCTAGAATGATGATGATGATAATATAATAATAATAATAATGATAAAAATGAAGATAATATGGATTGTTGTCTCCAGGACTCGCAGGTCGGCTCATGTCTGGTAGTCCTGTTTGGTGTGAGGAATGGTCAGCTACGAGACAGGAATGGAATGATGATGATGATGATAACAACAATAATAATAATAATGATGTGGACCATTGTCTCCAGTGTGTGTGTGTGTGTGTGTGTGTGTCTGTACATGAGTGTACAATTTTAGCCATGTGTGTGTGTGTGTGTGTGTGTCTGTACGTGTGTGTACAGTTTTAGCCAATCAACAGTTGATGTGGATTTCTGTTTCATTTGACTAGTTTTAACGTATCTTTATGGTGTGCCTGAACACATGTATGTGTTTACTGATTACACAAATAAATTTCCATGATAGAGCATTTTTGAATGAATGATTAATAATTATTGATAATAATAATAATAATAATGATGATAATAATAACAATAAAAATATCAATAATAATGAAAACAATAACAATAATAATAATATCAATGCACATTTACAAGGTGTCCTTTCTCTAAGACTCTGAGCAGCTTTCTTCTACTTCTTAATAATTACTATTTCTAAAAAAAAATGATAACAAATGTATTCATACAGCTCTAAATTTTGCGCTGGAACAAAGGAAAGCATTTTCACACCAAACTTTGACATGCATGCACAACTCTGACACATTGAGATAAAAGACAAAACTTACAGATAGAAGGCTAGGAAAAAAACAAACTATAAAAGTAAAAAAAGGGGGAGGGTATGGAGGAGCTATGCTAGAAAGATGAAGGTATGGAGGAGCTATGCTAGAAAGATGAAGGTATGGAGGGACTATGCTAGAAAGATGAAGGTATGGAGGAGCTATGCTAGAAAGATGAGGGTATGGAGGAGCTATGCTAGAAAGATGAAGGTATGGAGGAGCTATGCTAGAAAGATGAAGGCATGGAGGAGCTATGCTAGAAAGATGAGGGTATGGAGGAGCTATGCTAGAAAGATGAGGGTATGGAGGAGCTATGCTAAAAAGATGAAGGTATGGAGGAGCTATGCTAGAAAGACGAGGGTATGGAGGAGCTATGCTAGAAAGATGGAGGTTTTGATGCCAGACTTGAAATAACTTGCAAAGTTCAGAGACAGAGTAAAGGAGGATTGTGGAGTGTTCAAAACTTCTTCTCAGCGGTTTACTGCTTGTTCACTGTACGATATTCAGTCATGTCCGACTGTCAGGACAGCAGAGGAGGCAACTGCTATCCGGACTATCTGGGCTAGAATTTCATTATGGTGGATAGCGTCTTAACCAAGTTTCATCCCCACTCTCTCAGCCAAGAGGGTTTGAGGACAGAGAGCGTTGGGATGGTTGGTTCCCAAAGGTCAACTAGCCTCCAAGGCTGCAGCACTAAGAACCAGTGCAATCTGTTCACTGTCAGCTGACTTAAATGCATACCCATTCATGAATTAAATTCTTGCTGTTTTTGTGCTTGAGCACTCTCCTTTATGTCTTATCCCTCCTTCTTCTTCTTCTTCTGCGTTCGTGGGCTGTAACTCCCACGTTCACTCATATGCACAAGAGTGGGCTTTTACGTATATGACCGTTTTTACCCCGCCATGTAGGCAGCCATACTCCGTTTTCGGGGGTGTGCATGCTGGGTATGTTCTTGTTTCCATAACCCACCGAACGCTGACATGGATTATAGGATCTTTAATGTGCGTATTTGATCTTCTGCTTGCATATACACACGAAGGGGGTTCAGGCACTAGCAGGTCTGCACATATGTTGACCTGGGAGATCGTAAAAATCTCCACCCTTCACCCACCAGACGCCGTCACCGTGATTCGAACCTGGGACCCTCAGATTGACAGTCCAACGCTTTAACCACTCGGCTACTGCGCCCGTCGTCTTATCCCTCCAATCAACTACATTCCTTGTGACCATTGATACACATGGCAACCAAGTTGTGTACTGTTCTAGATTTTTTTTTTTTTTTTTTTGTTTTTTGGGTACACTGGTGTTTGGATCTTACCTGCAGGAAGACGTGCATGAGACACTTGTCCACGGTGAAACGTCGGCGTAGGTTAATTTGCAGGAGATTGGTGATCAGATCTAGGGCTACAAGACACACACACACAGCACAACAAACATAAACCCCATGAACACCTGAAATAACCTACTCACTGACATCAGACATGCAAAAACAAACATGTTCTTTTGTTATTTTTGTTCTTTTTTTTAATTTGTGCCCCAGCTGATGATCATAATTGTTTCTTTTTGTGTTTAAATAGTGATAACAACAAACATTTCAGTAAACACTTCTAAAAGTTGATTCCATCAAACCTTAAAAAAACACAAACAAACTGAAACATCATTAACTATTCCACATGTAATTTGTAAAAGATGAAGATGAATCAGCAATTGTAAAACTGTCAATTATTCCTTGAGTTAAAAAGAAAAACTTTCCAGTATCCTGAAGTGACAGTAAGTATCAGTGTGAAATCTTTAATGTTGAAACCTTTACAAATGGCGCCTGAGGATAGCTGGGGATTCCCCTGTGATGTGTATGAAAGATGGTCTGTCCTACTCCTGAAAATTAAGAGCAGCAGTTTCATGGATAACCAACCCTGCTCTGTTTGCATTTCAGCGACATCAGCGCTGTGCCTGGCTGGTGCTGAAACACAACACCGGCAGTCTAAGGGATAAAGGTTCAAATCCACCCACAGTGTGCGGAGACAACTGAGGAGGAAGGTGGCAGAATGGTTAAGACACTCAGCTGCCAATGTAGAGAGTCGGTGAGGATGTGGGTTCAAATCCAGTGTGCTGAAAGCACTTGGCACACTGAAAAAGAACCCATGGCAACAAAAGTGTTGTCGTCTGGCAAAATTATGTAAAAAGAAATCCACTCTGATAGGTACACAAATGTACAAGCATGCACTCAAGGCCTGACAAGTGCACTGAGTTATGCTGCTGTCAGGCATCTGCCTAGCAGGTGTGTTGTAACGTATATGGATTTGTCCTAAAGCAGTGACACCTCCTTGAAAACCTGAAACTGAGATCACCTCGTCACCGTACAAACTGACCTTCCTGTGAGATCTCCTTCCAGGGGTTTGGGGGGTACATGAAGGAGGCATTCTGTATCTGGTCGCTGATCTCCTCATCCTCGTTGAAGGGGAAGGTGCCGGACAGGCTGACGTAGACCACCACCCCCACCGACCACATGTCTAGGGAGCGGTTGTAGCCTTTCCTCTTCAGCACCTCTGGGGCTGTGCCACACACCAACATTCCCTTCAGTACTACTACTACTACTACTAATAATGGTATTTATATAGCGCTGGATCTTGTGCAGAGACAAATCAAAGCGCTTTCGCACCAGTCATTCACACGCATGCATAACTCTAATACTGTAGAAACTAAAGACAAGGAAGGGCAGGCAAGGGAGGCTATTTTGGGAAGAGGTGGGTTTTAAGGCCAGACTTGAAAGAGCTGAGTGTGGAGACTTGACGAAGCGAAAAAGGAAGTTCATTCCAATCGCAAGGTCCAGAAACAGAGAAAGAACGGCGGCCAACAGTCGAGTGTTTGAATCTGGGTATGTGTAAACAGAGTGGATCCGAGGCCGATCGTAGTGAGCGAGATGGACCACACTGTCACTGTGGATTTACAGGGGAGGTAATATGCTAAGGGAGGTCACTAACTGCACCCATCTGGATTTCTCCCCATGGACGAGGTGGTCAAGGCAGGAGGTAGACTCCTGCCAGAGTCTGCACCAGTGGGTCACGGTGTAGTATGTGTAATTCGACAAGTTATCTAATTCATACGGTGCCTTTTACTGTCAACCATGCTCAATTCTGCTGAACGATGTAAAATACGTGGTGTATGAAACACGCATCTTAACACTAAAATGACTTACTTACATGCATAACCTTGCACAGACAGCCAAACAAATACTCCAGCAATAATTTCATACATAATACAAAAATAATAACACACAAACAAAATAAATGTCACACAACCTTCTTCTTCTTCTTCTGCGTTCACTCGTATGCACACGAGTGGGCTTCTACGTGTATAACCATTTTTACCCCGCCATGTAGGCAGCCATACTCCGTTTTCGGGGGTGTGCATGCTGAGTTTGTTCTTGTTTCCATAACCCACCGAACGCTGACATGGATTACAGGATCTTTAACGTGCGTATTTGATCTTCTGCTTGCATATACACACGAAGAGGGTTCAGGCACTAGCAGGTCTGCACATATGTTGACCTGGGAGATCGTAAAAATCTCCACCCTTTACCCACCAGGCGCCGTCACCGTGATTCGAACCCGGGACCCTCAGATTGACAGTCCAACGCTTTAACCACTCGGCTATTGCACCCGTGGTCACACAACCTGACACTCAACATACATATCAATACCTAAATGATGCACACTTCACAGCACAGTACTTTACACCAATATCACGACACTTAAAACCACATCACAGTATTAGAAAATATATCACAATACTTGAAAAACACATCACATTATTCAAAACATATCACACTACTTAAAACCAAAATCACAATACTTATAACCTATCCCAATATGTCTGGACTAAACCCAACACTACAACAGACATAAAAGTACTCATACCAGCACAGAGACAGAGCACACATGAAATGACAAAACAGTAAAGTTATCATAATAATACTAAGTTTATCTACATAGCACGTTATCAAATGATTTTGCTGAAAGCGCTTTACAATTACAATGGTTCCAATTAAAAAAAAAAAAAAAATGTATCATTCATCAAAACATGCAGGTTGGTCCAAATAAAGAAACAAACATGCCAAATTCTGTCATTACATCAAAAGTACATGCTAAACGCAAATGTCCATAGCAAACACCCCCAAAACCAATCCCAACATCCAAAACCAACCACCTACATCACAACGCCCAAACGATGCAAAACCCAACTTCTGTACAACACCCAAAAACCAGTCCCACTCCCTCTCCCTCTCCTCCACACAGCACCTCAGCAACACACACTGAAAACAGAGACACACCCACCCACACTGTCGGAGGCATCAGGAGATCAAGTGAACAGACCCATCCACCTAGATATCATGGGGTCTCCACAGATCAAGTACACAGATCCACTCACCTAGATATCATGGGGTCTCCAGAGATCAAGTACACAGACCCACTCACCTAGATATCATGGGGTCTCCAGAGATCAAGTAAACAGACCCATCCACCTAGATATCCTGGGGTCTCCAGAGATCAAGTACACAGACCCATCCACCTAGATATCATGGGGTCTCCAGAGATCAAGTAAACAGACCCAACCACCTAGATATCATGGGGTCTCCACAGATCAAGTACACAGATCCACTCACCTAGATATCATGGGGTCTCCAGAGATCAAGTACACAGACCCATCCACCTAGATATCATGGGGTCTCCACAGATCAAGTACACAGATCCACTCACCTAGATATCATGGGGTCTCCAGAGATCAAGTGAAAAGACCCATCCACCTAGATATCCTGGGGTCCCCAGAGATCAAGTGAAAAGACCCATCCACCTAGATATCCTGGGGTCCCCAGAGATCAAGTAAACAGACCCATCCACCTAGATATCATGGGGTCTCCAGAGATCAAGTGAACAGACCCATCCACCTAGATATCATGGGGTCTCCAGAGATCAAGTGAACAGACCCATCCACCTAGATATCATGGGGTCTCCACAGATCAAGTAAACAGACCCATCCACCTAGATATAAGCTTTCAAGTCTGGTCTTAAAAACCACCTCTTCCCAAAACAGTCTCCTTTCCCTGCCTCTTCCTTGTCTTCAGTTTTTCCAGTTTTAGAGTTACACATGCGTGTGAATGACTGGTGTGAAAGCGTTTTGATTTGTCTCTGCACAAGATTCAGCGCTACATAAATATAATAATAATAATGATGATGATAATAATAATTATTATTATTATTATATCCTGGGGTCCCCAGAGATCAAGGGAACAGACCCACTCACCTAGATAGGCCGGGGTCCCCACGACAGAGCGACGGAAGGACTTCTCCCCGATGATGCGGGCGAATCCAAAGTCACACAGCTTCACCTGTAAGCCAGAGTCAACAGCTAGAGTCCCAGTGCCGTCACTGTCTTCGTAAACACCACATAACACATACCACTGCCATCACAACCAGTAAACCTGGATTAGGAGGCCTACTGGTGTGGATTGTGTGGTTAAAATATCTCTTACAGACACTGCAAAATCTCAAAATGTCTTTCAAAGCATATTAACTTCTTGATGAACACAGCCTACAATAATTAAATGTTTTGCAAAATGTAAGCCTGGTTTCTATGGAAAAAAAAGGCCCTGTGCAAATATCCAGTTAGAAAATAACAAAAAAAACACCAAAAACCCCAAAAAAAACTACACACAAAAAAACACACACAACAACAAGAAAACCTTATGATGACAAGCAAAACCAAAGAAAACCTGTATGCTCCTAACTGAGCAGAAAAAAAGAAAGCTTTCAGTTCCTCAGCTGTACAAACCAGGAATTCACCGTCCTTTTCAGTTCTTTTCAGTCCCTCACTCGCATCCTTACAAACAAATCTAAAAACATTCCTCTTCAAGCACCTTGGCAATCCATATCCGTATCCTATCGATCCACATTTATCCCATGTGTCTGTGTGTGTGTGCATGTGTGCCTACATTCCATATCCGTATTCTATCGATCCACATTTATCCCATGTGTCTGTGTGTGTGTGCATGTGTGCCTACATTCCATATCCGTATCCTATCGATCCACATTTATCCCATGTGTCTGTGTGTGTGTGCATGTGTGCCTACATTCCATATCCGTATTCTATCGATCCACATTTATCCCATGTGTCTGTGTGTGTGTGTGCATGTGTGCCTACATTCCATATCCGTATTCTATCGATCCACATTTATCCCATGTGTCTGTGTATGTGTGTGCATGTGTGCCTACATTCCATATCCGTATTCTATCGATCCACATTTATCCCATGTGTCTGTGCGTGTGTGCATGTGTGCCTACATTCCATATCCGTATTCTATCGATCCACATTTATTCCATGGGTCTGAGTGTGTGTGCATGTGTGCCTACATTCCATATTCGTATTCTATCGATCCACATTTATCCCATGTGTCTGTGTGTGTGCATGTGTGCCTACATTCCATATCCGTATTCTATCGATCCACATTTATCCCATGTGTCTGTGTGTGTGTGTGCATGTGTGCCTACATTCCATATCCGTATTCTATCGATCCACATTTATCCCATGTGTCTGTGCGTGTGTGTGCATGTGTGCCTACATTCCATATCCGTATTCTATCGATCCACATTTATCCCATGTGTCTGTGTGTGTGTGCATGTGTGCCTACATTCCATATCCGTATTCTATCGATCCACATTTATTCCATGCGTCTGAGTGTGCGTGCATGTGTGCCTACATTCTTGTGTGCTTTGTGTCCGACTGAAAATTATTGTCAAGCACTTTTAGACGTTTGAAAGCACCTTATAAATGTATAATCATCATCATTCTTTTTCTTCTTCTTACTGTCATTGTTGATAATAACCATCTGGTACAAATACGCAGGGAATATACTGACCACATGTGATTTCCCCACCTACCTGTGGAAAGGCAGTTTCCGAGGAGAGCAGAACATTCTCTGGCTTTAGATCACAATGCACAATGCTCTTGGAATGTAGGTGTCGCAAGGCAATAAGAATCTGCAACAATCCATGGGAAACAAACACACACACACATGATTACACGAGAAATAATGAAGGCAAGATCTTTATCAGGCATTGCTATACTAACAAACGGAAGTTTCGTTTTGCTTTCAGAATTGCTAATTTTTGGAACGCGCTACCTGCTAACACAAAATACGCACCAGATATCAACAGCTTTAAAAAACTCCTAGATGAAGACCCTAAATTGAAAGACCTTTTCTTTAGTGTAGATTGAATATAATGTTATTTTATAAGATAGGCATTGCAATCAGACCTAAACAAAGTTGAAAAATAATGAGGGGACACAAATAGGCCGTGAGGCAAAGGCCAAAAAGCCAGTCCCTACTACTACTACTATTTATGAACAAACCAAAAGGAACACAAATTATGAAAATTACAAGAACAAGGATCGAATTCATGCAAACAATCAACTTCCATAATAAATTGATGAATTCAAAAGTATACTTCCTTTCATAACAGAAGGAGGAAAATACAAAAAACGACAACATAAAGAATACAAAAAACAAAAAGAAGATAACAACCACGCAAGTGCTTACAAACATATGCACATAGGAATCATGCATACACACCGAGGCACGCAAACACTGTCACAATCCACATCTTTTCTCATTTCTTTTTTCCCTCTAATGTCACTTGGAGTGGAAGACGTAGAATTGAAGACTACTACCACACACACACACACACACACACACACACTCCCCCCATCTCTCTCTCTATCATACACACACACACACACACAGAGGTATATACACACACATCACAATCACTGAAATGCACAAAGATTAAAGAATCAATTTCTCTTCACCTCTTCTGAGACACGGAGGATTACAGACAGATAAAAAAAAAAAAAGAAACAAAATAAACATAAAAACAACTGATAACTGAACTGTCTTTCCAACATTCATGAATCAAACGTAAGAGAAAATTCACAAAATCTATACACACTTCAAAGTGTATCAAAATATCTCATAAAATTGCCTGAGAAGAATATTTCAAAGAAAGTTACAAAAGGAGTAAATGCTGATCAGCAAACAGGTTCTGATGGACGCTGAGTGCTCTCTAATTAATAAGCCGTTTTAGCAACATTGGCTAATTAATTGTCGATTACATAAGATGATACCTAATACCATTGTCTAAGAATATTAGAAAGAAAAACAGAACAGCAAGTGCCCCCTGACCTGGCATATAAGGAACTTGGTGACAATTTCACTGAGCGCTTTGAAACATATCAACATAATCTATAAAACTGCCTAAGAATAAAGAAAATTACAACCCCCCCCCACACACCCCCAAAACCCAAGCAAACCAACACCTGTATAGCAGGTATGTCCCCTGACCTGGTATATAAGGAACTTGGTGACCCGCTCACTGAGCACTTTGAAACATATCAACATAATCTATAAAACTGCCTAAGAATACAGAAAATTACAACCCTCCCCCCCCCACACACACCCAAAACCCAAGCAAACCAACACCTCTATAGCAGGTATGTCCCCTGACCTGGTATATAAGGAACTTGGTGACCCGCTCACTGAGCCGACCTCTGGGGCTGGACAGGATCATCTCCAGCATGTCTCCCTTCAGCTTCTCCATCACCACAAATATCTGGTCCACAACACACACACACACACAGTCACTTTATTGTCATTGTCCTCTGTGGAGCATGCAATTAACACATGTAATGGATCCCACAGCAACAAGAGAGTTGTCTCTGGCAAAGATTAATTTCACTGAAAAATCCACTCATATATATATATATATATATATATATATATATATACACACACATACATACATATATATCTCTCTCTATATATATATATACATATATAAAACCAAATAATCAAACAAAATAAAACAAATACATAAATATACTGAAATATAATAAAATAAAAGATATGTCGAAGACACACAAAGAGAAATCAATGACAAAATGTGCCTGTGGTTGAAACATAATTCCCTGCCGCTGAAGTCATTTTCGTCCTGCTCAGTTATTGCGACTATACAGTTTGCCTGTTAGTCTGAAGATGTGCTGTACGATAATGTGATTATGTTTCAGGGTTGAATCAGTGGCACTTTGTTTTGTGTTCAGCTGAGATTCTTACAATTTTCCATTTTGTGTGTGCACATAGAGACCTGCAAAGACAAACACTCTCCCTCTCTCTCACTCATTCACACACTCTCAGAGGTCTTCAAACTTTTTCTATGTCTTAACGTGAAAAGATGCAAATAATCATACACAACATGATCACCTTATCACACCATTCATAGCCATGCTAACAACAGGAATTATAAAGATCGCCATTATGATGACAATATTTGCTGTGCTGTGTGTCCGAAGAATACATTTTGCCAATTCTTGTTACTGTAAGCATAATTTGAAATTAAAAAAACCCCTCAATTTGAATGATGAAAGGTTATTTGTAAGAAATTGTATGAATCCACACACATACATACACAACATAGAACCAATGAATGAATGAACCTTCATTTTCCAATGATATAGATATTAACAAATTGGCCGACTTACATATGAGCCGTTGTTATGGGAGACACAAAGACATACACATATATAGTTATACTCAATATATGTGTGAGGATAACGCAGCGTCAATCTGATGGAGACAATATCGCTCCTATGTTCACGAAACAAGAGCGAGTAACACTACACAAGAAATTTTATATTTACAAACACATTGCATGAATACTGCACATAATAATAATTCAAGTTAAACCGTTGCAGTACACTAACAGAAAAGTAATGATAAAATTTAATACGTTGCAGTACAGAAAAATAATGATAGGAGTTTGTTTTGTATTCCATGTTTGGTGACACATATACTTACCATGTCAAACTGATGCAAACTAGGCCTATCGGTTTGCTCTGCTTGGCCAAATTTCGCACGGCTAACGGTGAAAAGACAATGCCCGGTCTGCTCTTAGCCAATCAAACACCTCTAAAAGCTTCAATTAAAAAAATTTAATACACAATAGTAAGAAATAGAAAAGGGGAAGAGAAAAGGACCTGATGAAAGCGAATGAGAGACAGATACAAGGTGGCTGAGACAGAGAAAGAGTGAGAAAGAAAGAAGAGTTAAAGTGGCCTACCCTTTCTGGCGTCTCGAACATCTGTTCCAAGTTTACCACACCAGGATGATGTAAGTTCTACAACACAAAAAAAAGAAAACAATGTAAGTATAAAATCCAGTTTTCTACACACAAGAGACAACACACACTCACCTACACACAACTGTGTGCCCCCACCCCCCGCCCTGCCAGCTCCCCCTCCCTCCCCCCATCCCCCCTCCCCCCAGCCCCTCTCCCCCCCTCGTTTCCTCGCACTTCAAGTTCTCACACCTCAACCTACATTTTAACTTGAAAGACACACACACGCACACACATACTCACACTCACACACACAATCATGCACGCGCAAACGCACATGAGAACACTCAAATACACAAATAAGCACACAAAAAGTTCACATGCAAGCACACACACATACATACACACATATATGCACATGTTTATCAGACCTGCAGAATGGCCACTTCAGTTTTGAGCTGTGCCTCCTGTTTGGTAGGGAATCGCAGCTTGTCTATCACCTTGATAGCCACCTCTCTGTTTGTCTTACGGTGACGACCTGTCAACATAAGTGGAGTGATGGCCTAGAGGTAACGCGTCCGCCTAGGAAGCGAGAGAATCTGAGCGCGCTGGTTCGAATCACGGCTCAGCCGCCGATATTTTCTCCCCCTCCACTAGACTTTGAGTGGTAGTCTGGATGCTAGTCATTCGGATGAGACGATAAACCGAGGTCCCGTGTGCAGCATGCACTTAGCGCAAGTAAAAGAACCCATGGCAACAAGTGTTGTTCCTGGCAAAATTCTGTAGAAAAATCCACTTCGACAGGAAAAACAAACAAAACCGCACGCAGGAAAAAATACAAAAAAATGGGTGGCACTGTAATGTAGCGACGCGCTCTCCCTGGGGAGAGCAGCCCGAATTTCAAACAGAGAAATCTGTTGTGATAAAAAGAAATACAAATACATAGTGGAACTGGAAATGTGTATATGAGTGGGTCAGGTGTGACTATGATGTGTGTGTGTGTGCATGTGTGTGCGTGGGTGTGTGTGAGTGCATGTGTGTGTGTGTGTGTGTGCGTTTGCATGTGTGTGTGTGAATGTGTGTGCGTGTGTGTGTGTGAGTGCATGTGTGTGTTAGTGTGTGTGTGTGTGTGAGTGCATGTGTGTGTGTGTGTGTGTGTGTGTGTGTGTGCATGTGTGTGTGTGAATGTGTGTGTGTGTGTGTGAGTGCATGTGTGTGTTAGTGTGTGTATGTGTGTGTGCATGTGTGTGTGTGTGCGTGTGCATGTGTGTGTGTGTGCGTATGCATGTGTGTGTGTGAATGTGTGTGCGTGTGTGTGTGCGTGCATGTGTGTGCGTGTGTGTGCATGTTTGTGTGTGTGTGTGTGTGCATGTGTGCGAAAGCATGTTTGTGTTAGTGTGTGTGTGAGTGCATGTGTGTGAGAATCATAATTCCCACACACAGATTAGAATAAAACAACAGCAACAACAACAAGCACACATCCTGACTCCTCCTCCATCCCCGTATTCACCAACCCAATAAAAATTTCAGTGAAAAAAGAAAACAACAACTTTAACCCCATTGCTGCTGAACCTACAAGAACTATTTCTTGTGTATTTTCAAGCGGCAGCAGAACTGACTTTGCTGAACAAAAAGCAATGCAATCCAGAGAGGAAGGAGTGTAAATAAAGAATAATGATCAACATCCTGACCTGTCATCTCAGTCTTCGTTCAGGTGACAGCAATTCACTGATCAGTGTATTTGTATTTCTCTTTTTTTTTTGTCACAACAGATTTCTCTGTGTGAAATACTAGCTACTTTCACCAGGAAGAGCACGTCGCTAAACTGTGAGCGCCACCCTTTGATTTTTTTGTATTTTTTCCTGAGTGCAGTTTTATTTGATTTTCCTATCGAAGTGGATTTTTCTACAGAATTTTGCCAGGGACAACCCTTTTGTTGCCCTGGGTTTATTTTATGTGCACTAAGTGCATGCTGCACACGGGAACTCGGTTTATCGTCTCATCTGAATAACTAGCGTCCAGACCACCACTCAAGGTCTAGTGGAGGGGGAGAAAATATCGGCGGCTGAGCCGAGATTTGAACCAGCGTGGTCAGATTCTCTCGCTTCCTAGGCGGATGCGTAACCTCTAGGTCATCACTCCACATCAGCAGCAGTCAAGGAGCTAACTCACTGGACCCAGCACCTGAGCAATGCTCTGGCATCAAAATTTCTTTCATTCAAACAGTTTCTATGTTTCTACGTACGCATGACCTGCAAGCAAAGAAAGTTCACTTGCGCTGGGACCGTGACTGACGGATCCCAGTGTGGCTGTGTATGGGGGACTCGGAATGAGCGGCATGGGAGTAATGCCACTGAAACACGGCACAGGACGGGACAGAAAAAAAAAAAAAAAAAAAAAGAAAAGAAAGTTAACTTCACTATTTACAGCAGTGTCCGCACCTATTATCTTGGAGGAAAGAACGGTCAGTTTCAGTATATTTTCTACGTTTTTCTGAACCAATATAACAAGTAAGCCTCGAAGACTGTTAACTCTCTAGTGATGAAATGGTTCCCAGAAAAAAAAGATGTAACACCAAGCATATTTCTCATCGCACACCTTACCTCCGTACACGATGCCAAACTGTCCAGAGCCCAGGACATCCTCAGGAAAGATCTGATAGAGCTGACTGATGTCCACCTGTTTGTCTGTCGAAGAGTCCGGACACACATTTTCTGCAACCACACAACAATGCACTGGTTTGTGTGCTGCACCATTTCTAACCCAAAATTATAAATAAATATGACAGGAACATATATGACAGCCCACACACAAAAAGTTTCATGACAGTGTTTAAAAAAAAAAATTTCCCCTCACCCCCACGTCCCCCTGAAATTATGTTTGCTCTAAATTACTTAACGACCCACCGGTGCAAACTCCTGCAGGGGTCTGATTCCTGTCCCATGCAAACCACTACTCCGCTCATGCAGAGAAATTGAAAGTAGCTGTCGCTAGTGACCTCCCTTAATATATTACCTCCCTTCAGTGTGCCCATGCTGTGCCCTCTTGCCACCTCTCTTTGCACTTTCCCCATCTAACGATCAGGGAAATAATGAAGATAATTTCTATTTCTTTTGTTGCACCCAAACACTGGAATTCACCAACCTCCTCCGTCACATCTCAACACCTGCATTCAAGGGAGCGCTCAAAACATCTCTGTTCAAACTGTACTGTTCTCAGTAAGCTTTTATATCCACTTATGCTTGCTTTTATCTGACTGCTGGATGTGCTGTTTAGGTTGATTTGTATGTATTTGTCATTTTTTGTCATTTCTAAGATGGCTTATTCCTTGGTGTATATTTTGACTATGGTGAATCTGATGTATTTATCTTGCCGATGTGATGCGAGACTGTGATATTGCCTGTGCTGATTTATTTGAACACACTTTTATGTCACTTATTCTTAAATTTGTATACCAGGGTACTGCGCAATATAAGCCTTCATTTTTTCTTCTTCTACTTAATCATTATCATCATTATCAAATATTTTCAATGCTACAGTATCACAGCAAAAGCATATCACCCATGCGAGATGGGGGTACAGCGCTATATAAGCCTTGATTTCTTCTTCTTCTTATCAACATCATTAAATCTTTTCTTCTTCTTCTTCTGTGTTCATGGGCTGCAACTCCCACATTCACTCGTATGTACACGAGTGGGATTTAACATGTATGACTGTTTTTACCCCGCCATGGAGGCAGACATACTCCGCTTTCTGGGGTGTGCATGCTGGGTATGTTCCTGTTTCCATAACCCACCAAACGCTGACATAGATTACAGGATCTTTAATGTGTGTATAGATCTTCAGCTTGCGTATACACACAAAGGGGGTTCTGGCACAAGCAGGTCTGCAAATATACTGACCTGGGAGATCAGAAAAATCTCCACCCTTTACCCACCAGGCACAGTTACTGAGATTCGAACCTGGGACCCTGAGATTGAAAAGTCCAATGCTTTAACCAATCGGTATTGCGCCCATCATTCAATCTTTTCGAAGCTACAGCATCACAGCAAGAGCGCACCACCCAAGGCGTTCCAACTGACCGTCGTCCTGAGCGCTGCTAGCCTGTGGTGTGACTGGCATGAGGGCCTGACGAATCGCCTGTTCCCAGTGACGGGCCTGCTCCAACCCGCTGCCGCTCTCCGCAGATGCCACGATGTTTGAACCCTGGTGTCCGAAGCTCAGGTCCTCCCCCACATAGTAGGTTAGGTTGCCCGTGGTGTGGATCTCAAAGACAGGGGGAGGGTGGGAGCAGCTCATGCCACGGTGTCTTTTCACCGGAATGATGTAGGTGATGCTGTCCAAGGGGATCTCCTGTTCAACAAGGACAGTTTTTGCACTGTACTGTATTGTACTGTACTGCACTCCATTGCACTGCATAGCATAGTATAGCATTGTCTTGTGTTTTCTTGTCTTGTAGTGCAGTGTAGTGCAATGTAGTGTAGTGCAGTGCAGTGCAGTGCTGTGCAGTACTTTTTGTCACTACAGAATTCTCTGTCTGAAATCCAGGCTGCTCTCCACAGGGAAAGCAAGTCCCTACAGAGCAGCACCACTTTTATTCTATTCTGTTTTTCATATCTGCGAGTGTATTTTGTTTTACTATCAAAGTGGATTTTAAAAGAAATAATTTTACCAAGGACAACCTTTTTGTAGCTGTCGGTTCTTTTCCATGCATTAAGTACATGCTGCTGATGGGACCTTGGTTTATTGTCTCATATCAAAGACTAGCACCCAGACAGTGGTTTGTCCGCAATGCTGATTTTTTTTTTTTTTTCTTTCTTTTTTTCTTTTTTTTTTTTTGCACCCCAGAATTTGGGACATTTTGTTTTCTATATTTTGATGATGATGATGAATGATAGTGGGGTTGATGGCTGATGATTGACCATGCTGATATGGGGTGTCCATTTATGTTGGGGACTACAGGACAAGGCTGTACTCTCATAATATATCCCAGTGTCAACCAGGCTGAGAGACAGAGACATCTGCAGTGTTGGTCAGGATATTTGAGTAACACACCCAAAGACACATCTGTAAAGAGGATGACCCTTGACTGTGTGGTCCCAGTCTTCCCATTTGAGCCCACAGCACACTCAACTCTGGGTAGGAGCAGGCCACAGGCTGAGCCCCCACCCACCCCCCACCAGACCCCTGATGGGGCTCGAACCTGTGTTCCCCCAGTCATCTTCTTCTTCTTCTGTGTTCGTGGGCTGCAACTCCCACGTTCACTCGTATATACACGAGTGGGCTTTTACGTGTATGACCGTTTTTTAACCCGCCATGTAGGCAGCCATACTCCGCTTTCGGGGGGTGTGCATGCTGGGTATGTTCTTGTTTCCATAACCCACCGAACGCTGACATGGATCACAGGATCTTTAATGTGCGTATTTGATCTTCTGTTTGCATATACACACGAAGAGGGTTCAGGCACTGGCAGGTCTGCACATATGTTGACCTGGGAGATCGTAAAAATCTCCACCCTTTACCCACCAGGCGCCCTCACCATGATTCGAACCCAGGACCCTCAGATTGACGGTCCAAAGCTTTAACCACTCGGCTATTGCGCCTGTCGCCCAGTCATCATTCCATGAGGGGTTCATGCTGTGGTCATTCATGTATAAGCGACCTGGTCAAGCATCCCTGAGAAATGAAAGAGAGGCATGCACAATGTCAAAAGATACATGATAACATGTTGAGAGAAGAGAGGGAGAGTCAGTGTGAGTCATTTGTGGGTACACAGGCAAACTCTTCACCTGTTCTATTCTTAACTCTCTCCATATGAATGGCGAAAGAGACGATGTTAACAGCGTTTCACCCCAATTACCATCATCAAAATATTGCAAGCGGAAGGCTCTTGTACTGAAGAGGTGAATGTTGACAAAGAATACCACAATTCTGACGACAGAAGCTAAAGGTTGGGTCATTGAGACACCCACTGGACATCCAAGGGGTCTGTGTAGAGGAGAAGAGAGGACTGGCCGTACTGAGTGAGTTAATCTGATTTTCATACTGCTGTTGTTCTTTGTAAATGACAAAAAACAAACAAGAGGCCCATCTGGTAATCATTTTTTTTTTTTTAAATAATCCAAGCCCTTCAAGAAATCACCTATTTTTCAGTGAAACCATGTTCATTATATAAAATTATAATAGTATAAAACAAATTTACAAATTCTCAGGGGAGGAATAAGTGAGGAGGAGGACAAGTTTTAAGGGAGAAGAAGGAATTTTGTTTTATATCCTATCACACATTTTGATGACTGTTGACATTTTGTTAGAGTACTGATTTTTACATTTGAGTGTTACTGTTTCAGAGAGGATGGGGGAGGGGGAGGGGGTGAACAGTGAGTTGGGGGAAACTGGGTTGATGGAGGAAGGTGGAACAGGTATGAAGTGACTGGTTTGACAAATGCTACTTTATTCTCAGTCTGGTGAAAAGATGCAGTGGAAAAATTTGACATGTTGTAAGCATATGAGTAAGCATCCATAAGCCCCCACCCCCTCTCTCTTTCTCTGTGCCCCATTCTCACAGTACTAATATGCTTTAGTTATGTTGTCTAGTTCTGTTCATAAAGCAATGACTGTGCAGATGCAAGCTACAACAAGAGAGGCAAGGCCTTCAAGACTCACTTGTGATACACTTAAAAAAAAAAAAATCCAAGCTTTTTATGTATTGAATATAATTTCAAAATGTAATGTTTAAGATGAGAAAGATCAGTTTAAAGCAAATTAACTCCCCTAGCATTAATTACAGAGTAATTTCCCTTTTTTACTATCTGCACCAAAACGTTTGCAAAATAAATAAAACTTCTATGCATAGCAAAAGAAGTTTCTGTTTGAACAGAAAATGATAATAATGACTGCTCCTGTTGTTGGGTCAGAATATCAGATCAAAGTGCCAAGTTTAGAGAATACAAAAAATATAAATATAACAGTAAATGCAGTTTGTATACAATTAGGCTTCATTTTTTATTTTTTTGTGCCCATCCCAGAGGTGCAATATTGTTTTAAACAAGATGACTGGAAAGAACTGAATTTTTCCTTTTTTATGCCTAATTTGGTGTCAACTGACAAAGTATTTGCAGAGAAAATGTCAATGTTAAAGTTTACCACGGACACACAGACAAACACACACAAACACACACACACAGACAACCGAACACCAGGTTAAAACATACTCATTTTGTTTACACAAGTGAGTCAAAAATGAAAATATCCCTTGTGGTGCACAGCATATGTCATCTCCCATGTGATGAGCAAAATGCCTGACATAATTTTTAGTTTGAGTTTCCAGTCTCAGTGCCTCATTCTCTCTCTCTCTCTCACACACACACACACATTGAGTGACAACACAAACTGACCTTGTAATAGCGACTCGACCGTTCTTCCTGGAAAAGGGTGACTGTTTTTGTGTCCAGCCTCCATAGATGTCTCCTCCTCTGAAACACAGAGCAGATCATGCTACAGTTCCTATCCAACAACTCTATGGTTTTGCTTAAATAAAATATCAAAATCAAAGTATTTACCGACGGGCGCCATAGCTGAATGGTTAAAGCGTTGGACTTTCGATCTGAGGGTCCCGGGTTCGAATCACGGTGACGGCGCCTAGTGGGTAAAGGGTGGAGATTTTTACGATCTCCCAGGTCAACATATGTGCAGACCTGCCAGTGCCTGAACCCCCTTCGTGTGTATACGCAAGCAGAAGATCAAATACGCACGTTAAAGATCCTGTAATCCATGTCAGCGTTCGGTGGGTTATGGAAACAAGAACATACCCAGCATGCACACCCCCGAAAGTGGAGTATGGCTGCCTACATGGCGGGGTAAAAACGGTCATACACGTAAAAAGCCCACTCGCGTATATACGAGTGAACGTGGGAGTTGAAGCCCACGAACGCAGAAGAAGAAGAAGAAAAAAAGTATTTACCATCTATGGTTACTCTGTACACTGTAGTACACGGGTCAGTGGCTGGGAAGGGATTGTTTAACTTCTTTAATTACTGATGCACATTATTAAAAAAAATGATTCGCTTTTTGTCAGAACTATGTGGACAAGCATTTAACCGAAACACCAAAAACATTTCAATGCATTTTTCCCCTCTGCCCATTTCGAAAACTAGCAGAAAAATAAAAACTGTGTGAGTGTAGAGCACAGTTTCTTATGTGATTTGTAATCTGCAAGTAAAATGTGCA
Source organism: Babylonia areolata (assembly GCF_041734735.1). NCBI lineage: Eukaryota > Metazoa > Mollusca > Gastropoda > Neogastropoda > Buccinidae > Babylonia > Babylonia areolata. The sequence goes on along the minus strand of NC_134879.1, from coordinate 47,202,591 downwards.
CAGTGAATTTCACAAAACACTACAAAAAAAAAAATCAAACACTATAAAAAAAAAAAAGAAAAAAAAGAAGTATGTGAATGTGTACATGACTGCTTTGTTCCATTGAAAGCAATGCAAGCGGAGTCAAGTCCTATTTTAGCATCCTAAATTCAGGGAGCTATTTTACTGGCAATTTTCATGCATATATGAAATGATATTACCATTAGTGTACTGTTCAAAAAAAGAAATACAACAATGTTCAGAAGCCAATGCAATATCATTGCACCATACAAATAGGTTGGGTATGGCTTGGATACGATTATGCTCGTCAGTTACTGCACGTTTGAAACTGAATGAAATGTCAAAAGAACAACCTTCATGGCGTAACAAGTTTGGACATTTTTGGTTCTTCTGTTATTTTTCTTTTTTTTTTCTCTTCCAATTGGCAAAAAAAAAAAGAAGAAAAAAAAAGAAGAGTTCAATGTAGTGGGTTGTTGCATTCCTTTTTTTGAACAGTATAGATGTTGTAACCCATTTTCAGTGGCTTTCGACTTTATTTCAAGGGTCATTTTACACAAAATTCCATGCGGATTCCATTAATGAATTAACAAGCTGCGGTCTCATTCTTTCCGTTTTTGGCCCCACAATACATGGAAAGATAGGTAAAAAACATGGTGGCTTGAGACAACATGTGTCGGTCTGGGTTCATGTTATGGGTCATTTTGCATGATAATGTCTAATTCTTGATTAGAAGGGTCGGTTACACGCAACATGTCATTTCTCGAATGCATCCATTGCAAAACACAAAAATTTCTGTTTAAATAGCTCTCACAATTCAGGACATTAAAACAGGACATGACCTCAGCATGGCAACAGTTTCAACCGCAGTTCCTATATTTTGTGTACTTGATTTTGCAGATCAAAAGCAATATAATAATTAATGATAATAATAATGATATTTATATAGCGCTGAATCTTGTGCAGAGACAACTCAAAGCGCTTTCGCACCAGTCATTCAAACGCATGCATAACTCTAAAACTGGAAAAATCTGAAGACAAGGAAGAGGCAGGGAAGGCAGGCTATTTTGGGAAGAGGTGGGTTTTAAGGCCAGACTTGAAAGAGCTGAGTGTGGAGACCTGACAAAGTGAAAGAGGAAGTTCATTCCAATTACAAGGTCCACAGACAGAGAAAGAATGGCGGCCAACAGTTGAGTGTTTGAATCTGGGTATGCGTAAACAGAGTAGATCCAAAGCCAATCATAGAGAGTGAGATGGAGCGTAGAGGTGAAGACAGCTACAGAGAAAGGAAGGGGCAGATTTGTGAATACATTAATAACATTGAGTACTGATCTTGTACTTTATTCTGTGTGAGACAAGGAGCCAGTGAAGATGTTGCAAAAGAGGAGTGATATGCTCAGATCTTTTCTTTCTGAGGACAAGTTGGGCAGCAGAATTTTGTATACGCTGAAGGGACTGAGACTGATACCCAACGCTTTAACCACTCGGCTATTGCGCCCGTCGGAAAACAAATAAAAATGCTGATGTCCAGAAGCTAAGAGAAATACCTCTGTGACTGCAGCATAAATGTGGAAAACAAAACATTGAAACCAACATATAACACATGCACACACAGAGATATACAGAGAGAGAGACAGAGACAGAGAAATATTTGTACCTCTTTTGTTCACAAAATCTGAAGCTCCATCGGTTTCTGCATTCTATATGCCAATCAACTTGTGTTTGAAATAGTTCAGAGTTTGATTAGGAGCCCCGTTGGCTCTCTGTTGTAATTTTACCAGTGGACCAGTTAGTTTATTTCGTTTACTCTTTTTTATGTGAATTGAGGAGAGTAATGATGACTTAAGGCACAGGTGGGCCCGTGAAGGGGTGGATTTTCGTCTGAAAATCACCATTGTGGATAGACGTTAAACAAAAGAACAAACGAAGGAACAGAGAGAGAGGAATGTTCAATTACTGTTTTGTCCTTGTCAGTGTAGTGCACCATCCAGCCCTCCTTGATGGTCTTGGACCCAGTCCTCTTGGTGTGCTTGATGGACTGCACTACTCGCATCAGTGGGATGTTGCTGCTCTCCGTGGGACTGCACACACCGCAATGAAAACGTTCCACCATTTTCTGACTTTCTGGATATGATATGACTGAATGATATGGATACTACTTATATACAGCACCTATCCTCAGTCAGAGACCAAGCTCTAAGCGCTTTACAAACACGGGGTCATTTACACAACAGGATGCCTACCTGGGTAGAGCCGACGTTGATATCCACACCCCCTCCACCCTCAACATTTCTCTCCATGGGACTGCACACACCACTTTGAAAACTTCCCTCATTTTCTGACTGTTTCTGGATATTTCACCCCGGCAACCTTCACCCTCATCTTATACACACCAGTGCCTTATTGGTGGATAAAATAAGTAACATAACAAATGGGTATATTCTGGCACACTGGGTATCTTCTGGCACATGTCATGGAATGTACGTGCAAAAGTCAGCCATGTCCAGCAATGACCAACAGATCAGAGGAGGAGGCGACTGCTGTCCCACCTATCTGGACTAGAATTTGATTATAGTGGAGAGCGTTTTGCCCTGATTGCATCCTCGCTCTCTTGGCCAAGAAAGCTTTAGAACAGGATGGTCCGCAAAAGCCAACTAGACCCCAAAGGCTGCAGCTCTAAGAGCCAGAGCAATCCTGCCTCCAAGTTTGAGTGTCATAGTGACGGGCGCAATAGCCGAGTGGTTAAAGCGTTGGACTTTCAAGCTGAAGGTCCCGGGTTCGAATCACGGTGACGGCGCCTGGTGGGTAAAGGGTGGAGATTTTTACGATCTCCCAGGTCAACACATGTGCAGACCTGCTAGTGCCTGAACCCCCTTCGTGTGTATATGCAAGCAGAAGATCAAATACGCACGTTAAAGATCCTGAAATCCATGTCAGCGTTCGGTGGGTTATGGAAATAAGAACATACCCAGCATGCACACCCCCGAAAGCGGAGTATGGCTGCCTACATGGCGGGGTAAAAATGGTCATACACGTAAAAGCCCACTCGTGTGCATACGAGTGAAAGTGGGGGTTGCAGCCCACGAACGAAGAAGAAGAGTAAGAAGAGTGTCACAGTCCTTCACAGAAGAGTCAAGACTGAGCTGCAAATGAACTCCCACTGCAAAGGAGAAACCATTGACCATACAGCCCTCACTCTGCTGTCGACTCAACTATAAGCTGTAAGAAGAAAAAAATGCTGAAAACAGATTTCGTTAGGATACAAGGTGAAAAGTTATGACAGGCCACCACATGGAAGTAAGCAAAAACTTCACTCTAGCACATTCTCCCAGCTGCAGTGCATGCAGCCAATTCTTTGGTGAGTTAATTGTAATTGGTTAACAAATGCTGAAAACAAAGAACACATCAACGATTCTGCCTTTTAATCATGAAACTGAAAGTGATCAATCTAGTGGTTCAGCTGAGCACTACTGGTGATGGTTTTAAAAAATTATGGGCATCCTTGATGCAGATACAAACAATGATGACAATGCTGACGACATGCTTTTGACTTCAGCAGCATTGGAAAGTAGTCTCACAACTTTCACTTTGAATACATGTCAGCAGAGGTTCGTAAACTTTTAAAAACTTTTTATTGTACTATGCCCGTTAAGATTTTTTAGGCTTTTTGTGGAAAAAAATCGATGAATATGATACATAAATGGGATAATACTGTTTGACTTTAAAACTTATAGAAAATCTATTTTCCTGTTCTTTTAGAATTGTGGGGATCATCTTTCAAGAAAGAGAAATATTAGAAATATTCTTTGGAGAACGATGTACATTTCAGACTGAGCTTTCTTGACAATGACAGAGTTAACACTTTTTGAGAAGGGATCGTACTACTACAACTGATGACAAAACCAAGTAAATTTTAAAATTTTCACTGAAACTAACTACATTAACACTGGCCATAAATAAACTCATCATCCATTTTAAAGCAGCACATTCAATTCTAAACTAGAACTTTTTCCATGTTTCATAAATTGATGAAGCCCCCCCACCCACCACCCTAAGGACAGGCCCCCCTACCCTCACTTCAGAAAACACACACACACACAAACATGTAACAGCACAGTTTCTGCCATAATGCAATCAATTCAGGAAAAAGTTTAGGACAAGTTGTAAACTTTTCAGATAGGTGTACCTGCTGGCAGATAGGAGGCAGAGACAAACCCAGTTATCCACCTGCCGAAGGGTGGTGCTAAAAATAGCCCTGCGTCACTCTCTGCCTGGCGTCGATGCTCTGTGAGGCATGAGGTCAATAGCAGACTTGTCAAATGAGGAGACGGTTAATGTCAGCTTATTCCGGGGCCCTGCTCTCACACCCGTTAAAGATTCTGGCACTGCCGCAGACGACACTGACATTTGGCAGCTGATACAGATCTGCTCTTACTTCACACCGCTGAGCGTCCCAGTATTTCTTCTTCTTTTTTCTGTCCTGATCATCCATCCAGTCATGTTTGTTTTTTTTTGTTTTGTTTTTCTGGAGGTTGATTTATCACAAAATTTCAGGTGCCTACAGTCAAGCCAACCACCAAAGCTAGATTAGGTCAAAGGTTAAAGGTCCCACAGCCTTTGTTGACAACTGGGGCAGTGATGTCATAGTCACTGTGTCCAGGGCTCAGCACAGGCTGGCACAGCCCCATCCTGTCTGCCACTTTTAATTTTCACGGACGGAAGTCCAGAACCCGTTCACACCTGGGTTAAGTGGGGGAAAAAAAAAAAAAAAAAATCAGAGTTAAGTGCCTTTTACAAGGACACATCACCATGTCAGAACAAGGCCTTGAACCCTGACCACAGGTGAACACTGAATCAGAGGTCCAACGCCCAACCAGTTCTGCCATGGCATCCCCCTGAAGCAGTATCGGGACTGTGAAAACGTGACAAAACTTGCACAACATCTAACATCACATTTTCAACAGCAATCTAGCAAATGTCACCAAATTTAATCTCTGCCAGTGTATTTTCAGAAAAAAAATCCTATCCGAGCACACAAGACAAGGAAATGTCCTTAGCCTTGTACCATTCTGAACAATTTATTATCAAAGATGGTGTTGGTTTTAATGCTCTTGGCCCCTGTGCTAGAATGTTACAGCCCAGCATATATACCCATGACGATGATGATAAGGCCTGCTCCTCCTTTCTAATGCCAAACACATGTCTGCATTCATCCACCACACAATACGCCGCAGACTGACACAAAACCGTCGCCGTTCAGTTATCATACATCTTATTCACCTGAGAGGTGGCTTCTGATCCAGGTCCTCTGTGTTATCCTCATCGTCGTTGGTGGTGGATATATCGTCAGGCATCAGCTCCTCAGAGTCCATGATGAACGACTCATCTGTGTTGATCGACACCTCTGTGTCCAATATACTCTCTTGATCTGCGGACAAAACACACCACATGATAAACACACACACACACAAACAAAAAAAAAAAAAAAAAAACCAAAACAAAAAAACAAAACAAAAAAAACAACCCCCAAATGACCAAAAAAAAAAAAACAAAAAAAAAAGATTCTGATTTTTAAGCTTGACTGACAAGCTCTGGTGAACTCTTTTATTACCAAGATTTTGCATGAAAAAATTGCTCAGAAGCGCCAAATATTTTAGAGTCCACCCTCTCAGTCCCATGATTTGGTTCGTGTCACAAACAGTCAAACTCCATGAAGGAGGGCAGGTTCGTCAATTTCTTATTGTGCAGTTAAGTTGGTGGCAGCTGTGAAGTTTTTTTAATATGTCAAAAACATTAACATCACTCCTTTATGTCGACTCAAGTTGCCTATGGCTGTCAATTGTCTAGCTGACTAAAGTCACCTATAGTGGTGAACTGTCAAGTTGACTAAAGTCACCTATAGCGGTGAACTGTCTAGTCGACTAAAGTCGCACCTATGGCAGTGAATAGTCCATTTGACCAAAGTCCTATGGCGGTGAACTATCTAGTTGACAAAAAGTCACCTATAGCGGTGAACTATCTAGTTGACTAAAGTCACAGATGGTGGTGAACTGTCCAGTTGACTAAACTGTCTAACTGACAAAAGTCACCCATAGTGGTAAACTGTCTAACTGACAAAAGTCACCTATGGCGGTGAACTGTCTAGTTGACAAAAAGTCACCTATGGCGGTGAACTGTCTAGTTGACTAAAAGTCACCTATGGCGGTGAACTATCTAGTTGACTAAAGTCACAGATAGTGGTGAACTGTCCAGTTGACTAAAGTCACCTACGGCAGTGAGCTCTCTAGTCGACTAAAGTCACACCTGTGGCGGTTAACTGTTTAGTTGACCAAAGTCGCCTATGGTGGTGAACTGTCTAGTTGACCAAAGTCACCTATGGTGGTGAACTGTCTAGTTGACTAAAGTCACACCTATGGCAGTGAACTGTCTAGTTGACTAAAGTCACCTATGGCGGTGAACTATCTAGTTGACCAAAGTCACCTATGGTGGTGAACTGTTTAGTTGACAAAAAGTCACCTACGGCAGTGAACTCTCTAGTCGACTAAAGTCACCTATGGCGGTGAACTGTCTAGTTGACCAAAGCCATTTATGGCGGTGAACTGTCTAGCTGACCAAAGCCATTTATGGCGGTGAACTGTCTAGCTGACCAAAGCCGCCTATGGCAGTGAACTGTCTAGTCAACAAAAGTCACCTATGGCAGTGAACTGTCTAGTTGACAAAAGTCACCTATGGCGGTGAACTGTCTAGCTGACCAAAGTCACCAATGGCAGTGAACTGTCTAGTCGACCAAAGCCACTTATGGCGGTGAACTATCTAGCTGACAGTGAACTGTCTAGTCAATTTAAGTCACCTATGGTAGTGAACTGTCTAGACGACTAAAGTCACACCTATGGCGGTGAACTGTCTAGCTGACCAAAGTAAATCGTAGTGAACTGTCTAGTTGACTAAAGTCACACCTATGGCGGTGAACTGTCTAGCTGACCAAAGCTGCCTATGGCGGTGAACTGTCTAGCTGACCAAAGTCACCTATGGCGGTGAACTGTCTAGTTGACCAAAGTCACCAATGGCAGTGTACGGTCTAGTCGACTAAAGTCACCTATGGCGGTAAACTGTCTAGCTGACCAAAGTCACCTATGGCGGTGAACTGTCTAGTTGACCAAAGTCACCAATGGCAGTGTACGGTCTAGTCGACTAAAGTCACCTATGGCGGTAAACTGTCTAGTTGACCAAAGCCACTTATGGCAGTGAACTGTCTAGCTGACCAAAGCCGCCCATGACAGTGAACTGTCTAGTCAATTTAAGTCACCTATGGTAGTGAACTGTCTAGTTGACCAAAGTCACCTATGGCGGTGAACTGTCTAGTTGACCAAAGTCACCTATGGTGGTGAACTGTCTAGTTGACCAAAGTCACATATGGTGGTGAACTAATTGACAAAAAGTCACCTACAGCAGTTAACTGTCTATTTGTATTTGTATTTCTTTTTATCACAACAGATTTCTCTGTGTGAAATTCAGGCTGCTTTCCCCAGGGAGAGCGTGTTGCTGCACTACAGCACCGCCCATTTTTTTTTTGGGGGGGGGGGGGGGGTGGGGGTATTTTTTTCCTGCGTGCAGTTTTTTTAATTTGTTTTTCCTATCAAAGTGGATTTTTCTACAGAATTTTGCCGGGAACAACCCTTTTGTTGCTGTGGATTCTTTTACGTGTGCTAAGTGCATGCTGCACACGGGACCTCAGTTTATTGTCTCATCCGAATAACTAGCGTCCAGACCACCACTCAAGGTCTTGTTGAGGGGGAGAAAATATCGGCGGCTGAGCCATGATTTGAACCAGCGTGCTCAGATTCTCTCGCTTCCTAGGTGGACGCGTTACCTCTAGGCCATCACTCCACTCTGACCAAAGTCACCTGTGGCGGTGAAAGAGTTAACCCCCTGACTGCTGAGCCTTGGTGAAATGAGATCGGAGAGGCGCGAGTCTGAAGTGCAGTTACAACTTTCTGTGTACTCATCAACAGTGTAACTGATCTGTCTGAATATAAACAATGTACTCCGAAGAGGATCAGTATCAGTATCAGTAGCTAGGAGGGTGTCACTGCGTTCGGTCAAATCCATATACGCTACACCACATCTGCCAAGCAGATACCTGACCAGCAGTGTGACCCAACGCGCTTAGTCAGGCCTCGAGGAAAAAACAAAAACAACCCCCCACCCCCCCAAAAAAAAGAAAAAAAAAAGAGGAAGAAGTGGAAACACGGAAAGGTAACTAAAACATCCAGACCTGGAAGATCTGTCTTATCTCTGTGAGGTGACAGCCCTTCACTGATATTCATCAGTAGCAGTTAAGGGGTTAAATCTGATGACTGACTAATCTGTGTAGTGAATTCTAATTTCTGTTCTTTTACCTGAAATGTGTACACTTTAGCACTTGGCTTGTGTAATTGTCAAATACAAAACCCCAAACCATTTACCAGTGACAGTGAAGAGATTCAAAATCCACTGATCAAAAATCAATCATTCTAAAGTCTATAACTTAGTCGAGATCTCTGACTGAGAAAATGTCAAAGTTCAAGTTACCCTGTTCCCATCCACCCTTCTCCCCCTGTATCTAATGAAAAAAAATCAGTCAAAAAGTGACACCTAAACAAAAACTGTAAGTAGTGTCCTTTCACATAAAAAGAATTCAAACAAAAATGTGACATTGCTTATAGCAACATAAATATTGTAGTCTGCTTATATTTCTTACCAAGCTGTCATATTTCTCATTCATTAATGATATTTGATTAATTTCACAGATAAAGACTTAAGATCTCAAAACTGATACTGCCTTTTGACCCAACAATATAACACAGCTGTAAATCCCTCCATTCAAAATACACAATGCTATAATATTCTAAAAAAAAAAAAAAAAAAAAAATACAGATACTTTCAAACAGAGTGGGGCTGAGAATATAATTATGTTCTGCAAACAATGGTCAGGCTTTAGCTCTGTATGGTTCTTCGGACAGAAAAAAACAAACAAAACAAAAAAACCCACACAAAAAACAACAACAAAAATCCCCCCCCCACACACAAAAATAGGTAAATACATATAAAAAGATTTCCATGAATACTGGACAAATGGGTCTTTATGTTATCAGGAAAACAGCTAACCTCTGAAAACTAAAATAACAAACACATATCTTGAACGTATCAAACGTTCTGACTGCTGCCAAAACAGCGTGCGTTACTACACCACCTAAAGGTGTATCAATCATCACGATTGACAACGCAGACTGATGTTTAACTTAACATGCAACCTCCTAAAGTCCCCCCCACCCCTCCCTCCCTCCCTCCCCACCCTCCCCGACATCTAAACAACCATGTATAGGGTTTTGCGTAGGCCTCAGACCTTTCTCAGATCATTACCGGCAGACGCGGGTGACGCAAATGTATTGAACTGTCTGAGAGCGACGGATCTTGTCATCACCAACCTCACAGCGCGGAGCCTTCACCAAAAGGACAAGGGGACACAAAGTACAAACCACAGGGAACCATTGGCGTGCTGGTGTAACAGCCTCAAACTACCTCCCTGCTGTGTTTTACCCCTGGGTCATTCCAGGCTTGCATCAAATAACCCCCCTTACCTCCCCAAGTCAGAAATTACACACTTTTAACCAGTTTAATCAAGCTATTTTTTCTTCTTTTTTGTTTGTGGGTTGCAACTCCCACATTCACTCATATATACATGAGTGGGCTTTGACATGTATGACCATTTTTACCCCCGCCATGTATGCAGTCATACTTTTTTTCTTGGGTGGGGTGGGAAGTGCATGCTGGGAATGCTGTTCTTTCCATAACCCACCAAACACTGACATGGATTAAGGGATCTTTAACGTGTGAACTTGACCTTCTGTATGTGTATACAGAAGGGGGTTCATGCACTCACAGGTCTGCACATCTGTTGACCTGAGAGACTGGAAAAAAATCTCCACCCTTTACTCACCGGTCGCTGTTACAGGGACCCAAAACCAAGACACTCAGATAATAAGTCCTGCTCTTTAACCACTCTGTTGCACCCTTCAATCAAGCAACTGAAAAAGGGGGGCTCAGGGGGGATGGAGGGTGGGGGGGTGGGGGGGGGCAGTTCTGGGCTATTCTTCACTGACCTCCCACACCTGTTTTCCCCTCCTCTCCACTGCGACATAACAGAAGCAAACATGGAGGAGTTCTACTCTAACAGCTTGTACTGATTCTGCCTGGGCTGAATTTACCCTTGGGGAGTCATTTCAAGCCATCTTAGAATGTCCCCCCAAATCCACTACAAAGGGAGGTTTATTAGCTCCAACTATGGGAGGTCAGTTCTGACTAGTTCAAGTTTAACCCTAGGGAGGCCATCCCAGGCCAGTGTACACAGACCCTGTGGATAAGCCAGGCTAGCCAGAGCTTCAAGAATATGTGGTATAGCAAGATGTCTTCATAAATGAATAAATAAATTTGACTCCAGGGAAAAATCAACGGGGGCGAAAACAGGCTGTTACACGGACAACACACAGCAGCAGTATCTGTCAGTGTTACCTTCTGTGGCGTTGTTGTGGGCAGACATCTCCCCGGCACAGTCGTTGGGCACCTGGGGGGCGCACCGCTTGTGACAGTTAAACTTGCAGTCTGCGGAGAAGTGTTATGAAATGGTAACACAATAACGTGGGGGTGTAAAACAAACATTAACCAAACAGTAAAAAAACAACAACAAAAAAACAACCCCGCAACACACACACACACACACACACTCTATCTCTCTCTCACACACACAAAGTAAAGCAGAAAAAATAAAATAAAACAAAAATTACAATACAAGGAAAGGACAAAAGCTAAAATGAATTAAAAAAAAAATAAAAAAAAACAGATCAAGGAAAGGACACATACATAAATCAGCAGTGAATCAAACAAACATCAGCAAACAAACGCATGAAGGAAAAGACATCATCAGACAGATATTCAAGCATTACTATTTCCTGAAAACATTAATAAAAGAAAGAAGGCAAGTTTGAGTGGAGATGGATCTGATCAGCGTGCGTGCGCACACACACACACACCACACACACACATACCACACACATGCAAGCACAAATCATTTTTATCATTTCCCTGCACCCCCCAGTAACCGCATGGCTTGTGAAGAACTGATATGATAGAGAGTATGAAAACTGCCAATATTCTTCTACAGCCAACAATGGCATGATATGTACATGCGTTCTGTTTCAGATAAATGTCAGATTTGATCCTGGCATCACAGCATTAGCCATAAAACCACAGACGCACACTCAAGTCGTACTCATCCACACAAACACACACATGCATGCTTCTGCACACCTGCACGCACATTTAAAAAAAAAAAAGCAGACTCATATACACATACACACACACATACACACACACACAGACCACATGCACACACACCACAACATTCAGCACATGTGGTTGTTACAAGCACATACATACATACATACAGACTCGCGCAATCAGAGAGCTAGGTAACCTACTCTGAATCGCTTTGAAAGAAACAATAGACACTGGACATTACAGGGCATTGAAATTTCATCATTTATCGTAATCATACGCACATGCACACACACACACACACACACACACACAGCGACTCACTTTCAGCATTTATCACTGTCCTACACTAATAACACACATATTTTCATCATTGTTGTTGTCTCACCACATAGACACTCACACAACTACACATACACATTTTCTGTTTCAGCATTTACTGTTGTCACAAACACCTGTAGACACTAAAAATCTCGCTACTGTTGTCACACGTGCACACACATCACACACACACTGCATTTGTCACTGTCATACACACATGCAATTTCAATATCAACTGTTGGCATGCATACACATACACATGCAAATGCACAGATGCACTCTCTCTTTTTCTTTTTTTTTTTTTTTAATAAATAAAACTTCTTATATTCTCCCATTTGGTGCTCAATAAAATGATAATAATAATAATAATAATAATAATGGATACTTATATAACACACTATCCAGAAATCTGCTCTAGGTGCTTTACAAAAACACTTTTAACATAAAACATTACATCAATGTTATATACAAACACACCAAAATGTGACCACACACACACACACACACACACACACTGCATACATACATTTTAACATACATGTGTATCTAACAGCTACCCTAACACATACGCACACATAGGCAGGCACAAACTTACATAAACACACGAACACACAATACACATTCATATACATGCATGTAGTTATGTACACATACATATGTATACACACATAGTCAAGCACAGCTAACGCGAAGGAAGTGGACCTGCCACAATTGAACTTACTGCTGAGGGAAAAGGTGAGTTTTGAGACGAGATTTAAAAGCTGCGAGGGAATCAGAATGACGGAGGTTATCAGGGAGCTTGTTCCACATCTTTGGTGATTGAAAAGAAAACGATCTGTGTCCATAGGTCTTACTTCTGACGTGAGGCATCCTGAGAAGTCAAGTATCAGAGGAAGAACGGAGCTGGCGAGATGGGGTATAGATATGGAGGAGTTCAGAAAGATACTTGGGGCCAGATCTGTTGACTGCAGAAAAGGTCAGAGTGGATAGCTTACAGTCTATTCGATCAGAAACAGACAACCAGTGGAGAGACTGAAGGAGAGGAGAAACATGGTCAAATTTAGCAGCTCTGCAAATGAGTCTGGCAGTATTATTCTGAATTCGTTGGAGTCTGCTAACAGATATTTGGGAAGGCCGGCCAAAAGAGAGTTGCAGTAATCCAATCTTGAGAGAACCAGAGAGCATACAAGTGTCTTGGTTGCATCAGTTGAGAGATAGTGGCGGATAGAGCTGATTCTACGCAGTTCCAAATAGGCAACTTTACAGATATTCGAAATGTGCTGTTGGAAGGAAAGAGACTAGTCTAGGATTACATCAAGACTGCGAAAAGAAGGAGAAAGTGAAACAGGTGTGCTATTGATCAGAACAGAGTCAGGAAAGGAAGGGTGTTGACGAAACTTCTTTGGACAGGTTATCATAAATTCAGTCTTATCATCATTTAGTTGCAGCTTGTTGAGGGTCATCCAGTCCTTTAGGCCAGCAATGCACTCCTGTGTTTGAGTCACCAGTGCATCAAATTCAGCTATGGAAGCCGACTGATAAAGTTTTGTGTCATCAGCAAAGCTCTCATGTGACATCGCATGATGACTGATGACATCCGACACAGGAGCCGCATTCAGCACGAAAAGAACAGGACCTAGGACGGACCCCTGTGGGACACCATATTTTAAGGCAGATACTCTAGAGTATCTACCATTCACACACACTTTCTGTGTACGATCTGACAGGTAAGATGTGATCCATACTGGTGCAGTGTCACAAATATCAAAGGAAGTTTTAAGTCTGTTCAAGAGGATAGAGTGGTCAATAGCGTCAAAAGCTGCTGACAAATCTAAGAGAGCGAGAACAGATATCTTATCCTCATCAAATCCTGAAAGCAAATCATTCACTATTCTAAGAAGGGCCGTTTCGCAACTATGACCACGTCTATAAGCTGACTGGTGGGAATTAAGTAAACCATTTTGTTCCAGATGAGCTAAGAGCTGAGACAATATGATCTTTTCTAGCAGTTTTGATAAAAATGACAGATTAGAGACAGGTCGATAATTTTTCAAACAACTGTGATCCAAAGATGGTTTCTTGATGAGTGGATGTACAACAGCAGATTTGAAGCTTTCTGGGAAACAACCAGACAGTAAGGAAGAATTGATGACATAAGTAATATGTGGCAGTAGAACATCAATACATTCAACCAACAAGTAGACAGGACAGGGTCAAGCTCACAGGATTTTGGACAAGCGCTCAGACACACTTTCTTCACAAAATCTTCAGTAACCGGTTGGAAACAATGTAAAACAGGACCACAGTACACAGGTTCTTTAACGGGTGAAGAAGGAGACACAACAGAGTCAAGCTTCTCACGAATGCATGATATTTTGCCGGTGAAGATGTCAGAAAACGTTTGAGGGAGTTCCTGCACCGAAAATGTTGTAGGGAGAGGAGTGTTTTTCATTTTACCTAGCAGATTGTTCGTAGCGTTGAAAAGCTGTTTGGCTGTGGTGCATGCAAGGATTTTAGAAGAGCAGAACTTTGACTTTGCCCTGTCAACAATGTTTGTTACACTATTCCTGGCTGTCTGAAAAATGTCCCTACTGACGGTCAAACAAGTGGCGCGCCAGTGCCTCTCAGCTCTCCTTCTCTCCTGCTTGGCCTCCAACAGCTCTGGTCCCACAGTGTTGTACGAAGGTGATGGAGGACGATTGGAGATCAGGTGCCGAGTCGACAGGCGTGCCTGTCGAGTGCAGTGCGAAGGACAATGGATAGGTGGTCAGCAGTCGGCTCAAAAGGGATATCAGTCAGCAGGTCAGCTTTAAATAAGTCTAAGTCAACTGAGGTCAGTGTGCGCACCTCCTTATACACACGGGGCGTGGGAGGTTTGGTGAGGTTCAGATGACACGTCACACTGTGATGGTCAGAGGACAGGGTGTGATCGATGGTGGTAGACTTCAGGAGGCAGTCCTCATTTCTGTGCAACACCCAATTGACGATGTGACCACGGTTGTGTGTAGGCTCGGTTACAGACTGGTTAAGATCGAACAAACTGACAATTTCAAGTAATTTAGAGGTATAAAACGGTGTAGGTGAATCAAAATGAAAATTAAAGTCACCGACAATAAGTAGGGAGCCTGGTAAACTGTTAGCGTATTCTAAGAAGTCTGGAAACTGTTCTATGAACATCGTATCAGAAAGTTTATTTTTCTTGTTTGGTGGCGGGCGGTAGAGGCAGAACACATTGAGGTGGGAATGTGGCAGCGACAGTGAAAGCTGGGCCAGTTCAAAGGAGCCATGGTTGAATGGGAAGGCAGTCATGTACGTTGTGTGTGGGAGCAGCCTGTCTGACACAACGAAGGTGATTCCTCCCCCGCAAGTTGTTGTAACACGAGGGAAGGAGGTGGTAGTGTAGCCAGGGGGAGCGAGATCTCGACATTTAGCTTCATCCCCAGTACTGCGAAGCCAAGTTTCTGTGATACAAAGGACGTCCAGGCTGATCGAAAGCAGATGTTCGCTGATCACTGAGTGTTTGAGGCGAGGACCAACCGACTGAGTGTTGAACAGACCTAGAGAAATTTGAGCTGAGCGGTGGGAGGGAAAGCAGGACAGAGGTACACGAATAAGGTTATTAAAGTTGATACATTTAAAAGTATGGTCAGTGGAAGTTACACATCCAGAACTACACACAACAGCTATCTTCCTCTGCTTGTGACGTCCTGTACGATGAGTGCGAAACACGGGGGAGGTAACAACCTATACCCACACCTCTGAT
Source organism: Babylonia areolata (assembly GCF_041734735.1). Taxonomy (NCBI): domain Eukaryota; kingdom Metazoa; phylum Mollusca; class Gastropoda; order Neogastropoda; family Buccinidae; genus Babylonia; species Babylonia areolata. The sequence goes on along the minus strand of NC_134879.1, from coordinate 47,187,197 downwards.
GGCGTCGATGACAGAAGGGTCAAGTGCTGCAGGAGGCACGGACAGGACCTGGTCCCGTGTGTAAAACACACGGGGAGAATGAACATCAAGCAAGGGCCTGTGGTAGAGGTCAGCTTCAGGAACACGCGGAGCGGGCTGCGCGTGCGAAAGGGGATGGTGAAGAAATGGCGTGCTCTGCCAAGCAAGAATACTTGCCAGGTTACACAGAAAATATGTCCAAAAAACTTGAAGTTCCGGTGGCAGAATCGCACAAAACAAGCACCAGTGTATACTCCACTCCATCATAAAGCACATACACAACCTTCACGTCAACGCACAATCACATTCCAACACAACTGACAAAAGAAATGAGAGCTAGGACTATGCTGCCTGTCAGGCGTAGCCCTACTCACTCATATATGATCTAATTTCCACTTTGACATCGCAATGAAATGAAACCAAGGACATATACACAGAAGAAATTGATGGGACACAGACAAAGATATTGGTAGAAACAGAAAAGGAAAGACAGATGGAAAACCACCCACCAAGAGACAGACACAGAGAAACACACAGAAAGAGACAGCATGAAGCACATGGGAATGGGGTAGATTTTCATCTAAATCACAACTGTGCATAGACAAAAGAATGAACACACACACACACTCTTCCTGTCTCTCTCTCTCTCTCCACACACACTCACACATTCCCATATCCCCACCATCCTCACACACACATTCCCCCCTCCCACAAACTCTCCCCCCCCACCCACACATCCACCCACACCCATATACACCCCCCCCTACACATACATCCCCCCACCATCCTCACACACACATTGCCCCCTCCCCTCTACACTCTCCCCCCCCACACACACACACATCCACCCATACCCATATACACCCCCTCCCCTACACATACATCCCCCCAACCACACACACACACATCCATCCCCCACCCACCCCCACCCATACACATATTCTCCACCACCCCCACCACCCTCACTCCAAAACACCTTCTCACCTTTGTCACCCTGACAGTCCCTTTCACACCTTCACTACCCCCACCCTCCCCCCCAACCTCCTGCTCTGCCCACCCTCCTCCCTCACCCCCCACCCACCTTTACACTGGACACCCTGACACCCCAAAGCACACACTCATCTCCCCACCCCCCAACTCTTCTCCTCTGCCCACCCTCCTCCCTCACCCTCCACCCACCTTCACACTGGACACCCTGACAGCCCCTTGCACACATTCACTACCCCCCACCACTCATCCTCCTCTCTCCCTATTCCCCTATCTCCAAACCCCCCCACCCACCTTTACACTGACACCTGACACCCCTAGTACACACTCATTACCCCCCCCCCCCACTCTTCCTTCTCTGTCCACCCTCCTCCCCTACCCTCAACCCACCTTCACACTGGACACCCTGACACCCCAAAGCACACACTCATCTCCCCACCCCCCAACTCTGCTCCTCTGCCCACCCTCCTCCCTCACCCTCCACCCACCTTCACACTGGACACCCTGACAGCCCCTTGCACACATTCACTACCCCCCACCCCTCATCCTCCTCTCTCCCTATTCCCCTATCTCCAAACCCCCCCACCCACCTTTACACTGACACCTGACACTCCTAGTACACACTCATCACCCACACACACTCACACATTCCCATATCCCCACCATCCTCACACTCTTCCTTCTCTGTCCACCCTCCTCCCCTACCCTCAACCCACCTTAATACTGGACACCCTGACACCCCCTAGCACACACTCCTCCCCCCCACCTATCCTCCCTCCCTCTACTCCCCCCCCCCAACCCCAACCCCCACACCTTTATGCTGGACACCTTGACAGCCCCTAGCACACACTCACTACCCCCCCCTCCCTCCTCTCACCCCCACCTTTACACTGGACCCCCTGACGGAAGATGCCTCGAAGCAGCCTGCGGCACCACTGGCAGACAGTGGGGCGGCGGTAGTTGTGCATGACGAAGGTGTGCGGCACCTTGATGCGGTTGGCAAACTCCCGCTCCAGCCACAGGGGGCGCCCGCTCCACGACTTGGACCGCCCTCCCCCCGGGGAGGGGGGCGTGGGCTGGGTGGGCACCGACAGGAGGTTCTGGGGGGGGAGAGACAAAGACGTCTAGCTACAAGTTTGGTGTTGTATGTCGGGTCTGGGGGCCAAGGTTTACTGCATGTATGTTTTAGGCCAGGTTTGTTGTGTGTGTTCGAATCTCTGGCAACGACGCCAGGTGGAAAAAGGGTGGAGATTTTTCCGATCTCCCAGGTCAACATATGTGCAGACATGCTTGTGCCTGAACCCCTTTCGTGCAAGCGGAAGATCAGATACGCACGTTAGAGATCCTGTTATCCATGTCAGCGTTCGGTGGGCTATGGAAACAAGAACATACCCAGCATGCACACCCCAGAAAACGGAGTATGGCTGCCTACATGGTGGGGTAAAATGGTCATACACATAAAAGCCCATTTATTGTAAGTATCAGTTTTGAGGCCATGTTTGATGTATGTATCGGGCAGAAGTTATTTTGTGTTCCTTCGTGTGTTCGAAGACTCCTCACCAAACAGATCATTCAGTATCTGTTTGTTCAGTTTCTTCACAGGAGACATCTTGGCATGCTGGCCAGACTACACACGCTGCATAAGCTTACTCTTTTGCCCTCTTGAAAGATCATTTTGACTTGGTTCACTCACAGCCAAACACACAAACACACACAAACACACTGTAAAAACCAATTCTTTTACCCTCAACAAAGATTTTTCACACACACACACACACACAACCACACACACACACACTCGTACCACTTCTGCCACACTACGACAGAAATCACACCACTCAAAAAGCAAGAGCAATACAAAAAAAAAACCACCCTCTGTTTCCCGACTCAAGAAGACGGGCAACTAAATCTCCCACACTTGGCAAGTGTCTGTTTCAGCCATTCCTGTCAGCTGAGACCCACGTTGACTGACAGCTGGTGAGAACAACTGGAGCAGACTCTGCATGCAGGAGATTGCTTGACAACAGCACAGCAACCACTGCTTTCACTGTGAGCAGGTTACTTTACCGCTGTTTTCACTGCCAAGAGGTTACTTAACTGAAGTTTTCACTGTAAAGAGGATACTTAATCGCTGTTTTCAATGCAAAGAGGATACTTAACTGCTGTTTTCACTGCAAAGAGGATACTTAATTGCTGTTTTCACTGCAAAGAAGTTACTTGAAAACAGTTTTCACTGTAAAGAGGATACTTAGCCGCTGTTTTCACTGCAAAGAGGTTACTTATCCCCTGTTTTCACTGTAAAGAGGATACTTAACCACTGTTTTCACCACAAAGAGGTTACTTACCCCCTGTTTTCACTTTAAAGAGGATACTTAACCACTGTTTTCACTGCAAAGAGGTTACTTATCCCCTGTTTTCACTGTAAAGAGGATACTTAACCACTGTTTTCACTGCAAAGAGGTTACTTATCACCTGTTTTCACTGTAAAGAGGTTACTTATCCCCTGTTTTCACTGTAAAGAGGATACTTAACCACTGTTTTCACTGCAAAGAGGTTACTTATCACCTGTTTTCACTGTAAAGAGGTTACTTATCCCCTGTTTTCACTGTAAAGAGGATACTTAACCACTGTTTTCACTGCAAAGAGGTTACTTATCCACTGTTTTCACCATAAAGAGGTTACTTATCCACTGTTTTCACCACAAAGAGGTTACTTATCCCCTGTTTTCACTTTAAAGAGGATACTTAACCACTGTTTTCACCATAAAGAGGTTACTTATCCCCTGTTTTCACTGTAAAGAGGATACTTAACCACTGTTTTCACTGCTAAGAGGTTACTTATCCAGTTTTCACCATAAAGAGGTTACTTTTCCACTGTTTTCACCACAAAGAGGTTACTTAACCACTGTTTTCACTGTAAAGAGGATACTTAACCACTGTTTTCACCATAAAGAGGTTACTTATCCACTGTTTTCACCATAAAGAGGTTACTTTTCCACTGTTTTCACCACAAAGAAATTACTTATCCCCTGTTTTCACTTTAAAGAGGATACTTAACCACTGTTTTCACTGCAAAGAGGTAACTTATCCACTGCTTTCACTGTAAAGAGGTAACTTATCCACTGCTTTCACTGTAAAGAGGTAACTTATCCACTGTTTTCACTACAAACATGTTATGCAACTTCCTTGACAGCAACCACTGTTTCCACTGTAAAGGGGTTAAGTAACACTTTTGACAGCAACCACTGTTTCCACTGTAAAGAAGTTAAGTAACACCTTTGACAGCAACCACTGTTTCCACTGTAAAGAGGTTAAGTAACACCTTTGACAGCAACCACTGTTTCCACTGTAAAGAGGTTAAGTAACACCTTTGACAGCAACCACTGTTTCCACTGTAAAGAGGTTACGTAACATCACTGACAGCAACCACTGTTTCCACTGTAAAGAGGTTACGTAATACCTTTGACAGCAACCACTGTTTCCACTGTAAAGAGGTTATGTAACATCACTGACAGCAACCACTGTTTCCACTGTAAAGAGGTTACGTAATACCTCTGACAGCAACCACTGTTTCCACTGTAAAGAGGTTAAGTAACACCCTTGACAGCAACCACTGTTTCCACTGTAAATATGTTACGTAACACCCTTGACAGCAACCACTGTTTCCACTGTAAAGAGGTCACTCAGCACCTCAACTGTTGCAGGAGGTTGCTTTGATGACACCACAGCAACAAAAAAGTAAATGTTTTCATTGTAGAGGTTGCTTAACCCTTTGCCTGCTGCAGGAGATTGCTTGACAACATCACAGCAAAGAGTGCTTTCACTGGAAAGATGTCACTTTAACTGACAGCTGCCACTGGGTGCTCATCATTCGTTTCCTGTGTCATTCAATCAGAGTCGAGTTGCACATACTCACACACACATTCTCTCTCTCTCTCACACACACACACACACACAAACACGTATCGTGAAACTGATTTTACGTTACTCTTTTGTTATTTGGACACAATAATAATAATAATTAGTATTCATACAGCATTGAATCTTGTGCAGAGACAAATCAAAGCCCATTCACGCCAGTCAATACCTTTAAACTGGGGAAATTCAGAAACCATGGTATCTGATGTAAGAATGCTGTCAAATAAAAAGTGGTACTGTGAACAGCTTTTGAGTCTTCAAGTCAGACATTCTGCTAAGGTTCTTTCAACAATTTAGTTCAGTTCTCAACACTTGAACAGCCAACAAAACCATGCTACTTTTGTGTGCAGTTGTTTTTATCATTGTTACCCAAATTATGGATACAGTAATGTTCCTTTGTAAATATCAAGTTTGAGGCATTTGCTCAAGACCTTTTTTTTGTTGTTGTTGTTTACTGATATGACTATGTGATGTGTGTGGTTATCATCACTTGTTTTATTGTAATACAAGGAGAGGATCATGAAGACCAGCTCTTCTCTCTCTCCTGCCAGCTGTCATATTTGAACATGATCATGATTTCTTTTTCTTCTTTTTTGTTTTGTTTTTTGTAATGCTGTGTTAAATGCTGACAGTCATTAACTTCTGGTTTTCCAGAATCAACAACTGACGTTTTACTTCCAGTACACACATCCATCAAAAGTCTGGTTTTCCTTGTTTAAAAAAAAAAGAAAAAGAAAAAAAGTAGCACCTACCTGCGCATGGTTGTCTGTGGGCGTCTCTGGCTTGGCGGGGAGAGGCAGGGTGAAGGAGAGGTTAGACGAGGACAGGCGGCGGTACCTGTCCCGGGCACAGTTGTTCGGGATCTTGTAGGCACACCGCTTGTGGAAGTTCATCCCACACCCTGCTCCACACACACACACACACACACACACACACACACAAACACAGCCAGCAACAGCCCATGTTATAATAATGGTGATGATGATGATGATGATGATAAAATGATGATGATCATAATAACAATAATAATAATGATAATAATAAAATGATGATGATGATGATAATATAAAAGAAAAGTTCATGTACAGCAGCAGCCTGTTCCACACACAACAGCCCAAGGTTTATGACCTATTCAAAACAACAACACCCCATGTTTTAAGACCTATTCAAAACACACCACAAACAACAACAGCCCACGTTTTACGTCCTATTCAAAACACACCACAAACATCAACAGCCCACGTTTTATGACCTATTCAAAACACACAACAAACAACAACAGCCCACGTTTTATGACCTATTCAAAACACACCACAAACATCAACAGCCCAAGTTTTACATCATATTCAAAACACACCACAAACAACACCAGCCCACGTTTTACGTCCTATTCAAAGCACACAACAAACAACAGCCCACGTTTTACGTCCTATTCAAAACACACCACAAACAACACCAGCCCACGTTTTACGACCTATTCAAAACACACCACAAACAACAGCAGCCCACGTTTTACGTCCTATTCAAAACACACCACAAACAACAACAGCCCAAGTTTTAAGACCTATTCAAAACACACCACAAACAACAACAGCCCACGTTTTACGTCCTATTCAAAACACACCACAAACATCAACAGCCCAAGTTTTATGACCTATTCAAAACAACAACAGCCCACGTTTTACGACCTATTCAAAACACACCACAAACAACAACAGCCCATGTTTTATGACCTATTCAAAACAACAACAGCCCACATTTTATGACCTATTCAAAACACACCACAAAAAACACCAGCCCACGTTTTACGTCCTATTCAAAGCACACAACAAACAACAGCCTACGTTTTACGTCCTATTCAAAACACACAACAAACAACAGCCCATGTTTTACGTCCTATTCAAAACACACAACAAACAACAGCCCACGTTTTACGTCCTATTCAAAACACACAACAAACAACAGCCCATGTTTTACGACCTATTCAAAACACACCACAAACAACAACAGCCCATGTTTTACGACCTATTCAAAACACACAACAAACAACAACAGCCCAAGTTTTACGACCTATTCAAAGCACACCACAAACAACACCAGCCCACGTTTTACGACCTATTCAAAACACACAACAAACACCAGCCCATGTTTTACGACCTATTCAAAACACACCACAAACAACAACAGCCCATGTTTTACATCATATTCAAAACACACCACAAACAACAGCCCACGTTTTACGACCTATTCAAAGCACACAACAAACACCAGCCCACATTTTACGACCTATTCAAAACACACCACAAACAACACCAGCCCACGTTTTATGACCTATTCAAAACACACAACAAACAACAGCCCACGTTTTACGACCTATTCAAAACACACCACAAACAACAACAGCCCATGTTTTACGACCTATTCAAAACACACCACAAACAACACCAGCCCATGTTTTACGACCTATTCAAAACACACCACAAACAACAACAGCCCAAGTTTTACATCATATTCAAAACACACCACAAACAACACCAGCCCACGTTTTACGACCTATTCAAAGCACACAACAAACACCAGCCCACATTTTACGACCTATTCAAAACACACCACAAACAACACCAGCCCACGTTTTATGACCTATTCAAAGCACACAACAAACACCAGCCCACGTTTTACGACCTATTCAAAACACACCACAAACAACAACAGCCCATGTTTTATGTCCTATTAAAAATGCACAACCAACAACAACAGCCCAGGTTTTACGTCATATTCAAAAACGCAAGCAAACAACACCTCACATCTAACTTCCTGTTCGAAACACAGAACAAATAGCAGCTTAAGACTCATAGCCGATCAAAAACATTGAAAGAAATTACAGTTTCAGTTTCAGGCTTGGATATGCCTGTGGGACATTACTTTAAAACCAACACCTGTTTCCTTGTGAAAAGACTTTTAAGTGAATTTCATTTTCAGTCTCATTCTCAAGAAGTACCAAAGTGTGCAGACTGGTCCATATATGCTACACCAAATCCGTTAAAAAAAAAAAAAAGAAAAAAAAAGAAAAAAAAAGAAAAAAAGGAGGGTGGTGGTGGTGGCAGATGACGTCTGACCTACACATAAAGGCAACACGCTGGTCAGGACTTGAAAGAGAAGTGAGAGAGACTGAGACTGACACAGAGATGAGAGAAAGGCAGACCCAGTTAAGTTGCCCCCAGTTACATAAGCCATTGGAACAAGGGGATCACTCATAAATGGCCTGACGCTTTGCTGTATACTTCCTTGGCAAAAACCATCATTAGGTAATGACGCTGACAACGGAATGTGATAAAAAAAAAACAACAACAAAAAAACATGTGCTGCAAAGTTACTGTGTTGTTCTTTTTGCGAAGAATGCATCACTCACTGTCTTGTTTAGCTTGTCACACAGGAGATCACATTCACACACACACACACACACACACACACACACACAATCAATATCCACACATTCACAAACCTGTCTATGTAACAAAATGTCCACAAACCATGCAGGATGTATTTTTCATGTACTGAAGACACAGGGTAAGCACAGCTATCACACACACAAGACCTACATAAAAAGAAAAGAAAAGA
>NC_134879.1:47118657-47173657 GCF_041734735.1 Babylonia areolata | reverse complement strand
CTTCACACTTCAGCCCCTGCTTGACCAGCCCAAACAGCATCTCCCCACAGAAGTCACAGAAGTGTGGAGACTTGTACGAGTGCACAAACAACAGATGGGGCCGGATCTGTAGATCTTCCATCGTCGCTTGCTCTGCACACACAGCAGTGATGGTGAAGATGATGATGATGACAGACAGGAGTAATAGAATGAAGGAAAAGTTGAAGTGATAGTGGTGGCAGAAACAGCAGCAGTAGTAGTAACATACTGTTCCCAAAAGTAAAAAAAAGAATTACAGAAGACACATTTATCAATTAGGTGAACAAAAACACCAAACACACATCTTCTTCTTCCCCCTTCACTGTGTGAACAGTCATTGAGGCACCGCAAGAAGCTCTCTTCACAAGATTACTCCAGATCTGTGACAGTTGTATGTCAAACTCACGCAAACAACCATGCACATATATGTTGACGGATATGGGGATAGCATCCCAACGAACAAATTTATTCTTAGTGTCAAGTGGTGCTGGACTGGAGACAACAGACAACAAATCCATGGAATTCTCCACCAAAGCCGACTGATTCTGGAACAGGTAAGTTTTGCAGCATGGAGAACTTTTTGTCAGTCAATATGAAGTGGCACTTTCACATCAGTGATGGTAGGAAGTTGGTTGGTTGGTTGGTTGGCTGTGTGTGTGTGTGTGTGTGTGTGTGTGTGTGTGTGTGTGTGTGTGTGTGTGTGTGTGTGATTGTGAGTGTGAGTGTCTGTGTGTGTGTGTGAGAGACAGAGTGAGTGTGTGCATGTGAGTGTGTGTATGTGTGTGTGAGTATATGTGCACAAGCACTAAAATGCTGCATGCTGTGTGTATGCACACATGCATCTGTGCACACATGCACACACAAAGCAAGACTGTAGAAAACCAGTTTCTTGTCCATCGGCCCCAACAACGATGTAACAGAACTGGAAGCCTTCTTTGAAATCTGAACCTCACTGAAGCAGCAATCAAACTGTCAAAGCACCATACCGATGCAGGAAAACTACTGATCTTTGCCCCCCCCCCCCCTTTTTTTGTTTTTTTTGTTGTGGTACCACTACCACCACTAGACTGACTTCCTCATCATCACCATTGCAGTCACGGCTGGTGGATTTTATGTGTGGAGGACAGGACAGGACTTAACTATCAACGGCGCTGCTTTAACTCTCTCCATACGAACGGCGAAAGGGACGAAGTTAACAGCGTTTCACCCCAATTACCATCATCAAAATATTGCAAGCGGAAGGCTCTTATACTGAAGAGGTGAATGTTGACAAAGAATACCACAATTCTGATGACGGAAGCTAAAGGTTGGGTCATTCAGACGCCCACAGGACATCTGAGGGGTATGTACAGAGGAGAAGAGAGGACTGGCCGTACTGAGTGAGTTAATATCAGGGGGAAAGGAATGAAACCAACAACAACAACAACAACAGTCTCAAAGAGGTGTCAAAGTATGTGGACTGATCCACATATGTTACACATCTGCTTTAAATATAACATATAAAAAATAGAAACAAGAAAAGAAATAAGAGCTGATGCCTGACCTCAACATGAACTCGATGCACTGGTCAGGCCTAGTACTGCCTTGTGACAGCCTAATCAAGATCTTTGTAAAACAATAACAATACCAACACAAGTCCCAAATATTTCCTCCAAGTCCCTCATGATTCTAGCACTTCAAAAAATATCATACATGTCTCTAAACATACCACTAAAAAAAACAACTACTACAAATAACTTTGTTGTAAATGCTGGTCTCCTTCAGCAAAGCAATCAGCCACTTTATTCATCAAGTGAAGAGAAATCAAATCAAATAATGTGATGATCTTCAACAAAGCAATCAGCCACTTTATTCATCAATTGAAGAGAAATCAAATCAAATAATGTGATGATCTTCAACAAAGCAATCAGCTACTTTACGAAAAGCAAAGAAACAGGAAAACTGACAAACAAGTGACTGATAAATTACACCAACCAACCATCTCTCACGGCAATGATCTCCCATACACATTTTATTTTCTAACACATCAAAGGACTCTCAACTTCCTAAATTGAGAATGGGAACACAAAGTACCCATCATTTTCACTTTCTCCTGATCTCCCTCACACACACACACACACACACACTCAAACACATAAAGAAAAAATCTTCTTTCCATCACACTATACTTGACAGGACAAAAGAACGCCTTCTTCAGACTCCAACGATCAAGGAAACCCCATCAATAAAATCCAAACCGAAGGCCACCGCCCACAAAACTGTCCAGAAATCAATACTCCATGCCTATTATCTCCCTTCACCAGAAACAACCTACAACCTGTAACAACACTGTTTGAGCTGATGACCAAACAAACAACAACAACAACAAACAAACAAAAAAACAAACAAAAAACAAAAAAACAGAGCTGCACATGTTTAAGAGAAGAAGAGGAACTAACAAACCTAACCAAAAAGATGACCACCCAAATCTGGAGCTGGTCCCCCCAGTTGCACTCCGTGGAACCAATGCTGTGTCTGAACTGCCCAGCTACTCAGAACAAGCGAACAGCACTAAGGCCTGACCAGCAGCACAAGCGGGAGTAATTAGAGGGCCGGGGAAATAGGCGGACAGACACTGATAAGAGGTGTCCTGCCGCGGTGATGAGGGGAGGTGACGACGACTGTGAAGGGGAGGGTACTGCTGTGGTCTGATGTGTGGGGTGGTTCCCTGCATAAAATGACCAGTCTGCTCCATCGTTTGTGGACAGTGAGGGGAATGGTTGTGTGTGTGTGTGTGTGTGTGTGTGTGTGTGTATGTGTGTGTGTACAATGTATGGGTGAGAGAGAGATGAGAAAGACAGACAGACACAGAGAGAGAGAGAGAGAGAGAGAGAGAGAGAGAGAGAGAGAAATGTAAGTGTGTGTGCATGCGCATCTTAAGTTTACATGAGTGTCTGTGTGCGTGCACATGTGTGTATATGTGTCCATGACCATATAATATTATGTACTTATGTCTGTGTGTGTGCATTATAAACAGGACACAGCAGATAAAAACACACATACCAACAAGCGTGTGTTGTGTTTGTCTTTCTCTTTTAGCCCTGATTCAGGTTATCTACTTGCCACTGAACTAACACAGGAACGTGTTTTGGTGAAACTGCGTCCTGTCCACACTGCAGGCAAACGATCAAAAGCCTCAGTTCATCACAAACAAAGCGCATACAACAATGACTAGCAAACAAACTAATCGTGTTACAGGAAGACAAAACAACGGCCATGCCCGTACTCATGTAAAGCACATGATCTCAAACGCTGCACTGGCTTCGCCCCTTGCTGATCAATGCATGTGATCATTTTTCTCAACGTCTCAACCCTCAAAGCAAGGGAAAATGACGTCAGAGCGTTAAGACCTCGGCATGAGTTTTATTGCAACGGATCCACAAAAGTGCACTGGGTCCTTGGCTGATTAACTGATGCCAATTACTCTTGTCAGAGTTCTGCATGTGTGTGAATGTCTGGCGTGATAGTGCTGATTATACAAATACTCTTATCATTGTTATTGTTATCATCATCATCATCATTATTATTATTACTATTATTGCTGTTGTTGTTATGTTGTTGTTGTTGTTGTTGTTATTATTATTACTACTACTATTACCATCATCCTCATCATTATTATAACCATCATCACTATCATTATCATTATTAATTATGAGAGTCTTCATGCCACAGAACTGCAGATGAGACCTGGTCTGGGTGTGGAAGAGCACATTAGCTGAAAGAGAGACCATTCTGTGTGACAACAGTTGTCAAAGTGAGAAAACACACACACACACACACACACACACACACACACACATGCACACACACACACACACACACGCACACACACACACACACATATGCACACACGCACACACACACATGCACACACACCCCCACATGCACACACACATGCATGCACACACATACACACATGCACACACACGCGCACACACACACACACACAGACACACCACACATGAAAACACACACACACACACACACACACATTTACCCCATGTGGACATCACTGGGCCCTTTGGATGTAACAACCATTTCATCATAGCACATGTTATGAAAGAGATAGTGGGGAAGTGTAGAAAGGGGGCAGAAGGCACAGGGACAGAGAGAGATTCCAGATTCCAGATTCAAAAACTTTATTACTCAAGGATAAAGATTTGAGGCATTGCCTTGTCTTCAAATCTGTCCTTGTGACAACAAAACCAATAACGATAAGACACAACAATAATAGTTTCAGTAGCTCAAGGAGGCGTCACTACGTTCAGACAAATCCATATACACTACACCACATCTGCCAAGCAGATGCCTGACCAGCAGCGTAACCCAACGCGCTTAGTCAAGCCTTGAATACACAATAATAATAATACTAATGGTAAATACTAGTATTACAACTGCTACTACTACTGACCACTACTACTACCACCACCATCCCTACTACCAATGATAATAATGATAACACACCATCATCAGAGAGAGAGAGAGAGGGAGAGAGTAAGGAGAAGAGAAGTAAGGAGAAGAGAGAGAAAAGAGAACAGAAAGAAAAGAGGAGAGAGAGAGGGAGTGCAGGAAAGAGAGACAGACAAGAGAGAAACTGACAGACAGAGTAAAGAGAAGGAAAAGAAAAGAGAAGAGAGAGAGAGAGAGAGAGAGAGAGAGAGAGAGAGAGAGAGAGAGAGAAGAAATGGACAGACATCAAACAGAAAGACAGACAGGGAATGACCATGCAACCAAAACTCTCCCGTGTCTTTGTGCTGTCCCACCTGGATTATTGTAATTCCCTACTTGTTGGTTCACCCAGCTACCTCATTGTTAGGCTTCATAAAGTCCACAACTATACTGCTCAACTGGTCTTTCGTTCCAGTTATTTTGATCACGTCTCTCCTCTCCTTCACACTGGCTCCCAGTACAAGAAAGAATCACTTACAAAGTCGTCTCTCTTTGTTTAAGTCCATTGAGGCTTCTGGTCCACAGTGTCTTTCTGATCTCTTTCATCCTTATGTACCCTCACGCCAACTCTGCTCTTCTTCTGACACCCATATGCTTAGGATCCCCCCTGCTTGAACCAAAACGTATGGCCAACGCAGTTTTTCATTCCAAGCCCCCTTTCTTTGGAATCAACTTCCTCAGCATCTCTGTCACTCATCTTCGCTGCAGTCTTTCAAATCCAGTCTGAAGACCAACTTTTTCCCCTCCTGAATAATTCTCAACAGCTCATCCCTTTCCAGTATGAACTAAAATGACTATATTAGTGACTGAGTGAGTTTTGACAGTTTCAGAATTTGTTGGTAGTATTTTTGATTGTGTACTACTTACAATTGTGTGCTATGACTTGTGTGTGTGCGCATGCATGTGCTTCTGTGTATTGTGTGTGTGTGTGTGTGTGTGTGTGTGTGTGTGTGCGTGCGTGTGTGTGTGGTGGAGGGGGGGGATGAATAATTTTTGATGTTTGGTATCTTGTGTTCAATTTTTTTCTTCTGATATTTATGTATGTTCTATTTGTAAATAGGGCTTATTTTCAATATTAGGCATAAATGCTCATAATAAAAATAATAATGTGTCCCAACAAGTATCCGGGAGAAGCTGTTCTTCAACCACATACATTTTACACATCGATCATCTCCTGTCAGAGAGAAGGGGGAGGAATGAATGACTGGCTGGATATTGTCTGCGCACGTGTGCACGTGCATGTGTGTGTGTGTGTGTGTGTGTGTGTCTGTGTGTGTGTGTGTGTGCATATGGTGTGTGTATATGTGTGCGTGTGATATCTGTTTGAAAGAGAGTATAGGTTGGGGAGGGTGTGTGTGTGTGTGGGGGGGGGGGGGGGGGTGGGGGGGGGGGCATGCATGTGTGTGCTGTGTGCCGAACTGCACGTGTGTTCAGCTGTTAGAAATCTTGCTTTGTCATCAGCTGTTAGAAATCTTGCTTTGTCATTCACAATGCAATACTGAAGATGTTACCTGGAGATTGCACCTCTTTCTGCTTGTCATCTTGAACAACTTTATCAGAGCTTTTATCTTGTCATTTTTAAGGCAGTCAGAATAACTCAGTCAGAACTTTCAGCCTGTCATTTTAGCAGCATAGTCTTGACACTCTCAGAGCAGCAGTCTAACTGAACAACTATCAGAGCTTTCAGTCTGTCATTTTGAACAACTCTATCAGAGCTTTCAGTCTGTCATTTTGAACAACTCTATCAGAGCTTTCAGTCTGTCATTTTGAACAACTCTATCAGAGCTTTCAGTCTGTCATTTTGAACAACTCTATCAGAGCTTTCAGTCTGTCATTTTGAACAACTCTATCAGAGCTTTCAGTCTGTCATTTTGAACAACTCTATTAGAGCTCTCAGCCTGTCATTTGAGCGGCAGTCTTAACGACTCTTATCAATCTTTTCCTTTCTTTACCAGAAGCACTCCAACCCCAGACAGTGGCTGAAAAATCGAGGACATCTTCAACAAAGAACTGGGTCATGCTCGCAGCACCATTCCAAACATCTTCAGTTGACGCAAGAAGCGTAGTCTGTTGTTGCTTTCCTACCAATGGATGCGGCTGTTAACATTCCAAGCCAGCTTGCCAGAGAGACGTAAGCCTGAGAACTTTCCTAATTCAATCTGGTTAACGGCCTGACCTCTGACATACAGGTGTGCTTTGTTCTTGCGGAAATCAATAATCATTTCTTTCCTTTTTCACACGTGGTGTTACGAATTGTTGACAGCACAAATGATTGTGTGTGTGTGTGTGTGTGTGTGCACGAACGCATGCATGCGCACAGATGTGTGTTCATGTGTGTGAGTGAGCACTGTGTGTATGCATTCGGTGTGTGTGTGTGTGTATGTGTGTGCCTCTGTGTGTGTGTGTGTATTGGGAGAGGGAGGGGAAGAGGTAGTGTGCTGTATGTGCTAGTGTGTCCAGTTTGTGTGTGTGCATGAATGTGATGTGTGATGTGTGTGTGTGTGTGTGTGTGTGTGTGTGTGTGTGTGTGTGTGTGTGTGTGTGTGTGTGTGTGTGTCTGTGTGCATGTGTACATCTGTGGATTTGAGTGGAGTGGAATTTTGTTTAATGGTCCCATCACACATACAGGTGATTGTAGACATTTTGATTAACGGTCCCATCACACATACAGGTGATTGCAGACATTTTGTTAAACGGTCCCGTAACACACACAGGTGATTGTAGACATTTTGTCTAATGGTCCCATCACACATACAGGTGATTGTAGACATTTTGTTTAACGGTCCCATCACACATACAGGTGATTGTAGACACTTGGTTAAAGTATCAATTTTCACATTTGTGTGTGTGTGTATGTGTGTGTGTGTGTGTGTGTGTGTGTGTGTGTGTGTGTGTGTGTGTGTGTGTGTGTGTGTGTGTGTGTGTGTGTGTGTATGTGTTTGTGTGTGTGTGTGTGTGTGTGTTTTGTGTGTGTGTGTGTGTATGTTTGTGCAATGTGTGTTCAAACCATGCATGTCCGCTTCGCTCCCTACATTTTTGTCTAAACTGAGTTTGGATGATTCCCCACATGCTGTGAGTCAAGTGAATGCATGCACATGGGAGGCCAACTGTGCCCATTCTTGTCCTGAAATTGTAGAGCACAGGCAAAAGTGATATTCATATTTCTGTGCATGCTTGTGAGTGTATTTATATGTGTAGACACTGGTGTTGTGAGCGTTTGTGACTGTGTGGTGTATGTGAGAGAAGCCATGGTTTGTTTCTGATGTCAACGATTTGTGTGTGTGTGTGTGTGTGTGTGTGTGTGTGTGTGTGTATGTGCATGTCCATGCATGTGTGTGCTGTGTGCAGGTATGTGTGCCTAAAACAGACTCACACACCCACACACACACACAAATACACACACAAACACACACACACACAAATACACACACAAACACAAAGACACTAAACACATAACACACACCACAAACACACACCACACACACAAAGACAACAACTCATTAGTATGGAAACAAAGTAAAGAACACAAACTTTCACGAACAATCACAGGTAGCAAAAAGAGAGAGAGAGATGCAAGAAAACAAAAGAATAAAAAAAACAAAAAACAAACATAAAACAAACAAAAACTAAATAAAAACAAATAAAGAGGGAGGGAGAGATAGACAGAGACAGACAGAGAGAGAAAGAAAGAGAGAGAAAGAGAGAGAGACAAAGAGAGACAGAGAGAGAGAAGAAAAAAGAGAGACAGAGAGAGAGAGAAAGACAGGAGAGAGATAAAGGAAGGAGGTGAGGGGTCTGAGGAACCGACTCCTATAACGTCAATACTGTCACAGCACACGAGTGACGCTGGAAGCCAGGGGAAAATGTCAAGTTAAAAATGTCTCCACTATCTCTCTCTCTCTCTCTCTCTCGCTCACTGCTGCTGCTGCTGCTGCTGTTGATGCTACTGTCTTCCACCTGTAGACAACTCTCTCTCTCAAAGACTTGCCTCCTGGGCTCTGACGTTCTCCTTTTTTTTTTCTTTCTTTTTTTCTTTCTTTTTTTTTTTTAACTGGTCACAGGCAAAATCAATTTGCTCTCTTGCTTTGTCTGCCGCTCTGTGAACGCAGATCGACTGGGAAGAGAGCAGCGTGCAAGCGTTATAGTCCACAGAAACTACAGACAACCAACGTTGATCTTGTTAGGAGCAATCTTTTGAGCCGTTAGAGAGGATGGAAGCGTTGCGTGTGCCGTAAAGAGAGTGTGACTATGTGTGTGTGTGTGTGTGTGTTTGTGTTTGTTGTGTGTGTGTGTGTGTGTGTGTGTGTGTGTGTGTGTGTGTGTGTGTGTGTGTGTGTGTGTGTTTGCATTGTGTGCGAGTGTGTGAGTGAATGAGTGTGAGTGTGAGTGTGTGAGTGTGTGTGTGTGTGTGTGTGTGTGTGTGTGTGTGTTGTGTAGTGTGTGTGTGTGTGTTGTGTAGTGTGTGTGTGTGTGTGTGTGTGTGTGTGTGTGTGTGTGTGTGTGTGTGTGTGTGTGTGTGTGTGTGTGTGAGATAAAAAAACAACAACAACAACAAGCATGTGCGTATATGTACTATCCCTACAAGAACACACACATCTGTTATTAACTATGTGATTAAGTACAAGGCTAGCAATATCAAGGGGACAGGAAAACGGTTACCGATACAAGATGATCACTGGCTTCCTTCCTTCCTTCCTTCCGTAGAGTGATCACAGTCAATACCCTGACTGTTCTATCACTGACTGAAAGGAGGTCTGCGGAAGATACATCCAGGTCTACATAGAGTGGATAGGTTTCATAGCCAAAAAAAAACCCACCAAAAAGTTGGTTTAGACCGGCAGCCTACTACTTTTTGCTTTTTGCCCAGCTGCAAGCAACTGGACTACCCGTCCCCCAGCTCCGCTAAGTGTGGAAGCTGGAGTATGTAAATAATATATGCATGTGTGTATTCATGTGCACTTATGTGTCTGCAGTAATAATGTTTAACATGACTGTGTAATGGGTGTTTTATATAATCACGTATAGAAAACTAGAGGAAATGTGTTCATACATAAGATATCACATGTGTGGGTTGTGTTCTTTCCACATTACATTAGCTAAGCAAAGTGTCCATAACTCTATGCCGATGCTAGATATAATGTCTATTATATGTTATAAAACTGCACTGTTACACATGATGAAAATGTGTCCACCTTGACCAAATTGATAGAACAATATAAGTATAATGACTTATGATGATGATGTTATTGTTAATGTACACTGTATTCATTTTTTTTCTTTCTTTGTTTTTTCCCCTTTCTTTTCCATCTACTCTGAATTGTTATAATGAATTCATATTCAAAATAAAATGGTGGTCGACCCAAGAAAGTCCGGGGAAAAAAAAAAGTGTGGAAGCTGGGAAAAGAAAAAAAGAAAAAAAAGAGGGTATCTTCTGGTATTTATAGCCAGAAGACCATCGATACAAAGGTGTCGACTGAGCTGGCCTCCACGGCTCTCTGGTACAAGGCGTTCCAATCCCGGATGGTATGTGGGAGGAAACCAGCCTGCCTGTATTTAGTTTTACAAAAGTTTTGCTCCAACTGCTCAGTGTGGGTGCATTGTTGTCATGGTGGTGGTGACACCAGCTTTGCTTTCAGTTGAGTCCATGCTTACCTGATTATGCTTGATTTTATAAAGCATGGTCAGTCTGGCTGTTTGGCGGCATTGTTGCAGGGAGGGCCATCCAAGGTCTTGTAGCACTGCGGACACACTTGAGGTGTTCCGGTAGTGTCTCAGCACAAATCTGGCTGCTCATCTCTGGACTGTCTCAAGGAGATCAATGTCCTGTTGTTGGTAGGGATCCCAGACTGGTGATGAATACTCCAGGATGGGGCGGACAGATGCCTTGTACGCTAGTTCCCTGATGGTCTGGGAACTAATTTTCAGGCTCCTCCTCAAAAATCCTAAGGTCTTATTTGCTTTGGAGCAGATGTTCTCAATATACTTTCTCCAGCTCAGGTCTTTCTTTATCGTGACTCCTAGATATTTAGTGGAGTCTACACTCTGTAGTGTTTGTGGAGCGTATACTGATGCTCTTTTGGGTTCCTGCTTTTTTTCACGATCAAGGTGTTGCATTTGCCAGGATGGAAAACCATGTCCCAGCTCTTCTCCCACTCAGTGAGTTTGTTGAGATCTGTGATCCACTCTTTGGTCTGTCTGCGAACTCTAGTGATAGAGTTTATGCAGGAGTAGGCTGTGGCTAACTTTGTCAAATGCCTTAGCACAGTCCATGATAAGGACGTTTGTCTGTTTTCCCTGCTCTGTGCATTCCAGGAGCTGGGTCTCACAAGATTTTCTCTTCTGGAAGCCATGCTGTTCTTCTCGTAGTATTCCATGTTGTTCTAGATGTTGCATTACTGCACTGGTGATAATGTGCTCCATGATCTTACAGGATGTGCTAGTTAGGGATACTGGGCGGTAGTTTGCCAGATGATATTGCTCTCCTTTTCTGCAAACTGGAGTGGCATTGGCATCCTTGCATCCTTCCAGTCAGATGGAACTGTCCCGGTGGAAAGGGATGACTGGAATATTGTTGTTAGGACTGGAGCAATTTCTGACGCCAACTCTTTGAGTATACATGGGCTGATGTTGTCTGGTCCACTTGCTTTGTCTAGCTTTAGTTCCTGCAACAATCTTCTTTACTCCCTCCACTGATATTTTGATGTCATCTAATTCGGGGAAGTCTACTGGTTTCATGTTGAATTTCTGGGTGAATTCTTCTGTCGAGTACTCATTTCCTTTGCTGAAGACTGACTGGAAATGCCTGTTCAGAATCTCAGCCTGTGCTGAGGGTTCCGAGGTCAGGCGTCCGTCAGCCTTCAGTGGGGCCACTAATGTGTTTGATGACTTCTGGTGTTAAATGAACAACCAGAAACGTTTGCACTCTGGCTCTGGCGCTGGTCTGGTCCTAAGTCACTGTCTGTAGTGAAGATTTTGTTCAGGTAATCCCAGTATGCTCTGTGCAGCTGCCTCTGGACTTGTCTTCTGAGCTTCTTCACCTCTTCTTTGAGCTCCTCTGTTCCCTGTCTGTGCATCTTCCAAAAGACTCTGTCTCTCCTTTTGATTAGGCTTCGCAGATCTGGTGTGATCCAGGGCTTGCTCTCCCTTTTTCTGGCTGTCTTGTGGGGAATGTGGTTGCATCCTGACGTATCGTCTTAAATTTTGTCCACAACTGTTCTTTAGTAGTTGTGGTTTTGTCCTTTTCCACTTCAGTTGTGAGGTTGGTCATCTCCTCTTTCAGCCCTTCCCAGTTTGCTTTTTTGTATATAGGGATGAGTCTGGGGACTTGTTTCTTTTATTGTCCATGGATCTGGACTTCACAGTAGACTCCATCATGATCCAACAGCCCTGGTAGCGTTTCGATATGTGGTATGAGTTCAGGACTGTCGGTGATGATAAGGTCAAGTGTGTGTGCCTCTCAAGTTGGTACTTCCACCAGCTGTTCCATCTCACAGTCACTGAGGAGATCTAGCAGCTTTCTATGTAGGCTTGGGTAGGGTCATCTGGACTTAAGCACCGCATTCTTCCAGCAGGCAGCCTTGCCGAGTGATGTGCCGAGGTGTTCCAGGCTGACTTCATCCGATTTATCTGGCCTGCAATAGGCGCAGATATTCAGATTTAGCCTAACCCAAATCAGCTCACACTCTGCAGATAGCTCTGGGGCGATGTAACTGTCCAGGTCTGATCGTACAGCAATGAGGACTCCACCTCCACTTCTATTCCTGTCCTTCCGATAAACTGAGAACATGTCAGGCAGTATGTCTGCATCACTGATATCTGAGTCCAGCCATGTTTCAGTTCCTATTAAAGTGTCAGGCTTTACACTGTCAATCAAATTGATCACCTCTGCTTTTTTCCCGGCAAGGACTGAAAGTTAATATTGAGCACTCTCAGTGGTCTCCTGGTGCATTTGTTCTGTTGACTTGCCCTAGTTGGTGTGGAAGCATGTTGTGGCCTTACCAAAATCAGTCCTGATGGTGACAGGCATGGTTGCTCCATGTCTGGAGAGTTCAGGAGGTTTCAGTTTGATGGGGCTGTCTATTCCATGCAAGTCAAAAGTAGTTTGGCCGTTTGGATTGCCACAGATTGCGCAGTGCCATGGTACGTCCTCCTTGCTGTCTCCTAGGTGGTGATAGAGCTATGTGACAATGCTTTGACAGTGAGCGTGGAACCACTGTCCACAGGTCTCACATGCTACACCCTGATCTCCCCACTTGACAGTCGCATCACATGCACCACAAGACCATGAGTGTTGCAGATTGGATGGGTCAGGCTGTCAACACTAGTCTGTTGACCTGTAGTTGTAGCAACCCTCAGGCCAGGGTTTGGTTTAGGAGCGTATGATGTTAGCAAGAGTAATGATGGGTGGGGTGGGGGGAGGGGGTTGGGGTGGGGGTTGGGGGTGTTTCATGGGTTTGAATCATTCTTTTGGCTCCAAAATTTAATCTCCTTTTGTCGCTGAGGTGTCTCGGCTTTATCGGATAGCCTTATTCAAATAATAAAACCATGACAAAAACCAGGAGGGAAAAATCATTTGAAAACATACCTTTCCGATGAGAAAAGATATCCATCTGGAAGTAAACAAAACAGGTTGCAACAATGGGCACCACAAACGAGCTCACCCACACAATCACTCCTGCACCTTAACTAATCAGAATTTTGAAAAGAAAAAATGTAATGATGAGAAAATTTTACTGAGAAAGTGTGTCTGCTTCCTCTACAATGACTTTTTAAGCAACAGAACACTAAATACTACTTACAAACCACTAAAACTTTGTTATGAAAGCGGACAAGTTCCAAAAGACGTCTTCTTCCTATGCACATGCGCAGACCCCCCCACCCCCGGGCAGTTCAGGCAACAATAGCAGATGGTAATCTCACGATTCAGAAAGGAGGAAGAAGGTTTAAGTACAAAAAACCAAGAAAATTTTGACGTTGGCATTAATGCTTACAGTCCAGTGGACCGCATAGGGCCATATCAGGACTGGAAAAAAGAAGACAAAAGTGGTGGGGTGCTGTGAGCAGACAGAAGGCAGGCAGCCACCTGGTAACTGCAGTCTTCTTCCCCAACTCTGTAAAGAGTCATTGGGGCACTGTGCAGAGGAACTGTTCACCAGATCCTTCCAGGTCTCTGAGATGAATCAGTAAGTAGAGTGATGGCCTAGAGGTAACGCATCCGCCTAGGAAGCAAGAGATTCTGAGCACGTTGGTTTGAATTACGGTTGAGCCGCAGATATTTTCTCCCCCTCCACTAGACCTTGAGTGGTGGTCTGGATGCTAGTCATTCGGATGAGACAATAAACCAAGGTCCCGTGTGCAGCATGCACTTAGCGCACATAGAAGAACCCACAGCAACAAAAGGGTTGTTCCTGGCAAAATTCTGTAGAAAAATCCACTTCGATAGGAAAAACAAATAAAACTGCATGCAGGAAATAATACCACCAAAAAATGGATGGCGCTGTAGTGTAGCAACACATTCTCCTTGGAGAGAGCAGCCCAATTTTCACACAGAGAAATCTGTTGTGATAAAAAGAGAAATACAATATAATACAATAGTGGCTGCACAGAGCACTTTACAGTCCAGGGCTGGAAAAAGAAGATAAAAGTCGTGGGGGGGCCGGGGGGGGGTGACCAGGGAGGGGGGGGGGGGGAGGGGGGCGCTGCGAGGAGGCAGAAGGTAGCTACCCAGTAACTGCAATCTTTTCCTTCAACTCTGTGCGAATGGAGAGTCATTGGGGTACTGTACAGAAGAACTGTTCGCCAGATCTCTCCTGGTCTCTTGGCTGTATCAATAACAGTGGAGAGCTGCACTGAGCAGACAGGAGGACCTTACAGACTGTCCTGAGAACCACCTGTAACAGTGACTCTCTGAACCCTTGCGGGGCCTCTGTCACACTGACTTTTTGAACTCATGCCACTCCCTGTCAATACCTTCAGCCCTGTCCACACACACACACACACACACAGAAACCAGCACACTTAAAGATCAAGCCATCACAAAGTTCATGTTCTCAACAGGTCTCGAGGGTGGTGGGGAAGAGGAGTGAGAGGGATGGGGAGGGGGGAGGGGGTGAGGGGCACCTGAGCCACAAGACAACTGACACAATATCACCACCTCAGTGATCTTTCAGAGTGGCAGGCCACACCCTCTCTCTCAGCCTCTGCCCCTGGCAACATGATAGGTCAGTTACAACTGACACTTCCCCTGAAGCCCTCAGCTTGTGTGGGGAGGCTCTGGTGGAGCTCCTGTCAGCTTCACCACAACATATTTATCATCATTGTTATCTTATTTATTTATTTATTTATTATTATTATTTTATTATT
Organism: Babylonia areolata; assembly: GCF_041734735.1. NCBI lineage: Eukaryota > Metazoa > Mollusca > Gastropoda > Neogastropoda > Buccinidae > Babylonia > Babylonia areolata. The sequence goes on along the minus strand of NC_134879.1, from coordinate 47,158,789 downwards.
ATTATTATTACTAGTACCTTTTTTATATTATAATTATTATTTAATTATTTATTTATTTATGTAAGCTTATCTATTATTTATTCACCTTTTTTTTTCTTTTTTTTCCCCTCAAGGCCTGACTAAGTGCGTTGGGTTACGCTGCTGGTCAGGCATCTGCTTGGCAGATGTGGTGTAGCGTATATGGATTTGTCCGAACGCAGTGACGCCTCCTTGAACTACTGAAACTAAAACTCACCACAACACAACACAACACAACCAGGCTTTCACAACTTCTCATCTTACCTGTCACCAGCTTTCTGACACTACGGTTACAACTTCAAGTTGTTTTTTAAGCCAGTTATATGGCCAAGCACAAGTTTTTACAGAAATGGGGTTTGTAATAGATTCACAGTGTATGAATTTTTGTCTGCCTGCCTGCCAACTACTGAGAAGCACATCCACTTTTCTTTCCAGCTTTAATAAAATTCAGCACAGTGACCAGCTTTTTGACTTAATTGATTTTTTTCAATGCAGTGGTGTATGTTCCCTGAATATGGAAGACATGCTGATCAAATTTTTGAAGAAGTATCTCCAGACACACACACACTGATTTGCAGTTGACATGGACAATTAATGCTCATCTTGTTGTGAACAGCACAATACAAATCACCTGAACAAATCTGTATGATAGTTAGTCATGTCCGACAATGACCATCCGAACAGCAGAGGAGGCAACTGCTGTTCCAATTATCTGGGCTAGAACATGATTATAGTGGAGAGTGTCTTGCCCAAATTACATCCCCACTCTCTTGGCCGAGAGGGTTTTCGGACAGTCGCCGTTGGGATGGTTCCCGAAGGCCAACTAACCCCCAGAGAACAAATACTGAAAACATAAATGCCTGATGCTCAAGTGATGTCCACTTAAGGCAAGTTTTGTTCACTTACTCCAGCAAAAGGGTCACAATGATCAGCCACCCATTAACCCCATGAATGCCACTGGCAAGTACGCTCATCAGTGAAGGGCGGCCATCTCGGTGAGAAAAGACAGGGCTCTCAGATCAGCATGTCAGTCAAAGTTCTCTATTTAGACTTCTTCCTCTTAGGGCTGCATTGCTTTTGATCAGCAAAATCAACTACATCAAATGAGTAGCAACTGAACTACACACCCATGTCACACTGATAACATTTCACTGAGGTTCAGCAATCAAGGTGTTAAGTTTCAGCAACCAAGTTACGTTTTAGTCAACATTTTCTGATATGAGTAAGCGTTAATCAACCTGCTGCCCACCCGATGTGCCACTGCTGATCCATGCAATAAAGCTTGCGTGGAGGCCTACATTCTGACATCCTTTCCTCATTCAGTGAGGGGCTGAGGCCTGATGAGAAGTTTGACCGGTTGTCAGATACATTACTCTGAGTCTGAAATTAAGGTCAAACCCTTAGCCGAACAATTTCACCAAGCATAAATGCTAGTCTTTGATAAGACAGCAGTGAACTTTCGTAACGCAATACATTACAATCCATCTACATTCACATGACATGAAAAGATGTCATTAAAAAAGATATTTTTTATATTTTTATCCAAAGTTAACTGTACTTTTCCCTTCTCATTTTGTTTCACCTTTGTTTTGGAAAGGGAATCCATCTATGATCACCTGACACGAAAAGACGACCAAAAAAAGAGAGAAGACTTTATGTCACCATCCTATGTTCACAATACTTTTTCCTCTCTCATTTCGTTTCACCTCTCCATTGTTTCAGAGATCAAGAGGACAGAGAAGCAAGAACTTAGAATAAAAAGAAAGAAAGAAGAATGTGTTCTCAGAGCAATGGAAATTCAGAAGACATGAAAATGAAACAAATGCTGGGACTGCGACAGATGAACCCGGGTGTAGTTGTGTATGGGGGACTATAATAAGTGGCGTGGGAATAATGCAAAAAAAAAAAAAAAAAAAAAAAAGGATAAAAAGAAGAAGTTGAAGGTGAAGAACAAGAAAAAGAAGAACAAAGACAACAAAAAAAAAAACAAAATGAAATGAAACAAATTTATATTTTACGAGCGTAGTGGGGTAAGCATAACTTTTTGTTTTACAACCAGCCCTGAGAAGAAGAGGAAGAAGAAGAAGAAGAAGAACAACAACAACAACAAGAACAACAACAACAGCAACAACAACAACAACAACAAGGGGTGTTCAATGACGTCAATATGAGGTGAGGGACAGGCAGGACTTGCAGTGCAGGGTCAGAGTGACTGACCTGAGAGCACCACCTCCACCAGACAGTTCTCCGTGACGTCGGCGGGGTTACACAGGATCTGCAGCACGTTGGGGTCAAAGGCGTCATGCTTGAACAGCAGGATCTTGTCCACCAGGTTGTAGAAGTGGTGCTCTGGAAACTGAAACGCATCAACAGCATCAGTTTATGCTCCTGAGTCTAAAACACAACAAACACATCAACAGCACAATGATAAAAAAAGAAAAGACTGCTGAGTGTATAAAAACACCAAATGGAGAAAGTGTTTTTTTTTGTTTTTGTTTTTTTAACAAAAACAACTATGGGTTGTAAAATAAGACTCACTTGATGAAAAGGTGTCCAACGTTTCAGATCACAGGTCTGCTGTCTTCAGGAACTGTGTCAGTTGGAAATCTAATTAAATCAAATCTGCCAGTTGGATTTCCAACAAACACAGTCCCTGAGGGCAGACATATGGTCTGAAACGCTGGACACCTTTTTATGAAAAGTGAGTCTTATTTCACAAATAAGTTTTTTATAAACACCAACAGCATTATCTTACGCTCTCAAGACTGAAGCACATCCCCCCCCAAAAAAAAACCAAAAACAAACAAACAAACAAAAAACCAAACCCCCCCCCCCCCCACACACACACAAACCCCCCAAAACAAAACAAAACTAAGCGTAAACAGTCACACGATACAAAAAATCAAACAGCAGTCATGTTATGTTTGTAGACATTAACGGTTTAAAGATCCTATTGCATTTTACAGCTATCAAGGCAGTGAATTCGTTTTAAGGTAGTACAAAAACGTATGAAATAAACTTGAAGTTTATGGCTTTCTGTGACATGGTATGCAAAGATATTGGACTAAACATGTCTAAAAAGGTCATTTTGTGCAATTTGAAACGAATCCAAAATGGCCGACAAACAAAAAAAATTAAAAGCTTAGAACTTCAGTACCTTTACAGATATGTTATTTCTGTTTGTTTTATTTGATTTATTTGTATTTGTTCTTTATTATAGTGCAGTGGTATTTTGGAATTTGAATAAATACATTTATTATTTTTTTTTTTGTTGAGTATAAATTCCTTGACATCATTTTTTTTCAAATGAGTGTATTTCATTCTTTTACTAGTACTATACAAACCACTGCACTATAATAAAGATGAATACATAAAGAAAGAAAGTACGAAGTTTGAACATGCTATCTTTTAAAGTTGTTGAGCATTAGCATTTTGAAAAATGGTATTACGAGGACAAAACACAAAACTGAGAAAACAGGAAAAGAAAGAGATGTGCTTGTACTCACAAGAAATCACACATGTTGGTGCTGTTTAAAGCTTTATTTAAGTGAATATAGTACCCAGGTGAAAGATTAAAGATTAGATGTTGAAGAAGCAAATTATGCGAAAAAACGAAAATCACAAAAAATCATGATTTTGGTCAAAATTTCACTACCGTGTCTGGCCTTAACTGTGTCCAGGGCTCAACAAAGGCAGGCAGGGCCCGATCCTCTCCTTACACTGTTTTAACTCTCTCCATACGAACGGCGAAAGAGACGACGTTAACAGCGTTTCACCCCAGTTACCATCATCAAAATATTGCAAGCGGAAGGCTCTTATACTGAAGAGGTGAATGTTGACAAAGAATACCACAATTCTGACGATGGAAGCTAAAGGTTGGGTTATTCAGACACCCACTGGACATCCGAGGGGTCTGTGTAGAGGAGAAGAGAGGACTGGCCATACTGAGTGAGTTAAACGTCCCTACCTGAAGTCAGGTACCCATTCACACCTGAGCCACTGCTGGCCAGCAGTGAGGAAAATCGGAGTAAAGTGCCTTTCCCAAGGACACAACACCCTGCCAAAACGGGGGCTTGAACCCTGGTCACTGGTGAACTACTTCTTCTTCTGCGTTCACTCGTATGCACACGAGTGGGCTTTTACGTGTATGACCGTTTTTACCCCGCCATGTAGGCAGCCATACTCCGTTTTCGGGGGTGTGCATGCTGGGTATGTTCTTGTTTCCATAACCCACCGAACGCCGACATGGATTACAGGATCTTTAACGTGTGTATTTGATCTTCTGTTTGCATATACACACGAAGGGGGTTCAGCCACTAGCAGGTCTGCACATATGTTGACCTGGGAGATTGTAAAAATCTCCACCCTTTACCCACCAGGCGCCGTCACCGTGATTCGAACCCGGGACCCTCAGATTGACAGTCCAACGCTTTAACCACTCGGCTATTGCGCACGTGAACAAACAGGGGATCAGAAGTCAGGCCTAGTATATGACTCTGTCACAGTGTCCCCTTAACTTTACATAGGCATCGGAATGGCAAATCTTGACTTGAATGTGTACAAACACATGAAAAACAACAACACAAAATGAAAATGACTGTATTTTTTCTCTTGGGAGTCCCCCTCCCCCATGGAGGTCCTACAGGATCAATCTCTTACAGTTTTTCAGCATGTTATGGCCTTGTGAGGTCCACCGGGCTATAACAAGCAACAAAGTCACTCACTTACTCAGGCTAAGTTCCGTAACATAATCCACACACAACACTACCACCAGTCGTAGTAATTCAGCCTCTGCATGAGGACTGTGAGTGACAGCCCATGAATACCATTTGCATCCCCCACAGCATTCCACCGCTTGATAACTGAGGTCATAAACACACATGTATGCATACCATCTGCACTGATGAGCTGACTTACCAACTCCCAATTTCCGACTCGTTCATTGCCGGTACTTCTGCTATCGCAAGTATCTCTCACAGAGCTTGTTCTCCTTTATGTATATGTATGTCTATATATACAGTGAGAAAGAGAGAAAAAAAGAAAAAGAAAAAGAAACACAACAATCTGTCATATATTCTAAATTTTCGGAACGATATCGTTCCTTCCATTAGGGATAAGTTGTTTACATGTTACCAGGGTCACCCAGGGTGCTGCAAGCATGCCATGATGTATATATATATATATATATATATATATATATATATATATATATATATATATATATATATATATATATGTATGTGTGTGTGTGTGTGTGTGTGTGTGTGTATATATAATACTAACAGTACAGACAGTATCAACACATGTGTGTGTGTGTGTGTGTGTGTGTGTGTGTGTGTGTGTGTGTGTGTGTGTGTGTGTGTGTGTGTGTGTGTGCTGGCTTGTGAGCAACATTATTGAATGGAACATTATGAAATAGAACAGAACCAAATTACATGTCTGTACTATAAATATTACCGAGTGCACCAGGGCCACAAAGAATACTGTGGAGAATAGTACACAAAAAGTACACAAACACAAAAATAGTTGGAATTTATATATATGACCATATACACTAAAGCAAATAAGTGCTTGTGCATGAGCACAGTCACACTCATACATGCACACACCCACATACAACACACACACACATGCACACGCGCACACAGATCATATCAACACATATATGCTCTCTTAAATATGCATCAAACATAAGACACATTACTTTTTTCTATGTTCTCTTCATTACTTCCTGTCCCCAAACTATCTAAGCAACTGTCTTTTTTTTTTCATTTCACACACACACACACACAATTATCATATATATTTCAGTTTCTGCTTACACATCCCAAGCTTTCACACACACACACACACACACACAGACACAAAGACACACACACATTCATCTCAGTTAACATTTGCACATGTACTCATTGTGTATGCACAGATATATTTTGGTTTCTGCTTGCATATCCCAAGCTTTCACACACACACACACACATTCATCTCAGTGAACATTTGCACATGTACACACTGTGTATGCACAGATATATTTCAGTTTCTGGTCGCACACCCCACAGTCCCTTCTCACCAGCACTCTCCTGGCATCAAAAGCATTGGAACGATATATTACCTTTTCACCTTTCATCTTAACCTGTGTGCACATACGCACACACATGCACGTGAGTGTGCACACACAGATATTGTGAACATGTGATTGTGGATACAAGCACACATACACTTAAACTTGTTTGCTAAACTGTCCAATTACTCATTATCTATTGTGCACATGAAGTAAACACAAACATATGGATACAGACGCACACAGACACAATGACACACACACACACAGCACACACACACACACTTCTGAAACACATTCATCTGCATCTGGACTTTACTGTTTCTCTCTCTTTTTTTTCCAGCCCATAAATGGCTTTATCAATTATGATTTCCCCTTCCAACAAGTTCTCAAAAGTGGCAAACTTAATCTATCCAGAAAAGCTCATTGTATGTAAAATTTGTCCTTAAGGTCCAAATAAAATTCTAAACAAAACAGCTAAATTACATTATCCAATAATCTTCCACTTTAATGAACATATTCCCATTTTTGTTGGCATTTACTTGAAATAATCTTTAACATAAAATAAAGTTCACACTTAACCTTATTCTGACAAACCACCAAAAGAAAAAAAAAAGAACAAAGAACAACAAAATGTCAGATATTTACCACACATACCTCCCCCCCCAAAAAAAAACAACAACAAAAAAACAACAACAACAAAACAAAACAAACAAAAAAACACACCAAAAAACATACACCAACAAAAAACGCATACAAAAAAAGTTTATCAACAAATGATTTCCCCCCATTTTTTTTTTTAAACCACTGTAGAGGAGGTTCATTTCCTAAGAAGTTTTTGTAAGTGTGCACTTCTACAGATCCACACAGACCTGACCTTAAAATGCCAACAGATGCATCTTCAATGTTGCCCTTAGCTGCGGACACCAGATTAAAAAAAAAAAAAAAAAAAAAAAAAGCGCAAGGAAAAAACCAGGGGGACATGCCGCAGAACAGTTAAAAAACAACTGAAGAATAATGGCTACACCTGGGGAGAAGCTAGCTAAGACAGCTAAAGACAGGCAGCAATGGAGACTTCTAGTGGTGGTCTGAAGTGCCATGAGGCATGAAGAGGACTGAGTAAAGTAAACAGCATTTCCACAGCAGATATTTAATTCAGTATCTTTCCTCCTTATAGGAGGAAGGTGGCAGAATGGTTAAGACGCTCAGCTGCCAATACAGAGAGTCCGTGAGGGTGTGGGTTCGATTCCCGCTCTCGCCCTTTCTCCTAAGTTTGACTGGAAAATCAAACTGAGCGTCTAGTCTTTCGGATGAGACGATAAACCGAGGTCCCGTGTGCAGCACGCACTTGGCGCACTGAAAAAGAACCCATGGCAACGAGAGTGTTGTCCTCTGGCGAAATTACGTAAAATGAAATCCCCTTTCATAGGTACACAAATATGTAAGCATGCACTCAAGGCCTGACTAAGCGCGTTGGGTTATGCTGCTGGTCAGGCATCTGCTCAACAGATGTGGTGTAGCGTGTATGGATTTGTCCGAACGCAGTGACGCCTCCTTGAGAAAGTGAAACTGAAACTGAAACTCCTCCTTATATAGCACACATAGCGTACTGGCTGTGAGGACTGAGCAAACAGCATTTCCACAGCATATATTTAATTCAGTATCTTTCCTCTTTATATAGCACACATAGCATATTGGCTGTTGAACCCACTACAGCAAGAACAATATTGGTGGCAACTGTTCTGCTGACAATTCTGATTTGCAGCCATTAATTTGATTTTATGAAAACCCTTTTTCTCAAAGAATGCATTCATTAATCATCTCTGCCCATTGTGAACAACATACAGGTGCATCATCATCTGATTTAAAAATAATGACAACACAGTTTTTGCTCCTTTACTCGAGTTACAAATGGGTTTGATGCCAATGATTTAAAGTCTGGACAGTATGTAACTGCCTTTCATTGGAATTCTGTTTTGTTTGTTTGTAATCTATTGGAATAATGAATATATATATATCCATCCATTGTACAGAATAAAATTAACACAGGAATTTGCTGCAGTTTCTCTTTGCTAATGAACTCACCATGTTCTTTCAAATGATGATTTAAAAAAAATTTCCAATCCACAATGTCACTTTGTTTTGTTTTGTTTTATTATGGCATTAGCGACTTTCATTGACTCACTTGTGTAAACAAAGTGAGTCTATGTTTTAACCCGGTGTCCGGTTGTCTCTGTGTGTGTGTGTGTGTGTGTGTGTGTCCGTGTGTTTGTGTGTCTGTGTGTCCATGGTAAACTTTAACATTGACATTTTCTCTGCAACTACTTTGTCAGCTGACACCAAATTTGGCATAAAAATAGGAAAAATTCAGTTCTTTCCAGTCATCTTGTTTAAAACAATATTGCGCCTCTGGGATGGGCACAAAAAAAAAATAAAGAATGAAGCCTAATTATATGCAAACTGCATTTACTGTCATATCTATATTTTTTGTATTCTCTAAACTTGGCACTTTGATCTGATATTCTGACCCAACAGCTAGAGCAGTCATTATTATCATTTTTTGTTCAAACAGGAACTTCTTTTGCTAAGCATGGAAGTTTTATTTATTTTGCAAACGTTTTTGTGCAGATAGTAAAGAAGGGAAATTACTCTGTAATGCTAGGGGAGTTAATTTGCTTTAAACTGATCTTTCTCATCTTAAACATTACATTTTTAAATTATACTCAATACATAAAAAGCTTGGATTTTTTTTTAAGTGTATCACAAGTGAGTCTTGAAGGCCTTGCCTCTCTTGTTTTTTCTTTGTGGAAAATAGATTCCCAAAGTAACTTACACAATATATTTTTTTTTCAGTATGACAAAAAGGGAAAATAACTTTTAAGCTCTATATGTGCAAGTCCCCCCAAAATCAGTATTTGTACACAATACAGTATACACTGATCCACTGGTTCCATTTTTTCAAGAGAATGGTATCTATGTTTCAAAAGCTAACTAAATTATTATATAAAAAAAATGTCTAAGCCAAACAAACTCAGAGGCATGTATTTAAGATTTTCTAGTTTATTCAGACCATCTTTCTTCATGCTTTTCACTGTTATTTTCAGGAAATCATTATTATGTTTTCCATTCCATACAAACTGAAGACATAGCAACTGGAGTCTATGAATACACTGGTCAGATGGGTCTGACAGCAAAATAATAAGGTCATCAGCTCAGAAAGACAAGTCATTACAAGACTCCTACTTTTTAAATTGGAGAGACGGTTTGCTGTTCCCTTTTTTTTTTTTCTTAAAAAAAAAAAAAAAATCATTCAAACCTTAACAATCATTTAAATCTTGAGTAAAATAAACAATATAATTGCCAATCACCCTGTGCACAGTTTAACGGAGAAAGGGGCAACAACCAACAGATCAGAAGCACTCGAATTTACTGCCTTCATACAGCAGCCAAGACGACCATAAACAGCACACATAAAAGCCATCAAGCAGTAGTCTAATAAAGCAACAGTTAACCGAATGATGAACTGGCAGCAAACAGTGGAGAGAGACCTCAGATGCTTCGACAGATGATGGAGGGGGGCTGACACCAGCAAACTGACAGAGGACAATGGACAATGGAGCGCCTTGACTGCCTTATTCCACCCTACTTCCACCCAGTTTCCCCAAGTCATTACTCCACCCACCCTTCTCCACCCCACTGCTCTGTCCTACCTTATAAACGATAACATTTATATGTGAAAATTAACGCTTTAACAAAATGCCTACAATCACCAGTATATGTGATGGTACTTTGAAAAAAAATCCACCCCACACCCTCCTCATCCTGCCTTCTGCACCCAAGCATCTAAGTAACATTCATAAACTAACCCATTCTCAACAAAACAAATAACAGACAAGCAACAAGTACACAGGTCATTTCATACAGTGACACAGGACATGTACAGCAGGAAATGATGTGAGTCACTACCTCCTGACACTTCCCCTGTCATTGCATTCCCTAGCCTTCCTTCCACTCATAAGCACAAAGTAGGAATGCAGAAAATGGAAAGAGCAAAACAAAAACATGTTTTCCCAGATTGTGTACGATTACAATCAAAATATTCCAAGGAACAGGGAAAATTTTCTGGCTGTCTTCAACCACACACATATTTGGTAAACACACACACACACACACACACACACACACACACACACACACATGCTTTTATAACTAAGTTCAGCAAAGATGTTAGGTGCATATGTGGAGAACATATATCTAGCAACCATATCATATTCGAATGTCAGAATCTAAAATGTTTTTTACCAGACTTCACCAAAAGTTCTTTTGAATGTGTTATTAACAATTCCAATATGTTATTTGCTGTTGCAGAAGGTTTGCTGCGTAGTCCAATAGGACATTTGTTATAGTTGTTTGATGTTGGCGTTTATAACGTTTCCATTTTCCCTAGCGTTGTCTCTCCCTATTCATCCTCCACACATACACACACTTTTACCCCCACCCCCTCCCACAACCCCTACCCCCACGGTGTTTTTTTTTTTTTTTTTTCCCCCGTCTAATATCACTTCAAGTGGAAAGACGTTAAACTGAAGACGAACGAACACACACACACACACACACACACACACACACACACACACACACACTCACTCATATTCCAGTGTGCGTAAGATAAGCAGGCTCTCTCACACACATGTATTGTGACATAAACACACATGCTTGCACACATTACAAACACACTTTTGCTTTAGTCTTGTACATATCACTTACAGTGAGAAGACATTAAACTTAAGAATGACAGAATCTATTTATGTGAACACACACACACACACACACACACACACCAAGTTTGAACACGGGAGTGGATTTGTAAAACATACTGAAACAACAGTCTACATAAAAACAAAGCCAGAAAACTGCAAAGAAAAGGACAGAATCAATAGCTTTGGAAGATTTCACCTGATACAATGAACAAACTGAATGCATGAAGGATTTGGACATTAACTCCTTCAGTGCCCCAGGACAGGAGTGCCCAAAGGGCAAAATTATCCATCTGCATCATTGTGGAATTTTCCCTATCAAAATGTCATGAAATTTATGTGGAACTGTCATGATTGGATAATGTGCTCATTTTCCTTTTTGAGAAGCATAGGTTATACAAACTTTCTTTCAGCAGTTTGCAGGCTAGAAGGTTTTTTTTTTTTTTTTCAAATTACTATCCTCTGAGATTTAAAAAAAAAAAAAGCAAAAAAATCCCTTAGCGAATAGTCACTGAGCATGAAAAAAAAAAGCAAAAAAAAAAAAAAGCTAGGCACTGAAATTGTTAAGAGAGAGATGAGACTGATACTTCTTGTTTTGAACACTGTTTGGACGGGTGCAATAGCCGAGTGGTTAAAGCGTTGGACTGTCAATCTGAGGGTCCCGGGTTTGAATCATAGTGACGACGCCTGGTGGGTAAAGGGTGGAGATTTTTCCGATCTCCCAGGTCAACATATGTGCAGACCTGCTAGTGCCTGAACCCACTTCGTGTGTATATGCAAGCAGAAGATCAAATACGCATGTTAAAGATCCTGTAATCTATGTCAGTGTTCGGTGGGTTATGGAAGCAAGAACATACCCAGCATGCACACCCCCAAAAACAGGAGTATGGTTGCCAACATGGCGGGGTAAAAACGGTCATACACGTAAAAGCCCACTCGTGTGCATACGAGTGAATGCAGAAGAAGAAGAAGAACACTGTTTGTTTGGGGGGTTATTTTCCCTTCTTTCTGTTTCATGTATTTTTTTTTTGTTTGTTAATAAGCACATGTACACACACACACACAGAATTTTACTATAGCATATATGCATGTGCATGCACAAACTCACACACACAAAGCCTTCTATGACCTAAGTTTTTGTTTTGTTTTGTTTTTCTCAATAGAAACTAAAATTTGGTAAGTGAAGTGAGTTGAGTTGATGTCAGTCTGGTAAAGTCTGCACAAGATGGGTGCACAACATATACTTCCTTTCACATGCTGTCTTATACAGTAGTAAAAGAACTATGCTGATCTGCAGGCAAACATGCAAAGTGATTACAAGTTGCATGTCTGTGTTGTGCACACTGTAAACATGAAATTCAAATGCAGTCACACACAAACATACAAACACACCAAACAGTACACACATTTGCTGCATGCCTATAACATGAGTTTGCACACATGTCTAAGTGAAAACGAATAAACACTTCAGTGTCTGTGTTAATGTGTATAGGTGTGTGTGTGTGTGTGTGTGTGTGTGTGTGTGTTTCTCTGTGTGTGCATGCATGCGTGTAATAGTAGTCTATAGACACATAAATAGATACATAGACAGACTAGAGAGAACATACATGTGTATTTGAGAGAATGAGGGTGGGGTGGAGAGAGAGGGAGGGAGAGAGACAGAGAGAGACAGACAGACAGAGACAGACAGAGAGATGACAAAACAAAAGTAGAGACAGAGAGGGAGTGAAAGAAAGAGCGAAGGGGAGACAGGGAGAGAGAAAGAGAGTGAAAGAGAAATCAAGCTGACAGAAATTTACACACTTCTGTAAGAACAGTTTAAAAGAAAAGCATAAAAGGAAACAAAGTAACCAACAAAAAACACACAAAAAAGATTATGAGCATATGAAGTTATTACCAGCACCACTCGCAAACAAATAACAGTCTCAAAGCACAAAACAAAGTGTGTGTGTGTGTGTGTGTGTGTGTGTGTGTGTGTGTCGCACGCGCGCACACGCGTGCTCGCACCAAAGGATCAATGCCAGCGTTTCCATGGAAACCCGAGTGTGTCCTGAGCATTAAGGGCAACAACAAACGACGACGACGACATTCAGTTGACAAAGTGAAATGCCATCACTTCCTTGCCGGCTGCACTCACAGAGCTACGCACATATTTCCCTTGTCACTTTTAATCCCGCCACCCTGCTCTCTCTCTCCTTCACTCTGTGCCTCGCTTTTCTTTTCCATGACCCCTCCTCCCCCCCCCCCCTCCCTCTCCCCGCCCCCCTCGTTTATGTTATCCTCCTTTTGCTTCGAGCGGGCATTTTAAAATCGATAGAGAAGGCATAAATTATCTCTTTCTTTTGTCTTTCTCTCTCTCTTAAAAAAAAAAACAAATTTTTTTTTACCTGCCAGGGGTTTTTAGTGCACTCCGTTTTGTCTATTGGTCTGTGAAATGAGAGAGGTTGAGGATAACGCGGGTGATGGTGAGGGGCTGATGACGGGGTTGAGAGTGTGAGGGTGAGGATGAGGGTGTGTGTGTGTGTGTGTGTGTGTGTGTGTGTGTGTGTGTGTGTGTGTTGTGTTGTGTTGCATGTGTGTGTGTGTGGGGAGGGAAGGGGGGTGAGTGGCTGTGTGTGGGTGTTTATGAGTGAAAATGCTGTGTGTGTGTGTCTATGCATGTGTGTGTTTGTTTTGTTTTGTGTGTGTGTTTGTGTGTGTGTGTGTGTGTGTGTGTGTGTGTGTGTGTGTGTGTGTGTGTGTGTGAGTGATCCAGTGGATAAGTGTGTATGTGTGCATAAGTACATGTATGTACACTATGCTTGTATGTGCAAAATGCACCAGTGCATCTGTGAAAATAACAGCATGTGTGGATGCAATGTGTAAGTATCACTGTCACATATATTAATCAACAGGTGGTGCATGTATTGGCACATGTGCTATGAACACACATACACACAGACACACACACACTTCAAAATGAATATAACAACATGAATGTGATGTCTAGTGCAAGCGCAGCCATGTGGGAAAAAACCTACATCAAAACAACACCCCCACCCCCCATCCCCCAAGTTCCATCCTGTGGAAATGAACTGCCAATTTACCATGTCTGCCTGAGAGCAGCAGCTGTCATGAAACTGGCCACCAATTTATCACTACTGATGAGGTAATCCTTTCTGCTCAGATGCTTCTCAGACTTAGAGGGCAGTGAATCCATTTTGTTAGCTCTCTCTCTGTCTCTGTACCTACCTATCTCAAAGTTTTTATAAAAACAATTTGTAAATAAAAAACACACAAAAAAACAACCAAACAAACCAAAAACAAAACAAAAAAAACACTGAAAATGATTTACTTTGCCCTATTTTTTACTACTGCTTTTAAAAATATAATCCATTTTTATGTTTGTGTGTTAATGAACCTTATTGAGCTATTCATACCCAGCAATTTGTGTGTGTGTGTGTTTTTTTTTGTTTTTTTGTTTTTTGTTTCCCGACCTTACCTCCCTGCACAACCTCGCCTGTCATCCTCATCTTTTCACTTCACCCTCAACTGTCGTTTGACATGACAAATATTTCTGACACTGAGACACTAAGATTTTCTTCCCATAATAAGTACCTGTCTGGTCATGTTACATCAATGGGAAAAAATCAGTTTAATACAGACTGACCTTTACTGTGAGCAGGAGTAATGAACATTTTCTTCTTTTTTTCCCCCTTCTTTGGTCAAAGTTCACTGTAATAAATGCGTAAGCTGATTTAAAAAAAAAAAAAATATTATTATTATTATTTTTTTTATTTTTTTTTTTAAAGAATCCCACAAATATGATGTGTCTGTACTTTCATCGCCTGGATGTTTTGTTTTGTTTTTTGTTTTTTCCAAACACACTACACAGCCTAAATTTTCAAAAAGAAATCACATTCAATTTGTGTCAACAAATTCCTGTTGCTCCAAAATATGTAAATGCAATCAAGGGAAGTTACTACTTTACAGAAGGTATCACTGTTAACAACAACAATAACAACAACAAAAAATAAAAAAAATAACAGACATAGATCCCAGAACATGACATTTCCAATCTCAGCTCACAGTACACATTAACGGTCAAATCTCATGGATCACAGGGAACATACGAGTCACAACAAACCAATCAATATAAGATTGGTCAATATAATGTTTCTACACCTGTGGAAATACCTCTGACTCTATATAAAAGATTAGAATTCATGTTCCATCACTAAATCTAAATAACATAGCCATTTAATAGAGAAATCCTAATAATTCCTTTCCATTAGGTGTATTTGTTTTTCTGTTAATACTTGCATTTGAGTTCAGCAATGAATGCATGTAAACCTGGTTTAACCTTATCAATTCTACACTTATATATAAAGAATTTTGCCCATAAAACTATCAAATCAAAAACATTAGTTTCAGTTTTTTCATCAGTGCCAAACAAAATAAGTTCAAAATTGAGGGACAATCTTTCACAGTTTTCACATTTTTGTACAATTGTTACTTGTTTCTCACAAGTAGTTCATTAACATGCATTTCCTCATTTAGGAGTAAAAGTCCACTTTTTGCCTCGACCATCTGTACTATCCTAAAATGTTCAAATGTTACAAGTCCTCCTTTTTTTTTTAATGTGTATTCTTTTTACATGCTGACAAAATTTTGTAATAAAAGCATTGTTACACCATCACTGACATGCCACTGGACACAATCCCTAATTTGTGTTCTGAACTCTCTATTTGCAAGGAATTTTATAAATAAAACAGAAAGATCATTTTTGCTATAATCTTTTATTCAAATACTATCTCTTTGGCGAAAAAGAAAGTATTATGTATTCTGTATTACAGACAGAGAGAGCATGGCAAGAAGATAAAACCTTTCTTACTGCGGTTGTTGTGTTGTAATTACGTAAGGTTTGTTTGTTTGTTTCTTATTTCAAGGACAAACCCATTCAGTCACTGGCAGTCGACAAACAAAGTTATTAAAAAAAATCCCCATCCCCTAAGAAAGTTATCAACAGGATAAAATAGTACATTAACAAAACAAAAAAAACCCCGTTCTTTGAATAAGTGATTATCAAAGCCACACAGGAACATGAAGCAGGAATGCTAAGCATTGTGTTCAAGCTTCAAACCACAAATGACCGTCAGTCATGAAAGGAACACTTTAGCGTTTTCACAGTCTGCAGTTCCAGAAGAGATCAAGTAGTTCACAAGGAGCTTATTGCGCACCTGCCAAACGACACGCATGTGACCCAGACACATTAAGGGTTGAGGGACAGACATAAGCAAGCCATCACCTAGTTTTGTTTTGTTTTGTTGTTGGTGTTTCTGTTTGTGTGGGATTTTTTGTTTTGTTTTTTCCAGAATTCCTTCTTCTGCTGTTTTTTGTTGTTGTTTTTTTGTGGGGGGTGGGGGTGGGGTCTCTTTTTCTCGGGATTTGGTTACCAGATGCTACCACTGTATTTGGTTGTACATGTAGGTATTTCTTTTTGTAACCCCCAAAATGAAAAAGTTGCTGGTAAGCAATTTTTAATATCATACTGTTTGCATAATATATTATATCAAACTGCACAGTCCTTGTCATTGTGAACGAAGGTCAAGGTCAAAATAACATAACATTTTCATCAGATGTATTCCAATTACAGATTTACACACACACACACACATTCACACACACACACACACACCCTGCTTGTACATTCCAAATGAAAATCATTCAACTGCTTTGCAAGACACTGATATTTGCAGGCAGAGACGCAAACAAGCATGTACATACACATGATACATGATTAACTTCCCCAGTTGTAACCTTTTTCCAGTTGAGCTGGCTTATGTGCATAAAATTTTGTATCAATTGTATTGTAGTGTATTACTTTTTGTCACAACAGATTTCTCTGCGAAATTCAAGCTGCTTTCCAAGGGGAGAGTGCTTCTTCATTATGCAGCGCAACACTTTTTTTTTCTTTGTCTCGATGTCTTCAGGTGTATGAATTTGTGTTACTATCAAAATTTAAAAAAAATTTTGTATACAGAATTATGCCAGAGACAACCCTTTTATTGCTGTGGGTTCATGCTGCATATGGGACCTCTGTTTATCGTCTCATCCCCATGACTAATGGAACAGTCCATGTCTCCACATGTAAGGTGACCTCTCCTGCCTGCTATCGATAATCTTCTTCAGATTCAAAAGAATTTTTAAAATAATCATAATAAAGACAGAGTCAGGCGGAGCGAGGGGGGAGGAGTGACAGATAGGAGAGAGAGACTGAGAATGAGAGAGGGGAGTGACAGAGACTGAGCTATTAGAGTCAAAGATGGGGTGGATTGATTAAAACAAACATTTCCATAAAAAATAAACTACTAGAACTACTCCAAATACATGTATATGACAGAAATCTGACAGGAGTAGAGTGATGGCCTAGAGATAATGCGTCCGCCTAGGATGAGAGAGAATCTGAGTGCACTGGTTCGAATCACGGCTCAGTCGCCAGTATTTTCTCCCCCTCCACTAGACCTTGAGGGGTGATCTGGACGCTAGTCATTCAGATGAGACGATAAACAGAGGTCCTGTGTGCAGCATGCACTTAGTGCACATAAAAGAACCCACAGCAACAAATGGGTTGTCCCTGACAAAATTCTGTAGAAAAATCCACTGGAATAGGAAAACAAATTAAAAAAAAATTGAATGCAGGTAAAATTACAACAAAAAAACAGGGCGGCACTCTCAGTGTAGCGATGTGCTCTCCCTGGGGAGAAAAGCCCGAATTTCACACAGAGAAATCTGTTGTGATAAAAATCAGTAACACAATAATACAATACTGATCTCTAACAAAAATCCTTCCACATACTATGCTTTATCTCATCTGAAAAGACTGGCCAAACAAGCAATTAAAAAACAGAACTGAATTTTTAAAAAAAAAAAAAAAAAAAAAAAAAAATCACATCCTCCTACCCCTTTTTTTGGGTTTTTTTTTCTTTTTCTAAGTTCAAGTTGCTGGTGGTTGTTTTTTTTAATTTTTTTTATCCCACTCAAAAAGCCAAGAAGGGAGACTGAAACACACACAGTAAAGCAAAAATCACTTATCAGATCCTGTTATGCAAGTTCTCCTCGAAAGTAAAAACTTGCCGACTGCTTTGTTTTTCGCATGTGTAAACTGCAGTTCACTATATCAATCATTCAATGTCTGTTCTAAGCATTCCTCTCCCTCCACCACTCCACACTTCACCCTAACCCACGCACTCTCTTCATCTCCCCCCCCCCCCCACCCCCACACCCCCCTCTCTTCTACATCAAGAATATGTAACCCAATATCTTTCAAGTTCAGAACAGCCCCTCTACTCTGCTTGGCTCCACAGCCTTCCCATGTCTCCTGAACCATGCCTGTCATTGTCAAGCCTGATGTACGCTGACAACGACAGAGAGAATTTGCTTCTCGTTGTTCACAGACCATAACTTGCGATACACTTACGCAGCTTACCAAAACGAACAAGGTGCTTCGTTTTACAATGTATGTTGTATGTTGAGTGAATAAAGCTGGGCCCAAGTTGCTCTAGATGACCTTGTGAATATCTGATCCCAAACTGTAGCTGCTCAGTCAAGAGCACTTTAGATGATAAGCCCGTCATTCTGTACACATGGATTGCTTTAAACTTCCTGGTGTGGTAGAGGTCACGAGTTCATGTCTGGAAGTGACTAAAGCTTTGAACAATTTAAAATACACATCATCATGCGCTCATGAACATGAAAAGGTTAATTTGGCATGGTCATCTTATATTTAACTCATACTGCAGTTTAAGCTATAAATATTCCATAATATTTTGATTGAGCTGTGTGTGTGTGTATGTGTGTGTGTGTGTGTGTGTGTGTGAGAGAGAGAGAGAGAGAGAGAGAGAGAGAGAGAGAGAGAGAGACAGACAGACAGACAGAGAGACAGAGAGAAATGAACGAACGAATGAACGAACGAATGAACAAAATCTTATTTTATGAGGGTAAAGGAATAAGCACACAGTGCTTATTTACATCCGGCCCTCTGGGCAAGAATAATAATTGAGAGAAGAAAAAAATGTGAGAGTCAAATTCACAATAGCAACATCAAAATTACATTTAAGCATGTACAGTGGTGGTTCGTCCGTCGGGATCGACAAGGACCATCTAGTCATCCTGGGGTGGGAGGGGTGGGGGTGGGGGGGCCTTGTGGGTACACAGATGACTGGTCAGGCCAATCCGTGCCCGGAATGTTTTGATGCAGTGTGGACAGGGGATGGTGGCGGCTGTCGGGGACTTGCTGGCACTGCTTTTCCTGGCCTGTCTGCGTTGCTCTGCTGCAGCGATTCTGTTGGCCTCACAGGATTTGGCGCCTTTGTGGACAGCTGAACGCCAGTTTGGTCTGTCCATTGCATTCAGCTCCCATGTGTCGTGGCTGATGTTGAAGGCCTTCAGAGAAGCTTTCAGAGTGTCTTTGAAGCGCTTCTTTTGGCCTCCATGGGGGCGCTTGCCATGTTGGAGTTCACCGTACAGCAGTTTCTTGGGGAGCCGGTGGTCTGGCATGTGAACTACATGGCCTGCCCAGCGCAGCTGGGCCTGCATCAAGATGGTGTAGATGCTGGGCAAGTTTGCACGAGTGAGCACCTCTGTGTCAGGGATCTTCTCTTGCCACTTTATGCTGAGAAGTTTTCTGAGGCTGGTGGTGTGGAAGTGGTTCAGCTTTTTGGCGTGGCGTTTGTAGACTGTCCATGATTCACATCCACAGAGCAGTGTGGTGAGAACTATGGCCTTGTATACTTCGAGCTTCGTCTCCAGGGTGATGCCTCTCCTGTTCCAAACGTTCTTATGGAGTCTGCCGAAGGCAGCGCTGGCTTTGGCGAGTCTGGCATTCACCTCAGTCGTCGATGACAACTGTGCGAGAGAGTGTACTGCCCAGGTATGTGAACTTGTCCACCGCATTCAGTCGTTGCCCATTGATGAAGATGTTTGGTTCAACGTAAGGCTTTCCTGGAGCTGGCTGGTGCATCACCTCGGTCTTCTTTGTGCTGATTGTGAGGCCAAAGTTGTCACAGGCAGCAGAGAACTTGTCGACACTGTGTTGCATGTCAGCTTCGGAGGCAGCATTGAGAATGCAGTCATCAGCAAACAGGAAGTCGTTGACAGTGTCTGTCCTCACCTTGGTTTTTGCTTGAAGCCTCCTGAGGTTGAAGAGTGAGCCATTTGTGCGGTACCTGATGCCAATCCCTACGTCAGCGTCTCTGAAGGCATCTGTCAGCATAGCTGAAAACATGAGACTGAACAGGGTGGGGGCAAGGACACACCCTTGTTTGACTCCGTTGGAGACAGGGAATGGTTCTGAAGTCTCTCCGTTGTCTTGGATTCGGGCCAGCATCCCATCGTGTAGTTGCCGTATGATGGTGATGAACTTTCTGGGACATCTGTACTTCGCCATGATTCTCCA
Organism: Babylonia areolata; assembly: GCF_041734735.1. Taxonomy (NCBI): domain Eukaryota; kingdom Metazoa; phylum Mollusca; class Gastropoda; order Neogastropoda; family Buccinidae; genus Babylonia; species Babylonia areolata. The sequence continues at coordinate 47,138,517 of NC_134879.1, read as the reverse complement.
AAGGCCATCTCTGTTAACAGTATCGAAGGCCTTGGTCAGATTGACATAGGTGGAGTAAAGGTCAGCGTTCTGTTCCTGACACTTCTCCTGGAGCTGCCTGGCAGCAAACACCATGTTGATAGTCCCGCGTTCTTTCCGGAAGCCACACTGGCTCTCTGGTAGGAGACCTTGCTCAAGGTGCGCTATGAGACGGTTGAGTAGCACTCTGGCCAGAGTCTTGCCTGCGAACGGACAGCAGGGATATTCCACGATGGTTGCCACAGGCCTGACGATTTCCTTTGCGCTTATACAGGTGTATGATGGAAGCGTCTTTGAAGTCCTGTGGAACTGCCTCATGCTGCCAGATGAGCTGGAATAGCTGATGAAGCTTCTCAGTCAGTGCCATACCACCTTCTTTGTAGACCTCAGCTGGAATGGAGTCTGAGCCAGGGGCTTTGCCACTGGATAGCAGATGGATAGCTTTCTGGGTCTCCTCCAAAGTTGGAATGGCATCCAATGACTCACTGACTGGCACCTGGGGGAGTCGGTCGATGGCTTCATCATTGATGGTGGAAAGGTGGTTCAGTACGCTGTCAAAGTGTTCAGCCCATCTCTCAAGGATCCCGTCCTTGTCAGTGATTAGGGTAGAACAACCAGCACTGAGGAGTGGAGCAGATCCAGAGGTGGTGGGACCATAGACTTCTTTCAGGCCGTTATAGAAGTTCTTCATGTCGTTCCTGTCTGCAAAGCCCTGGATCTCATCAGCTTTGTTGCTCAACCAGGAATCCTGCATCTGCTGCAGCTTCAGCTGGATGGTGCTGTGTGTTCTCTTCAGTATGTCTTTCTTTGACTGTCACTTGGGATCTTCAATGTGGGCTCTGTAGGCTTGGCGTTTGTCTTCCAGCAGCTGCTTGATCTCAGTGCAGTTCTCATCAAACCAGTCTTAGTGCTTCCTGGCAGAAGGCCCCAGGCACTCCATGGCAGTGTTGTACACCGTCTCATGCAGTGCGCCCCCTGCTGCCTCCACATTCTGGTTGTCCAGCACAGTGGACTCAAGGCGTTCCTCCAGGGTGTCAGCAAAGCTCTGCTTGATGTTGCCTAGCTCCAGCTTGTTGACATTCAGGCATCTGGGTGCTTTCATGCCCTGAGGCCGTCTCTTGGGCTGGATGCGGAGGTTGAGTTTGGAGACGATAAGGCGGTGGTCTGTCCAGCACTCGGCGCCGCACATGGCCCTTGTGACTCGTACGTCCTGCCTGTCCCTCTTCCTGACGATGACAAAGTCGATGAGATGCCAATGCCCAGAGCGAGGATGCATCCATGACGTCCTGTTACGGGTAGTGAGGCAGAAGACGGTGTTTGTGATAAGAAGGTCGTGCTCGGCACATGTCTGGCGAAGTAGTTGACCATTGCTGTTACAGTTGCCAACCCCATGCTTCCCAATCACGCCTTCCCAGGAGGTGCTGTGACAGCCAACTCTCGCGTTAAAATCACCAAGAATGATGAGTTTGTCTGCATTGGGAACAGTGGTGATGACAGCGTTCAGGTCCTCGTAGAACTTGTCCTAGATCTCATCCGGGTTGGTCATGGTGGGCGCGTAGGCGCTGACAATGGTGGTAAACTTCTTCCCGTTGCATAAAGGGAGTTTCATCGTCATCAGGCGATTGTTCACTCCTTTTGGGGGGCCAGCCAGCTTGCCAATGAGGGTTGTCTTCACTGCAAAGCCAACTCCAGCCTCACGTCTCTCTTCAGGTCCACGACCACTCCAAAAGAAGGTGTAGCCTGCGCCTCGCTCACAGAGTTCACCTTCTTCTGCCAGTCTGGTCTCACTTAAGGCAGCGATGTCGATGTTGAACCTGGCTAGTTCACTCGCAATGAGTGCTGTGTGTCTCTGTGGTCTGTCCGAGTTGCCTCTGTCCAGAAGTGTACGCATGTTCCATGTGGCAATGGTCAATGGGGTGCTCCTTGTTTTCTTCTTTCTTTCCTTTGTGTGTCGACCGCTTGAGTAGTGTCCCCATCAGCCGTGGTATGCTGACTAGGGTGGTGTGGAGCAGGCAATGTTTAGGGCACCTTTTCTAGCCCCTTCCTCATGCCATGGAGGTGAGCAGTGCTGTCCTGAAGAGGGCTGCTCAGTCGCTCAGGGGGCTGCCGATCTCTACCGCTGCTCCAGTCAGTGAAAAATGACCCTATGGCCTGAGCCGCCTGTGTGCAGGTCCGCGGCTACGACTGCCAGTGTACCCACATCTGTCGCTTCGTCGCTCACCTGTCGCCACAGGGCTTGGGGAAAATGATAGTATGGGATGAAGGATGACTGATGACTTGCGCGATGACTTTGTTTATAGTGAGGAGGAGTTGCGCACTGTCGACCTCACTCTCTTGTCCGAGACCGTCTGTATCCAGCGGCAAGACAAGGTCAAGACGACTGAAGATGGAAACGGATGCAGTGGATGACCAGGATGTCCTATGTGCCTCATCCTGCCCTCAGCACTCCACAGTGCTCTGCTGCAACCGCCTTCCTCTCCGTTGAACCATGAAGGTTTCTTCTGCAGAGTCCGCCGGATCCAGTCTTCACATGCTTGGGTAGACAAGCCCTAACTCACTGAGGGTTTGAGACCCGTCGGCTACCCTCACCTAGTTTAGCCAGCCTGTCAAAGCCGTTGCCCGGGGGTTGGGTGCTGCCGCATGCTAGCAGCTTCTAGGACCCAAAAGTGAGAGCTGGGTGCCGGTGGGGACCAACAGAGGACGAACCACTCCCGGAAGAGCGTGACAAGCCCCCGCCTCTAGAGGTACTACCCCTCCCGTGCACCCCCTAACTGTAATAATACGTATACAATAATACGTATACAATACAATAACGCTATAAATAAATAACAACAAGGACAACAGGGATGGGCGTGGTGGAGAGCTGAAGGAAGAATGGACAAGGGGAAGAGTCAAGAAGGTAGGGGAGGCTGACTGAACAATTGTATTGTGAAAGTGATAGTGAAGACAGACACAGAGAGACTGACAGGGGATGAGAGAGGCATGTACATACCTACATTAGTTACAATCTATATATATATATATATCATTACATGTTTGTTGTTTATAATTGATATGTGTCACAAAATAGAGGTAAGACAGACAGAGAACTCAGAACTTAGATTCAGAAGTAAAAACATTTTTTATTCAAGAGAGAGAGGGGGACAGAGAGAGAATCTGAGAAAATCACACACACACACACACACACACACACAAACAAACCTGAAGACAAGTACCATAAGACTCACATGAGTCACAGCACAGACTGTCAGACACTAAAATTGGGAGTGACAGAGAGACAGACAGAGAGGGAGAAAGATAAGAGGTGGGGATGGGTGGAGTTCTTGAGAGTGAGAAAGAAAATGAAGAAATGAGTCTTAAGAGTGATGCAAGAATCATTAAGACCCCCTCTCCCCACCCAATTTAACAGAGTATGACTGCCAACATGGTGGGGGTAAAAATGGTCACACGCATGAAACCCCACTTGTGAATATGAGTGAACGTGGGAGTCGCAGCCCACTTACGAAAAAGAAGAAGAGAATCATTTAGAATGTGCAGGGTTTTTTTGTTTTTTTTGGGTTTTTTTTGCAATTGGTAGCACTCCGAGTTTGACATCATCATCAGAAATAAAGTGTTCTAAGACTAAAATCAATAACATCTAATGATCTGTGGAAAAAATGTACACACACACACACACACACACTTTGTCATTCTGAGTCAAATATGTATAATTTTAAGCTTGATCTGTACTGCCTGCACTGATTATGAGCTGAAGGTTTTGACAACTTAAGCACTGCTGAAATAAACATCAATAAGAACATTCACCACACTGAAATAAATTCACAACATCCTGTAGAAATCAAATATCAATGTTTTGCCAGACCCTTCCCCTCCCCCCTCCTCCCCATCACCCCCCTTATTCTTCAGAACAGAAAAATAGACCAATGGCAGAACTAGTTATCACCATACCAATGATTATAAAGTGTTTTTGTTGCCTCAAAGTCTTGTCTTAAAAAAAAAAAGGGGGTTTAAAAAAAAGACAGAAATAATGTTCAAAATTAGACTTTTTCTGATGGATTGTATCCCATGCCGTCTGTCTAGCTCTGTGTACCATTGCTGTCATTTTCTGTACCTTACTTGTTTTGATTAATTGTATTCTGTCATTATATTCTGTGTCCAATTCCTAAACTACTGCTACTAATGTTAGCACATGGTACTCTATCCCCTGCATGAGGGAGTAATGTTCAAAACAACTGAGTAAATTCACTGAAGAACCTCAGCTGCTACCATCAGACATCAAAGAGTGCAAGACAAACATGTTGTTAGTGTTTGTGTCCAGTACTGACCTGGAGTGGTGAATATATGCATCTTTAATTAAACTAATTAAAGGACTCAAACATTAAAACTACCCAATATCAAGTACATTAAACTGTCAATACAAAGTTTATACCGTCCTGGAGTAGAACAAAATATGTCTATGTAACCATGAGCACTATACGGGTTGAAAGGAATCTGCAGGTGGTCAAACCTTTTGGACATCATTTTATTTAATTGATAATGATGCTACAACACATAATTTCTGCTACAGCGCTATGGTTTATTGTTACTTGTTAAGCATCTTCCTTTGAATAACAAGTGTCACATAATATCTTATGAGCCCTGCCCTCGGGATTCTATGCGCAGGGCGTGGTCTGACACACCTACTGCATGTAAACGCCTTGATCCTTTTTTGTTCTATCCTTATTGACGAGAATGACAAATAATCATTTGGCATTCACTTACTTTTCTGTCGACGAACTGACACGCTACTTCCTTCAGGGCGGCAATCGTCATGTCAGGCTCGGCAACCGCCTGCTCCCGCATAAAGCCAATCTGCATCCAAAAGATACATCTCCCCTTCACCTGTTCCTCCGACATTTTCCCACATGCGTATGTTTATATCCTGTCGTTATGTACAGGGTAGCCGTCCGAGGTTTATCAAAACACGTTTCGTGTCGTTCTGTCACAGCGAACACCAAAGCAGCATCGGCGAGTAAAACCAGTGTGAAGCAATGTTGACAGTGACACACTGTGACACTGACAGCACTTTCACTCCTTGCAAACTTCTGTGAACTGTGCCGTCTGCTGTCTTCAGCGCCGCGACGCCCTAGCCCACACGGCGCTAGCCATGGAGAGCAAACCTACATCTCAGAGCAAGCCAGCCGGAGACATGACAGCAGGAAAAGAAACTGAACTGTCTTGTTACGTCAATGCAAACGAAAGACGGGGGGAAAGTTAAAACAGACCCTCGCTTTGTCACGAGACGCACCGCATGCACACACACACAAATGTTTCAATCGCATCAGTGCGTTGCACATATATGTCGTGAACTATTGTATACAATTAATGAATTATTGAAAATCTATGAGTTTCTTACGTCGCTTATACATACCACTGCATGTTATGTCATAAACAAATTCTTTATATAAAGTACATTTTACGACAAATATAATTCTTGCTGCCAGCAGACAACAGACGTCACAAATATGGCTTCATGCTCAGATTCGGTGTCGGAAAGTCACACAAACAGCCTGTCAAACCGCTCCGACAGCCATACAGGAAGCGAATTTGAACCGAATGAAATCAAGGGTTACTTAATGAAAAGAGCACGGGTAACTAGAAAATGGAAACGTGTGTATTTCGTGCTGAAAAACTGCGATCTTTTCTACTACAGATCAGGAGAGCCCACAGCCGCTGAGGTAAGGGTGTTATTTGTAGCAAGCATCATGTCATTGATGACCCTTTCCGCTTGTAACTTCATGTTTGACAGTTGTGTGAGTTTTTCATTGCCTGTTGGTGTAATTCGAGACACTGACTATTTAATGCATTGAAAGAGTTTTGTATTGGGCGATATCTGTTGCAAGTGTTGTCTTAGGGCCGTTGACGAATGTTTTTTGTTTGTCTTTTTGTGTCACTGGTCGTCGCGATCAGTCAAGGAGATCGAGCAGTGGATGCGGTCATACCGCTCTTGTATGACGCTGCGACTGCGACACGGAATGGGTTCAAATGAGCCGTTACGGACTGGTTCAGCAGTTGATGACTGCACAATGGCCCAGTAGTTGCCTTAGGATCTTGTTCAAAGTCATGCGGGGCCGTTGTGACAGTCAAACATAGTAAAGGCGAGAAACATAACCTGTTCATTTTCTTTACAGGGAAATTCGTTCAAGGGTAATGTCGCATTTTAGCATCCCAAAATCCTCCTTTTAGGTTGTTCCACAGATTTTTTTTCATTACTTAGCACGGATCTTGGGTGTCTTACGTTTTTATCTATTCTTAATAAAGTGTGTGTGTGTGTGTGTGTGTGTGTGTGTGTGTGTGTGTGTGATTTGTGCTTGCTTTGACTTGTGTCCATTTAATTCATATCCTGTTGTATAAACATTTGCATCTTTTTCATCACTTGTGTGCTGCATTCCACCTTTCACTCCCCATGTTTACTTATAGAGCTCTGCAAGTGGGCTTTTCATGTGGTTGAAACTCTGCTTTTGGCATTGTTTTGCTGGGTGTATTTGTGTTTCCTTCATCCACCAAACAGTAGCATGGATTGTGAGATATATTCAACATGTGTGTTTGATTGTCTGCATGCATGTTTGATATATTAACATGAAGTGTGTTTAGGCACTAGCAGATCTGCACACCATAAGTTAACCTTGAAGACTGCTAAAACAAATCACCATGCTAAAACTAACATACATAATACTATTATCCATTAATGCACACATACATGTGCAAGCAAACACACACACACACACACACACATACACAAGCATGCACACACACAAGCATGCACACAGCACACACACACACACACACACACAATCACACCAAACTAAGAATATAAAGAGGGAGGGGAACAGCACTTAGCATAGCTGAATATATAGAGCTCTTTTTTTATATTCTGTATGTGGTGTCATATACTGTACTATGTCAAAGTGATGCAAACATGGCCTATCGGTTTGCCCTGCTTTGCCAGTTTTCACGTAGCGGCTAACAGTGAAAAGACAACAGCAATTAGCATAGCTGAATAGAGCTCTCAGTACAAATTCCCAAATTGTCTTCATTATGCCTTTCTAGCTGGCCAGTTTCAGATTTCATGTTATTTTGTTATGGTGCTCTCTGTGCTGAAGTAGAGCTCTTTGTTACTAAATGTTTAGCTAATCTTTTTTCCTCTGCCCCTCTCTCACCCAGTGTGGTATAATTTATACTTGATACATCAAGGACTTTATAGCCTAAAATGCAAAATACAAAACCATGAGGAGGATGCATGATCCCAGCTGGTGGTAATAGTGTTTTTGCCCACATAAGTGCACATGTATACAGGTATACACATGTGTTTTAGTGCATGCTTATGCCAGTGTGGGATAAACATAAATTTTCTATAGTTCTGAGGATGATAGCTATGTACTTGAGAGAAAACATGTGCTTTCTCTCATTTTGTTCTCACCCTTTATACATTTCTAGACCTGTCTGCACTGCTGAGTTCTCAGAAAACACTCATCAGATCAAAGTGCATGAAAAATAGCAGCAAACTGAAAGGGGAAGAGCATCGCAGCCATATATTCAGTTTGTTTGCTTCAGTGTATTATATAATGTGGCATGCAAATGCCAGTGGGTTGCATTTGTGTGGGAAAGAGAGAAAAAAATATCTTCCTTGATACTTTGCATGTGTCATGAAAAAAGGAATTTTGTTGCTACTTACACTTATGTGTGTTTGTGTGTGTGTGTGTGTGTGTGTGTGTGTGTGTGTGTGTGTTTGTTGGTGTGTGTGTGGGGGGGGGGGGGGGGGGGGCACACATGTATTCATGCATATGCGTATGCATAAATACATGCATTTTTTGTGTGTTGCGCTTGTGGTTCTGTATCATCAAGCGTGTGTATATATATACATGTGTTATACACTATGTGTGTATATAGATCTGCGTAAGTGACTGTGTGGGTATCAGACTTTCACTTGTGTGTGTGTGTGTGTGTGTGTGTGTGTGTTAGTGTTAGGAAAGCACAAAAATGGCAAGTGATCTAGTTATTGATAAACTGTTATGCAATCAGTATCACATGTATGAATGTACATTTATTTGTTATAAAAACTTGTGTGGTGCTTTTAACAAAGTCCAAATTTTTCATATGAAAAATAACAACAACAAATTCTTAAAGCTAGAGCCAAGACAGGAAAGAGGAAATATTTTCATTCATATGTGCAGGCAAAACCAAAGAGGATTCCTTTGTCCAACGCCGACATATCTGAAAGCAGTGTGGACAAGAAACAGTACGCTTTCCGCATCAGGAGCAAAGAAAATGGCCGAACACATTACATTCAAGCGGACGATGAGATCAGTCAGAACTGCTGGATGCAGGCAATTTGCTTTGCAAAGGCTGCTGGGAATGATGGCTCGGCATCTTCGGCTTGCGTGATACAGTAGTCGTATTTGTTATAATGTGTGTGCATGTGAATGTATGCTTACGTGCACGAGATGGAGAAGATTTGTTCTCAGTGTGTGTGTGTGTGTGTGTGTGTGTGTGTGTGTGTGTGTGTACAGTCATGGTTGAATTACTGTATGGAACATTTGAAAGAAAATAATCATCTGTGTAATTATTTTCGCACTTACCAAGTTGTAAATTTGTGAATTGTGGACTAATTCTTTTTCTTTCTTTTTAACTTTATTTAATAGTGCCTGTAAGAAGTTTTGTTTTGAATTCAGAATATTCTTAGTGTTATCATAGCATTCTGATATTGCAGATAATCCCAGGCAGTCCAATCATAAAACAAAATATATAACAACACTACAAGCAAAGAGAGACCAAATTCTACTGGTCTCCGAGAAGACAACACACTAAGAAAAAAAAAATGTAGTCAGGTTTTTTTTCATTCATTGCATAAGTTTTTTTTTTATGCTTATGAGGTATTTTGCTATTGGTTAAGTGATGTGTTAACTGAGGTTTTTTTTTTTCAGGATTTTTCCTTTCTTTCTTTCCCTTTTTTTTTTCTTCTTCTTCTTCTTCTTTTTTTTTTTGTCAATGAAGAATTTTCAGTTGAAACTTGTAATTTGATAGTGGTAAACCGGTGTACGTTGACTGATACGATTGTGCATTCTGTGATTCCTGAATATGGCTTTTGAAAGTCTATGTGTATGTATGTGTGTGTGAGAGAGAGATGGTGCTTGAACATGGTGTTGAGAGGAACTGTTTTTTGTATCACTACAGAAATGATGATGACAGTTGCAAGTGAAAGTTGTCATTTTTGAGTACTGCGAATGTCAAAGAAGACTTAAGCCAGTAAAAGGAAAGCCCATGCTGGTGTCATTTATTTCATAAAGAAGCTCTTTTTTTCTTTATATTGTCTTTGGCCATTATTTTGTCGCAAGTTTTGAAATGCAGATTCTGTGGTACTGTTATGAGACGGAAGATATGAAGTCATTCAGTGTAACTAATGTGGAACCCATTTTGTATTAGTATAAACTTTTTTTTTTCTTTTTATTTATTCAGGCAAGGGCCCTTTTGCATGCATATAAATATATCATCACAAACTAACCCAGGTTCACTCTTCTGAATGAGTGGAGGTTTTATGTTGTTGTGGTTACAAGCATCAGATGTTTTGGTCAGCAAACTAGGCATACAGTTTTGTTGTTTTTGGTGCTGTATTTCCCTTCTTGCTTTGTTCAAATGGCCCAAATCTGAGAGGTTGAAGGAATCTTGTAATGTTGTTAGCAAATAATTGGCAGATTTACAACTTGTTACAGGGCATAAGTGTTAGAATTTGGCACGAGCAACATAGATAAAACAATTTTTTAAAGTCATTCATGACTGAGTAATTTGGTTGCTGTACTGCTTCTACAAAGTCCTTGATATTCTTTTTAACCAATTTTCTTGGTATGCAACAGTGACAATAGTGTGTGTAAGTCTTATGCTGTATATGACTGAATGAATACTGGCAGATTTACAAATGTCTTACATGAAGAAGGGTTTTGTTTTCATTTTAAGTGTCAGCTTAAGAAGTGTCGTGTTTTTGCAGGCTTCTGTGTTTTAAGGCAAACTTACTGGTGGCTTATCTTTGTCCACTATGCACTTTTAAATCAGTAGAAACAGCTCAGGCTTTTTGTGCAATAGTTTTCTGTGACATGAGAATATGAAAGTGACAGTTAAAACGGATGTTTTTGAATTGACCAATAGGATCTTCAGACTAATAAAAATGAGGATCATTGAACTTGTAGTAAGCAAGTTTACAGGCTACCTAGGATTGCAGCTTCAGTAAAGGTTTTGTTACCTCTGTCAAATATGTATGAATATTCTGTATGGGCCCAACATGTGATGCTAACTTCTCATTGTGATCATATGTATTTTTTCGAGTCTACTGTTGTGCATTATGAACAGTGGTAGTGCTTTTGTGCCATGGCAAGAATGCTGATGATATGTGAATCAGTTGCAGTTTTTGTATCCCAGATTCATGTTTTGTTGGTTTTTTTCTGTTTACTACTTATGTATACGTTGCAGATTGTGCTTGGTAGTAAACATGTAATGTGATGTGAAAGTTTTGACAATGATTTCCTGGTGCTGAGTGTCATGTTCTGTGCTCTGTTGTCTGTTTCCCAGGTGTCAAGAGACTGAACAAGGGAGAGTATTATCTGAAATGTTTGTTTTGGTTTCTTTTGATATTTGGCAGGGTGGGAGGGTGAAGGGAAGTGTGAGACTGTGCATGGATGTGTGAAAGAAAAAAAAATTGTGATGTTGAAGAATTTTACCAGCTTTGCTGTATAATGTTGCATGTGTGCCAAATGTTGGGTCAGATAATGTGTGGTAAGATTTGTGATTGTGCAGTTCTGCTGTGATGTGCACAGACAAGGATTGCTATGTGTACAGACATGAGTGTGCATGCAGTACACATGGTGTTGTCAGGCAAAAAAGGTGTTGTTGTGTGCACCCAGCAGTACCACAACAGTAAAAAATGTGAAGGGTGAGAATGGTTTTCAACTGTACTGCACTAAAACACTTGACATTGGGAAGCAAAAAGGCTCACAGTTGAATTTGTGCAAAGTAAGTCTTGGGTCCACAAAGAAATAGTCCCACATGGGTTGACCAATAGTTAAACAGAAGAACTAAACTGTGAATTTAAAAAAAAATTGCCATCAAGCCCATCATGAAAATCATGTATTATCATATGTTGTATGGAGTCATGTTTTGCACTTGAGCACATTTATTGTTCAGACTGCTTCTCCCCATTTTTGTTTGAAATTTATCTGAACAACAAGTGTTGGATTTGTTTGTAAAGTTGACAAGTCAACTGAAACCTGGTCACATTGTGTTGTGTTTCTCATGCATCTCAAAAGTTTAGTGTTTTTTTTCAATTTCTTGTCTGTCTTCTCAAGAAATTGTGGTGTGGACTGTTGATCAATTTCTGCCCAAGAATATTGATGGGAAATGCACACATGCATGGATCTTCATGAGAAAACAATTGGAATAAAGACATTTGGAGCTGGTACCCATTTTCGTCATTGGCGGTCATCATTTGATTGTTTGCTACTGAATCATTTGTTTCATATCTCTATACATACCATGACACTGAATGATTGATAAATGCAAATGTGGCCTTATCGCTGAACGACAAAAGTTATTTGACAGGATCTACATCCAATAATGAACTAGTTTTATCGATGAGTACAAACAAAGCTGTGGAAACCATCTCTTTTTTTCTTTTTTCTTGTTTCACATATGAAGGAAAAAGTGCTTGATGTGAAGGGACACAGTCTGTTGTTTTGATCTCAATGGCAAATCAGAAAAACAGTTGTCAGAACAAATAGAATATTTGTATGCCTTGGCTGCCCACTTTATTTGTTCTTGTAGCTGCTTGAATATATAGTTAGTTGGTATGGTGATAAGCTTTGTTGAAGGATTTTTAACAGGGTTAGATTTTTGTGGTGTAGTGCTACCTTTACAATTATGTGTTACTTGTTCGTTTGTTTTTTACTTCGTTATGTTGTCATGTTCATACACCATTCAAGTAATAAATTATGACTAGTGGTCACTGGGAGTTTAATCTGTTAATGAAATAGAGCTTGGACTTGTTTATTTGTGAATAAATGTCAGCTTCTGGAAGTTTCTCCTTTACTTATTTTTGTTTCAGAAAGTACTTTTGTACTGGCCTTGCCGTGTGAAATCTTTACTGACTGACTGACTCTACTGATTAGTTAGATACAATTTCATGTTTGTTCTATTTTAGCTCTTTTGTCTTTTGTATTAATCAGTTTGTTGTGCATTGATCACCTTGCTGTTTAGGGAATTTCTGTCAAATGGCATGCTAGCTTTGTAGGGGGACAACTTTTTTTCTTTCCTTTTTTTTTTATTAAAAAAATGGAAGTTATAAGGAGACAATAAGTGATGTGAAGAATATCTGTTTGGTTCTGCTTCCGGACTACTCTTTATTTTATTTTATTTTACTTATCTGGTCAGTGCAGTTGGTTGCACTGAGAACATGGTAGTTGATGGATTGGATACCTGTTTTGAACACACCTAACAATTGATAATGCATGCAGCATACAAAATGAAACTGTTCCAGCCTCCTTGCAACCCGTGTGAGAAAACTCGTCAGATTTCTGTTCATATGACTGGAAGGAAATCAAGTACATTTTTGTTAAAATCCAATTTGATTAGTAATGTTACAGTTATGTATCATCCATTTTTCTCCATTCCACTTTTTATAGACTCTCTCTCTCTGTTTATGCTTGGTCCCTTAATCACTTTGACTGTTACATAAGTTGATTGCTTTTCTGTGTGTGATTGCTTTTCTCTCTCTCTCTGTCTGTCTGTCTGTCTGTCTCTCTCTCTCTCTCTCTCTCTCTCTGTATGTGTATGTGTGTGTGTTATCTTAAGGTATGAATATTCATTTTTATGTTTGTCAAATTTTTCCACTAAAAGACAATTTTGCTATCATGAACAACTCACACACAACTTCTCAGGTAATGATAAATAAGCATGAGAATGTTTGTGACATGAGAAAATCATTGCTCTTGCAGTACTCTTTTTTTTTTCTTTTTCATTTTCCATATCATGTGAGCATGAAAGAATAACCAAGGTCGCATATAACTGGAATGTATTGGCTTACCATTCTGTTAAACAAGGCCCTGTTTGAATGTGAAATATTAATTACTGTATGATTTATTCATTTTATTCTATTTAACCAAGTGCCAAAATGCTTTTTTTTTTTAAACTGTGTGTTAGTTTTGCATATTTTAGAACTCAAGCGTCATAATTTTCCTGAAAGTTTTGCAACATTGTTTTTTTTTTTGTTTGTTTTTTTTGTGTGTGTGAGCCCTGTCTTGTTGCCTGTGTCAATATGGATGAAATATATGATATGACTTGTGACAGCCAAGAATCGATTTTTTAAAAGAACGTTTAAAAAAATACCAGTGATGGTGGTGATATTTTCTCACAAGCCTTCAGTCTTGTCCTGCTACTGTCCCTAGGCATAAAGTTTTCCTAACACATCTCACCTGAGGTAAGGTTAAAATGGTAAAAAAATGGTTTAGAATCAAAGGTACATTAAGATGAAGATAAAAGCGACCTTTCGAGTCATAAACTCTTTTGTCAAGTGGAGAGGTGAAGAAGTGTTGGCAGGTCTCAGCAGCCTGTATTGAAGAGGTGAGTATATCTCAATAGCTGGAAACTTCTGCTCTGCTCACTGTGTTGTTGGAGGAGAGGGGGCTGGTGGGAGGAAGATGGGGGTGGGGCGCAAGGAGAGGAGGGTGGATGGGAAGGAGGGGAGAGGGGGTGGGGGACAGGGGTGGGGGGGCTGTCTGTGGGGAGGGGGGAATGGAGGAAGGGAAGGGGAATGGGAGGGAGAAGAAGGGACGAAAACTAGTGTCACTCTCTGACATTGATTCCATGGGGTTGCACTGTGCTAAGGCTGGAGATGATCTGACTTTCCATAAATTTCCTGTGTAGGCAGTCGCCACGGCTGTTGCACCAAAGTGCTGCCACTGATATATGCGAAACGTTGTGTTGCCTGGAGTTAGTGGTTTCCTACTGGGGTGTCTTTTCTAGCAAGTATGTTGTGTCCCTGTGTTGTTTGAAGCGGTCGTTGAGGGTTCTGTAAGTCTCACCTATATATATTTCTTCATCTTAAGGTACCTTTGATTTTAAACCATTTTTTTTTTACCCTTTTAACCTTGTTTTAAAGGGTCCAGCAGTCACCATTTGTTCATCACCTGAGGTAAGTCACTAAAGAAGGTTAAAACTTGCAACAAAGAAAACATACTGGAATTATTTGTTGTCTTCTTAGATGCACACAGCAGAACCAAGAAAGGGTTTCTGTGTTTCAGAATCCAGAAATGTCTTGTGCCAAGGTCATCAGCGTTAGTCAGTGATGGTTTTTGTCTTCACATCTTTTATCAAAGTGTTTATGAGAATAAATTTGAAAATAGTCATTCTGTCTGTCTTGCTGAATGAATGTTACCTGGTCTTAAGTCAAAAGCCTTGTCTTCATTTGCATGTGAATGAATATTTTATTTTATTACAATATTGAAGTGTACAACTACATGGTGTTTGTTTTTCAGTCTACTAAATGAATTACAATGTGCATGATGCCATTCTTTGCTGTGTGTTATAAAATGCTGTTGTTGTTGTTTTTTTAACATGAATTTATATCAATTGCTAAATATGACAATGATTTTTTTCATAATTGCTTGTGCATCTAGTTTTTATTAATGTGAATTGATAAAAATTGCTAAGTACTGTTACCAACAGCTTGCTAATGAATGTTTTGTGCAATGTTTGTCTGATTTGACCAGTCTTCTCCATGGGTGCTTTGTTCAGCTTGTCTGATGTTTCAATGGCTAATTGCTTTGGGGCCATTTAATGTGGACATCCACTTTCAGTTTCTGCATGTGAAGCTTCCTCCATGTGTCTGCAAATAGGTGGAGACTGCTCCTTTCGTGTCACTGAAGCTGCGCAGATTTTCTTAACTGAACCCTTTTCACATTCAGGTCAGCGTTGAACTTTGCCTGGTGGTAAAGAGAGTTGTTTTCTCTTTGTGCAAACATTGATGTATTATAGATAGCAGAGCAAGGATATTTTCATTTTCACTGCTGCTCTGGGTTTTTTTTTTCCTGTTCAGTGGCAGTTACTCAGCCCATCATAGTAACATAGCATTATTTATTTATGATTTTCACTCACAGCCCAGCTGATCCCACAGGGTCATATCAGGGCAAAGACACTGTCAGTATTGATGGCATAAAGTCTGTCTTGCAAAGAAACCAAGGCAGTATCTCTTGACATTGACCTTTCCATTAGTTTTTTCACAAAAGGATAAAAACAAAATAAAAAAAAAAGATTAAAAAGGAAAAAAAAAAAAAATCAGAACACAAACATAACAATACATGTAATTACATTTGACAGATACACCAAACTATGTAGAAAAAAGAAAAAAAAGCAGCATGCAACTCGAATGACACAAAAAAGATTCACAGATAAATATCATGGCAAGATTGCGCATTATTATTGGGGGGGGGGGGGGGAGGCAACACTGCAAGACAACATCAGATGCATGGGAAACAAGGATCAGTTTAACTTTTTCTGATAGGAAGGGGGAGTGACTCATATCGACAGATGTGTTTTCATGTAGTGGGTTGCTCCCCACCGTTCTCTGCTTTGACTTTACCAATGCAAGTTGTTCGTCGAGAGAAACAGATTCAACTTTCAAAGTTAGATCCAGGAAGTTATCTGTTCATTCTTGGCTAGAAAATGTGAAAAGGTAGAAGCTGAACTGGCTTCTATTTTTCTCTCTCCAAGAATCAGTCAGTTGAAAAGTTGTATATGACAGACATTGTGGAATCTGACAGGTCATGCTAAGTTTTGTTGTTGTAAATGTGAATGGTTGACCAGGATATGTACTAGGCAGATTTACTGTTGCAGACTGTGTAGAATTATGAGAATTGAGACCGCAACATTCAGACTGTGCTGAGAATTGAGTCCGCAGCATCCAAACTCTGCTGAGAACTGGGACTGTAGCATTCAGACTGCGCTGAGAATTGACACTGTAGCATTCAGACTGCGCTGAGAATTGAGACCGTAGCATTCAGACTTTGCAGAGAATTGAATCTGTAGCATTCAGACTGTGCTGAGAATTGAGATTAGCATCCAGACTGTGCTCAGAATTGATACTAACATTCAGACTGTGATGAGACTGTTGCATTGAGTCTGTGCTGAGAATTGAGACTGCAGTATTCCAACTGTGCTGAGAATTGGGACTGCAGCATTCAGACTGTGCTGAGAATTGGGACTGTAGCATTCAGACTGTGTTGAGAATTGAGACTAGCATTCAGACTGTGCTGAGAATTAATTGAGACAAGCAACAGACTGTACTGAAAATTGAGACTAGCATTCTGACTGTGCAGAGAATTGAGACTGTAGTATTCAGGCTGTGCTGAGAATTGAGACTGTTGCATTTAGACTTTGCTGAAAATTGCGGTTAGCAACAGACTCTGCTGAGAACTGAGAATAGAGACTAGCAACAGACTGTGCTGAGAATTGAGACAAGCAGCAGACTGTGCTGAAAATTGAGACTAGCACTCTGTGCAGAGAATTAAGACTATAGAATTCAGACTGGGCTAAGAATAAGACTATCATTCAGACTATGCTGAAAAATGAAACTGTAGCATTCAGACTGTGCTGAGGATGTAGCATTCAGACTGCGCTGAGAATGTAGCATTCAGACTGTGCTGAGAATTGAGACTGTGGCATCCAGACTGTGCTGAGAATTGAGTGTCGTAGCAAAAGACTGGAGAGAGTAGAGGGGGGGTTGCTGCTGGTGAGAAGTGCTGCAAGGGTGGTTCAAGGGATTGGTTTCTGTTTTGTTCTATCATTTATTTGTCAGAAATCATCTTTTATTCTGTGGTTAAATTGTTGTTTTTGAAGTGGTGTCACTCCTGTCGTCATCCATTCTTAGCACAGATAATTGTTGTTTAGCACAACCTGTTCATGATCCCTTTCCTGTTGTCTCATGATGAACTTGAAAAAACAGACGTTGAAAAATAATAGTTGTGCACGTGTGTGTTTGTGTGTGTGTGTGTGTGCTCTTGTGCAATTTTCCCCCTAGTGTCTTACATTAGTTTTGTGTGCATTTGGATACATGAGTTTGTGCATGCAAGTTTGCATTACATACGATTCAAAATGTAACATGTGATACATTGACAGTTTTTATCCCTGTGCATGTTGTTTACAAATTTTTCATTACTTGACCAAGCAGTCAACAATTTTGAATGGCTCTCCAGGGAGTTTAGCTCTTATTTTAGCCCCATCAAAAGTTGCAAATACTGATGTTATTTTAATGGGATTCAATTCTGAATGATTTGTCAGGTCTGTTTAATTTGGGTCCATGAAAGTTGAAAAGATTGATGTTTTGGTGATGGGATTTGATTCTCTATGATGATCATCAGATGATGAATAATAAGAAGGATAAGGACAATCTGGTAAAATCTATGTTATCTCAAAGGGAGTGCAGCTTCTGGTGACAGCAGTTGTTTCAGAGGTCACATGCCACCAGAAAGCAAGAACAAACAGAAATCATCATTGTTTGAAGCGTGCTCAGTAAAAACCTATAATAGGGATGAATTAGATGAGAATTTTTATGGCAATGAATTAATTCCACAGTTTAATGCAGAAAAAATCTTGGAACTTGAGGAAATGAAGATTATTGAGCTTAAAACATTGTGGTTTTTATGTATTTTTCCCCCTAACTTTTTTTCTTATTGGGCTTAAACATGTTTGTTTTTTTGTTTTCTTTTAAAGAATTTTCTTCAGAGATTCATGTCTGTGTGTGCACGATGCTGTTTGTTGTGATGTGAAAAACAATTGCCTGTGTGTGCATTTCTCCAACAGAAGCCAGATTGTGTTCTCAGATCTTCTTAACTTAGATTGTGTTCACTTCTTTTTTTAAAATTTCTTATATCAAAGCTGATCTGGATCGACCACTGATAAAAATGCTTGATTTCCCCCTGAGCCTTTTCACATGCTTTTGTCATCATCTTCATCATAAACGATAGTGATAAGGTTTTATTATTTCTTTTTCTATATTAATGTATCACACAAACATCGTACAGGCTATGAAGTCTGATCAGTGTGTTGGGTCTATGCGGAGGTCTAGCATCTGCTGTCCAACATATTGAACATGTTTAGATAAAAAAATTTAAAAATAAGAAAGATGAAAAACTCTGGGGTTTACTTTGCAGTCAAGTAATGTTCATGCTTGCCTGAAGTTGGCTAAACAACTGTATTTGTGTTCTTCAGTTTAACTTCTGTTAACATACAGTAATGATAGGTAACAACCAGTTTTATCTGGCACACCAAGTTAATAGATGTGAGGACATATGTGCACGTGTGTGGGGTGGAACGTGAAGGGATAGGGGTGAAACAGTGAATATATACCCAGAATAAAGATTTGATCATCTTTGCACATTCTCGGACTTAACAGATTGAAGTGCCGTTAAATGCCTGATGTGAAGCTTTTTAACTGTTGTTGTTTTGAAGGTCTTTGAGCGTGAGAGAATGACTCAGTGTTTTGGTGGTTTAATCAGGTCACATAAAGCCCTTTTTTATGATTTCTTATCAAAATATTTATACCTTGCTGAATGGATATGATGGAGTAAAACTCAAGAGACATAGATGACCAACAGTCAGTGTGAGACCAATTTTTCCGTGTGTGCTTTTCTTTTCTTTTTCTTTTGTTTTTTAACATACTTTTTGATTTTAATGGCTGTTCTTCAGTTGATTGGTGGAAGCATGGCTTTTATATTTAATGAATGCTTCAGACAGTAGAGGATATAATCATTGGGGCAATGGCTAATGCTCAAGTTTGTATTTATTTATACATGTACACACTCATTTCTGTATATTTTGTTTAATTGCGAGTGGTTTCAGGTTTGAGTGTGATATTGGTACATACTGAATCATGATAACAGCATGTTTTTGTGGAGCTGTGTTTTTTTGTGTTTGTTTTTATTTCATGCCTTCTCTCCCTACTCTCCTACCTCTCTTATTCCGTATGCTGCAGTTCAGTTTAAATATCCCAGGCGGAAATAATTGTAGTCAGAGTGTGAGTGTGTGTATTCTGTTTACACAAATTTAATCTGATAAATCAGGAATTTGTACCTTTGAGTTAATCAGATAAAGTGAAACCCAGAGGACATGTGAACATGAATAAACTTACTTGTGATAGAAGGCAGTTCTTCGTGGTTGTATAAATTCTCTTCTTACATTCCCCACTTTCATTTCACTTCTGCCTTTGCTTGTTTGTGTGTGCGTGCATGCATGTGTGAGTGCGTATGTGCTTGTGTCTGTTACTAAGTATATTTATCAGAGACTTAGATCACAAGAAAAAACAAACCAAAAAACAAGAAGGGCAAGGCATTAAAGACTCACTTGCTTTTTTGTAGGTTTAAAAAAAAAAGAAGTCACACACACACACACACACACACACTTTCACACACACACACACACACACATTGGAAATGACTTCAGGATCAAAGATTTATGTCGAAAGTTTACGTACATATTACATACTATTAAATACACTGATCACATTTTCATTTTCATGGAAGAATCCTGTGCATTGTGCGCGCAGTGTGCGCTTGTGTGTGTATGTGGAGTAACATCTCTCTCTCTCTCTCTCTCTCTCTCACACACACACATGTACACATATATTGGTAATGACTTCTGGATCAAAGTTTTATGTCGAAGTTTTACAAACATATTACGTACTATTAAATAGAGAGATCAGAGTTACATTTTCATGGAAGAAATCTGTACGTGCGTGTGTGCACGTGCACTTTGTGTGTGTGTATGTGA